>NC_061514.1:133360273-133511999 GCF_022539505.1 Lolium rigidum
AGTCTTTAATTTACCAGGTGCACAATCTTTTCTAGCAAGCCATGGCGAGCTGTGAGCGTACGTGCATAACCGAACTGAAACCGAAAACCGAACCGGAAAAAACCGAACCGAAATGAATTTTCAGTTTTTATGGTTTTATGGTTAGGTTTCAGTTAGTAAAACATCAAACCGAAAGAACTTAGGTTAATTCAGTTTTTAACCGAAAAACCGTGGTTAAACCGAAAAAACCAAACACAAAGCGCAACATAAAATCTGGCCAGCCCAGCTTCGCGCGTAGCCTTAATATAGCACTTAAACTGTAAAGTTTACACGTAAGCTGGTTCTCTGTGGTGGTCATGTCCTTCCATGGGTGGAGCTTCAGCCCGTGCCCGGGCTCGGACTCGTTCGGCAGGCGTGCAAATCTCACATGATTAGGCGTAATTTCGTGATCAGCGTGGTGCATGCCCGGGCTAAAATTCCAGCTCAACGTACTCCTTCGGCATAAGTTGCCAACAGCACAACAGACCTAGAGCCTACTTTCAAATGAACTGAAGAATCATGAGGATAGTTTGATCGTTCCGTCCAGGAAGGCACGAAACTGATTCGTGAATTGGTCGTTCACATGTGTCTGTTCGTCTCCTGATTGGCGGTGGCGGCTGCAACAACCTTGGTGCGGCCACACGTTCACGCCGGCTGTTCGAATTTCTTTCTTTTTTGTTTTGCTCTCTTACAAAATCTTTAGTACAATCATACAAAAATACAGAAAATAAAATATATGGCCAGAAAAGTTACTTTTCAATCTAAAATTCGCGTCAACTTTGGTTAGTTTGGTTATTACCGAAACCGAACCGAAATTTAATGGTTATTACCGAAACCGAATCGTATTTTTATACGAAACCGTATTAACCGAAGTATTGAAACCGTATTTACCGTATAACCGAATAAACCGAACCGAATTAACCATATTAACCGAACGCGCAGCCGGAGATAGACCTAAAGGTGGCGTGGTAGCAGAAATGCGTTCTTACCTAAGTGACACGTGAAAGTGAAACCATGTCCTCCAGCCATGCTACCTGTTTCTACTTTCTAGTTTAAAAATGATAGTGATCTCCTCGAAACGGTCTATAAATACTCTCGACCTCGCCACCTTACTCTCCTCACTAGCTCATCACTCACTCATTCCGCACAAAATTAAGCTCTCCACTTCTCAAGAACTAGATTGGTTCTTTTTACACAAGGTCATCGTCAGATACTCAGATCCATCGATCCTGCCATGGAGTCAAGGATGTCCAAGAGTCCCCCATCTTCTCCGCCTCCGGCGGCGGCGTCCCATGACTGGGGAGACGGCGACGTTCGGGTGACGAGCCGGCTGTACCTGCACAGGCCCGGGCCGGGCGTGGGGCCGCTGGAGAAGGACGCCGTGCTCCGCCGCATCCGGCACCGGAGGCGCGCCAACCGCCTCCAGGACACGCTGCGCTCGCTCCTCGTCCTCCAGCAGGCGGCGCCGGAGCCGGACGGCGACGGCGAGCGGCCGGCGGCGTGGCTCGACGATGCCTTCTCGTCGCCGTAGCCGCGGGAACATTGCCACGTTCGGCGCTTCTCGTCCTCCCTCTCCGGTCCGGCGTATGTGGTGTACATTCTGATGTGTCCTGTTTTGCTTTAGTATGTATGTTGTACTTCAGTACTTGTGTATGTGTATTTCTTGTAGGAGTGCTACCAATTCAGTATGTAAGCCTCTCTTTATGCAAGGAATAATTTTTTACGGAGTTTTTTTTTTTCCTGTGGTCAAGTGATTTATACTAAATTTACTGTTATCTGTATTAGTGGCAAGAGAAAAATCACTTCATTTCTCAAACAAACAGAAAAGCAGACGAGGCCACGAGGGTTCCATTTTGCTTTGAATTTTCTCATTTAAGTTAGACTGCAAATAGCTTTAAACAATCATGTGGGTGGTACATACACTGATTACAGACATGACAACCATTAAAACCGAGCATTTCAATTGGCTGTTTCAATGGGGCTATCGTTACTTCATCCGGCCCCAGCCATTATCTGGTCGCACGAAAACACTGAAAAGCAATCTTGTCTGCTTCAGCTAATGATATGATCAACAACAACAAAAAAGGTTTCATTTCTTCAGCATGAGCTGTGCAGCTTATCGAACACTCAGGTGGGGAAAAACTTCAGTTCATCCCTCTTCGCTTTGGACTTGCACATGATTATTACAAATGCATTTGCACCGTTGCAAGAAGAATTTGTGGATAAAGGATCAAACTCATAATCTGATATGCACATTAGATACTCAGATAGTTCCCACAAAAAGATGTAACAAAATTAAATATTTCGGTATTGCTTTCTTTGTTTCATGTGTCAACAAGCATCTCCTGTTGGATTCAACCGTATTACAGATGGCACATGTGCCAACAATTTCATTCTGTGTGAAAACCTATCCTGTATACTTGACCTTTTGAGCTCTATGGGTATTACAAGTAATGATCGCACTATAAGAATATTATTATGTCATACTTTATGGTTGTTAGAATCCAGTAGCCTATCTGCTTCCGAAGGCAGCATGTCAGATGACATTTCAAAATTTTGCTTGGCAGTCATCTTGTTCCACTCGTTCTCAACGCGGAAAAAGACCCACTGGAACCGCCTCACCATTTCCAAAGCCGTTATTGCAAACACCGTCAGGTAGTTGTGCCGAAGATGTGCTGAAAGCTTGTACGTCCACGTACATCGGAGAACAAGGTTGCTACCTAACACCCAGTAATATACCTGCAGAGCAATCACCGAAGGATTAACGAAAAAACTATCATGGTTTACTAGCTAAAAATGTGTATGTGTTCGAGTGTGTACCCAGCTCTGGCCATAAAGAAGGTTAGTCAATACACTTGGGTTTTTGAACATGAAAATCCTGGTTAAAATGCTGCAGTGATTGAAAAAATCTCATTAGCAACAGATATGCAAAGACATGTGACATGTCGATGGTGTAGAAATGCAAATGTTTGTACAGAATGGCACCTCAAATCCCAATCTCGCTTTATATCCCAGTAGAAGGAATACAGTGAATTCACAACACTAGAGAGAAGCCATAGCGGGCGGTAAAAGCTAATCCACAAGTCAGGGAATACGTGATACTTGAGAGCTGATAAGAAAATCACAGGGACTGCTGTCGAGTATTTGAGTGCTGCATTTGGTACAAAGATGTTGGTAAGTGATTCCAGAAATAGCTACGAAACATAGGCCACAAACTACAAGTTGTCCTATCTCTAACATTCTAAACGTGTATGTCATCTACAAATGATATGGTGGTGAGTAAATACCGTTGAGAAGACATGTCTTCTCTTTTGTATCCTTGTACTGTCGGAGGCATTGGAAGAAACGACACAGATAAGGGAGTACCAGAACTAAAGGAATAGCCACAGAGTGGCTACCACAAACTGAATCTGCTTCAAACCAGGCAATTGTCGCGACCTGCAAAAATATCAAAATAACAAAGGCATTATAGGGGAACAAGCTTAATAGTTTTCGCAATTCTTTGCAATCGTCAAAATAAGCCAATATCATGTCAATTGCCTGTAATTATAAAGAAGACTGCTGAGGACAATATGTGCGTAGAAGGAAGAGGAGAAATATAAAGAGATTAACCTGACGATGGAGCATGCGACAACCTGAACGCTCCAAATCTGAAAACACCTGGCAAGAAATGCAACAGTTAATCAAAATGTTAGAAAGATCAAACTGAAAATGTTCACTCAAGACAACCAACAAGTTAGAAACAGTTGTCTACAAAACTAGGAAATAGTACATCACACATGCTCACGTAGTTAGGAGATAATTTTGTTCTTACAAAAACTATATAGTATATTGCAGACAACATGAGCACAAAACTCAAACACTAGCCTTAAGCAAAAAAAAACCACATCCTACTATCTAAAACAGTGATTAGTTAAACAAACCAATGCGCCAAGATTTAATGATAAATCACTGGAAACATTCTTCAGAAAATTATACTCCGTAACAAATGACTGCATATACCTTTGACATAGATGTAAAAATATCCGCCATGAAGAAGTCAGGGAATGTAATTGCCTGCAGAACAAGAGGGCGTTAAACGATTGCAAAGACAATCAGGTATAATGTAGTCAACACAGATCAAAATATTTTGTTTTGCTTGTAGCATATCTAAAAACAATACCTATTTAATTAATGACAAATTGTACAACTTACTTGTAATGGAAGTATTATACGCCATGTGGTCCTCAGAAAGAAAAAGCGTGATGATAAGTAAAACATATCGAAAGGAGAAAGGAGGACCATCAGAAGGATAACATACAAAAGAACCTGCAGAAAGGCAGAATGATATGTCAGAATAGAATAAAATGCATGATATTTTTGCTTCTAAGTTGGGGAATCAAGAGCAAGTGGATGGTGCACTATGCAGAAGTCCTAATTCACTTCAACATTACGAAGATACAATCAGTTTGTATGTGTGCGCATAAATTGATTGGTTATGCTTAACGTATATGGAGTAGTATTACTATTGTAGTAAGATGGGCATTTCAACTGGCTTAACATTCAGTGCTATCAAATTGATTATACTGCTCATTTTAGTACACCAACAATATCTTATCATTATACTGCTCACTGGGAGAGGTCAGGGATTGCACAATTTGATTACTGATAAGCACTACCTCAAGTATAAGTATATAACCAGGCATAATGTAAACAACAAAAGACGACCTAATGGGCTTAAGATATTACACTGGTTGAGATGCAGCAAGAGACACTTCCCCATGTGAATACAGATATAGGTAAGCTGTCATACTTGTTGGAACAATTAAAGTCAGCCAAGTAGCACACTGCCAATGGAGGAAAAAAGTGTTACTTTAGCAGAATATATGCAAGAGTACAGGTAATATGAGAAACTATGCAGTATAACATCGACATAAGAGAAAATGGAAAGAAAATACAAAGAGTCAAGTTACTTGATTGTAGAAACTGCAACAGACAGACTAGAAAATTCTCAAGAATAATTACCATAGTTAGACATGTTCGTTGAGAAACTATAGTAGGGATTATATATTATTTACATAGAATTAAGATAAACATTGTTGCTTTACAAATTTTATGTACATTTGCCATCATCTACACAAATGTGGTACAGAATAGAGGTTTTTGCAAATAAAAAACCATGCACATCCGTAAAAAACCATTTGCCAGAGACACTGCTTAAGGATGCATGCAGCAAAAGGCTATGGAACAGATGCATTAAAACAAGAGACCGAATGGCTATTTGCAAGCAACAGAAATAGGCCTACCCTCCATATTTCTCGGTATGATAAATGTGTCTGTGAAAGATCAAACACTCTTGCATAATTTACTGACGATTGTTCGAAAACCCACAAATTCACTCCCCATAACCAAATCATCAGCGCCTACAACAGAAACAGAAAGCACAGTTAGAGGTATGATATAATCGCCGTTGAGTACGTCACGTGTACAATAACAGAAAGAAACCCACCACCAGAAGGAGAGGATTATAGTACAAGAAAGCCTCGTAGAGAAACAAGTCCCGCAGATCAACACTCATCCTCATGACCGAGTCCCACCCTATCTGCAATTCGAAGGGCACAACATATTACGATACCACATCAGCTCAGTTCTCCAGGGTTGGTGTACAGAGCAGCACTGACCTTGCAACAGCATAGACCCCATAGGAGGAACAATATGACCTGGAGAAGGGACAGACTGGTAAGCAAGTCGAGAAGCAGAATGTAGATCAGGCTGATGAGGAACCAAGTGAAACAAACACGGTATGGTTCCGTACAGCTGGAATCAGTTTGTATGTGTGCACGTAAATTGATTGGTTATGCTTAACGTGGAAAAGAGACGGAATTGTAAGCAATTTGAGAAGCGAAATGAAGATCGGGCAAATTCCATCCATAAATCGATTTTCCCTCCTATGCTCTGAGTTCCAGTAGAGAAGCCAAGTGAACAGGGTATTTTCAGTATAACTGGACAGTTTGTTGGTAGGCACAGGATGTAGGAGCAGTAAAAGATATAATTCCAACGGATAGAGTTACCTAAGACAGGTAAATATGGTGTGTCTTTTGGAGTATTTTCAAAAGTAAATCGATAAAGACAGCAAGAAGCAGCTCCAACTAGAAATGGCTATGCTAAAAGGCCATTCCATGTTCAGTGAAGGAATGGGAAGGCATTTCTCTACGCATACCATGTGAAAAAGTCAACAAATAAACATCACAGTTGTTGTACCGTTCTATCACCGAAAACAAATGCACGTTCTACACTAGCAGAAAGCGTGATTTTTTGGCACTGTTACAAGGTTTATGAAGAGGCATCAGAACTCAGACGTGCGCGCTTATATTACTCCGTAGTTAATTTTCCATTGCTAACCATGGTCAATAGAGCATATATTGTTGACGGGGATACATCATACTAGAACCGGAAGAGGCGCTAATTTAATTCACCCATTCGTAGGAGTCGTATATCAGCAACAGACAGCGCGCATACTGGATGAGAAAGTAATGTACAGTAAGCATGGAGAACTGATGCTCGTGCCGATGGAACGTACAGTTGGAACTCAATTTCCACTCCCCGCAGGCCGCAGCGAGAGGGAGATACAGTACGAGGGAAGAAGAGTAACGTACCTTGACGCGCCAGAGGAAGAGCGGCGAAGGGATGATGGCGGCCGCGGGGATGGACGAGGCGCCCTTCATCTCGCCGCCGCCGCCGGCCCGCACCCTCCGTGCCCTCACGCCGTGGCAGAGCCGCCTACGTCTCCTCGCGTACCCTGCGCGCAGATCAGATGAGCCTCGCCGCGTCAGGCGCCGGGATCCGCGCGGTGGGATCTCGTCGCGGTGCGCGAATCCGATCGAGCAAGGAGGCGCGGGCAGGGCGGCTCACCGAGGATCGACAGCACGGATCGGCGCCGCTCGGAGCAGTAGGGGCAGGAGCCGTGCCCGTCGGGGCGGCGCGCGCGGGCGGGCTCCTCCGGCGCAGTGAGGGAGCAAGGGGAGCTGGCGAGATCTGCGAGGGGAGAGGAGGAGTAGGATGGGGAGAAAGGGGATGCGGAAGGTGAGGTGAGGCGGCCGACGGCGAGTTTGACGTGCAAACGAAGGCCAGGAATTTTTCTACTCTAGCTCGGCTTTACAAAAGGTTTGTTCCTCCGAAGCTGGAACGTGCGTGGGGGTTGACACGTACGGTGGTGTTGGTGTTGGTAGGCAGGTGGGCTCCTCATGCTTCCAACGGATCTTCGAAAGGAACGTGCTGGTCCTGGGTGCGAGTCTGCTCAACGAACGAATATACATCTCGCCCTGACTGCCTGCTCCTCAATCCATTTCACCTAGCATCTGCCAAGATGGAAAATCAGGGCGTTTGGTAGTTCACGAGGAAAAAAAAAGTTTTCCTCCATCTGAAAGACGGTGTCTCGTCGAACTCATGTGGTGGTGGAGATGGAGGTGGAGGTGGAGACGGTGGTGGGGCAAACTGGGCATCGCTGGCGCGGTTCGTAGGCGACGAGGCATGTGTTTGCGGCGGAGAAAGAGATGCCGGCGGCTGTGGTGGCGACCATTGAAAGGAGGAGGCCCTTTTATAGACGCCGACGTCGCGAGAAGAGGCGGGAAGAGGCCAGAAGCCGCGGGAAGAAAGCGTGGGAACACGCCGTGGCGTGCGAACGGCTGCGACGCGTGGAGGAGGCGCAGCGCAGACGAGACATCTCGCCTGCCCCTCCATCGCCATTAAGCCATTCGTTCGTGTGCAAATGAGGTGTCGGGCCCGCCACTCCCCGCCTCGCTTCTCGATTTGTCCGGCGCGTCCAGAGCGTCCCCTGCTGCAGATCAAGGATGGGATCGGGGCGCCGAACACCGTATTGGGCCACGCAGGACGGAAGTAGGCTTTGGGACACGCGACTGGGTCCAAAAATATGTCCAACGCACCCAAAAAAAACCTTTGAGGCGCAGCTGGAGATGCTCTAAGATCTCTAAAAAAAATTATGTAAGTTGTTTCAGTTTTTTCTTTGTTGTATGTACAACTGGGATCTATGAATGCAACTCACTTACCGCTGGTTAGTTGCAATTGCATCGTGCACCTGGGATTTTTTGCTACAGTTCTATCTAATTAGGAAAAAGTCCATTTTAAACCCTGAATTTGTAGAGGTTCGGCGGATCAAACCCTGAAGTCGAAATCCCTGTCGTTTGCACCGGGAATGTACCGGGTGCATTCCCGGTGCTCCAAATGGCTCCAGGGTTTGATTTATGCATTCTCGGTGCTCCAAATGGCTACAGGGTTTGATTTATGCATTCCCGGTGCTCCAAATGGCTCCAGGGTTTGATTTATGCATTCCCGGTGCTCCAAATGGCTCCAAGGTTTGATTTAGACCGAGATTAGTAAGTTTAGGGTGCAAACGACAGGGATTTCGACTTCAGGGTTTGATCCGCCGAACCTCTACAAATTCAGGGTTTGATCCGCCGAACCTCTACAAATTTAGGGTTTGAAACGGACTTTTTCCTTCTAATTAAGTTGATGCATGCCTTTCTGGTGATCCAGCATGTTAGTATTAGCACAGGAAGCCTGGTCATATGTCCGATGTTCTTTATGACGAGTGCTGGAATAGACAAACCAGCACTGGATGCTGCTTAGCCGCGTCGGTCACTTTTTTTCCAGACTCGTGAAGCAATGTGTGATATGGTATGGTCACGGTCCACCGTGGCATGCAAAAATTTCCTACAGTACAGAGAGAGCTGTAATAATCGATGTGTGCCGAGAGTGGTAGCCTTTCTCAGTGACATCTCCTCCTGCATGTGCTGGCCTTACAAGGAAGACACTTGAGGGCGAGCAAACCAATTGAGGAGCGCTTCTTGCAGATGGTGAGCTCGTTACTTGTGGCAAAACTTGCAACGAGTGCACACTCTCTCTTTCCAATCAAGTTGCTTCATGCTCTATTTGATCAAGATCAGCTTAACTGCGCCGGTCTCTGGTCTCTATAGAGGTTCACGATGCGTGCACACTGGCTAGAATTGCGACACAAACAGCTTCAATTGCAAGCTTGCCAGCAGTAGTCTGCAGGTACGTAGTAATGTGGTGTGTGCTGCTATTTGCGGCTAGCGTGTATGCAAGGTTCAAAGATGCAAAAAGGAGACAATGCCACGACTAGTGAAGGCAACTACAACATCAATAAGCAACCTCGAATTAGATATATAGGTCCCACAGATAGCGACACAATACATGAGGAGCCCGGCCACCAGCAAGTAATCTCGCAGACATACATACAAAGAGCATAATCTAGTAGTCTCCGTAAAAATGTGAAAACTGAAAAATAACTGCTATTTTACGGGTGGTTCAGTTCACAAAATGGGACAGATCAGTAACCGTAAACACGTTCGGCCCGAAAAAAAGTTTACAAGTCGCACCCGAAAATCCAAGTCGGTCTGTAATAGTAGGGGATGAAAGGGCGAACTGAACACAAACATCTACTCGTGGCGTGCTAAAATTCAAATCAGGTTAACTGCTTCCACCGGTACAGTCTCCGGAATCCAGACAAATTCTGGCGAATATCAACCTAATCCAACCGGTATGTAGCATCGCGACCTTGCTAGACTACAGCGGGGCGGCCGGCGGTAGGTGGCGCGGCGTGGGGCGGGCTCAGGGCGAGCTCGAGACGGATGGCATGGGGCGGCGCGGGGCGAGCTCGCGACGGCGTGGGGCGGCGCGGGACATTGCCACAAACTATTATATAAACACGAAAACATATGCATATGTTTTCAAAAACAATAGTCTGTGGGACGAAGCCTTTAACTGCGAACGACCCGATGGAGATCAAAATGGTGAAAGATTATTCTACTCATACTTTATGTTCTATATTGAAATCTAGAATCTTCCAACACTAAATATTTGTACTTACACGCATGGGTGTGGATGTTTCCGTTGGTGAAATCTTACTATTTTATCTCCCAAAATTGGCATGAGATTGTATGAAAGGAACATACAGTGAATGTTGATCTATTTTCAATTTTTGCATGTAATTTCCTTCCACTCGCTACCTTTATGTATGGCAACGAGTACTTTTTCATGTATGGTGGGAGAGGGATCCATTGTGCTCAGCAAAACCCGTGTGGGGTTTCTTGCCCACTTGCCCACCCCCAACAATCAAACGATCACTGAGATGTTCAAATCAACCCAGGGCGCCCCATTTATATACCATAAATATATGCATCTCTGCTTAATTAACTGACCACATAGATAGAGGTTCAAGTAGCGAGTACTAGTACTGACCCGGACTTTTGGCTCTCGGGTGCAGGCGCACCCTATATACTCCAAAAAATATAGTAATCTATACCTAAAGGAGCTAAGGTTTCTGCCAAAAAGTTTCGTCAACGCTTTTTTTAGGACGATTTTGCCCTCCCACCAAATCGCATAATACAGCAAATTACCACCATACCGGTTCGTTTCTTCCTTTTCTTCCTCTAGCCGAGAGCAGAGAACTGCTCTGCCCGCCCGTACCGCGCGCATCGCGCCGATGGAGCTCCTCCTGCGCGCCTCCCGCCGTCGGACAGCCCCTCACCGTCGTCCAGCCCCTGGCCGCCAGAGACACTCCGGCCAGTCCACCGCCGCTCGAGACCCTTCTGCGCGCCTCCCGCCACCGGCCGGGCCCTCGCCGATCGCCAGCGACCCTCCAGCCAGGCAGCCGCCGCCAGCGCCACTCCTGCGCGCATCCCGCCGCTGGGCAGGCGCTCTACGGCCGCCTTCGTATAGGCCCCCACCGGCACAACTACCACGTAGTGTTTCATGCTTTTATTTCCGTCGCCCAGCTCCTTCCTACTCCCGCTTCTATCTCCTGCGCTCGCGTGCTGCGCAATGCCGGCCTGGTCGTGCCGCGTCGAAGTAGCCTCGATGTACCGCCTGGACATGTCCGCCTTCCCGTGCGCGCAACGCCGCGAACAAGCTGAATAAGGACGCGCTGCAAGAGCATCGCGCGGGGTAGGGAGGGTCTCACCGAGAGGCTGCAGGAAGCGCGCTTGGCCGGAGCTGAGCAAGGAGGCGCGCTATGGGGTTCTATTAGCCCCTGGGGCAGCGGGAGTCATTGGTGCGGAGGAGAGAGGTGTGGGCAGAGGCGTCGGGTTCTGCTGAGAGGGGATGCGGGAAGAGAGACGTGAGGATAGGTTCGTGCGGTCGAGCGAGGACAAGGAGATGATAAGAGAGCGTTATTTTCCTCTTTTTTTGCTAATCTGCAATTGGCAGCCTGAGCGGCTTGCGAGGGTCAGCGGTGGGTGGGCCACGATCGATCGATTGCACTGCACGATGGGCTGGGCTAGACTGCGTCCAACATGCTGCACCAACAAAATTCTAGGCGTTCCGAGGTGGAATAAAGACCTGTTACAACATATGTTTAGTCCCACCCGGCTCCCTTGCATAAATCTCCACCTGTTTATATACGCCGCAAACTGGCTGCAGTATCAGGAAGCAGACCCGTGAATCAACAAGCAGTCGCACAGCTGTTTGGTTTGGAGATATGTTGCCTAATTAACCTATATACATGTGTTGTGAGCTATACATGAGACAGAATTGTGGGCGATACCATGGTGTGAGAATGAATGGGAGGCACAATTGTGGACGATACTGGCGGATAAAAACATAAATTGGAGTCGGAATTGTGGACCATTTCTTCACAAGAGGAGCTTCAACATGGCGTGACGGATATTAAGATGGATGAATCGTAGAGGGCCCACAACAACTGGATATATACATCCTTAAAACGAGAGCTTAAATATTTGAGTACAATATATACATGGTAATGCACTAACTATTTTAATCATCAACCTTTTTGCCACGACGCCATGTGTAGATTATACGGCTCACGAGCTAATTTTTTAAGAATTGATTATGTTCACTAGCTATTTTTAGTACCATGACTTAAACTTCAAATCCATTTTAATCATCAACCTTTTTGCCACAACGCCATGTGTAGATTATACGGCTCACGAGCTATTCTTTTAGGATTGATTATGTTCATTGTGAATACGACAAAACATGACTACCATCGACGATGCTGGTAAAGAGGTGAAGTATCAACAAAATTAGTTATTTTGTTGAAGCAGTTGAGTATTTGTTTTTTCCCGGTGCAACGCACGGGCACTTTTGCTATTCATAAAAATAGAACAACCATTATTCTCAGACTTGAATGAATAACCGTCTTGCATTAAACAAGATCCAAATATAATGTTCATGCTCAACGCGGGTACAAAATAACAATTATTTAGGCTTAAAACTAATCCCGAAGGTAGATGTAGAGGAAGTGTGCCGACAGCGATCACATCGACTTTGGATCCATTTCCAACGCGCATCGTCACTTCATCTTTCAGTAGTCTTCGTTTATTCTTTAGTTCCTGTTTCGAGTTACAAATATGAGCAACCGAACCGGTATCAAATACCCAAGTACTAGAACGAGAACCCAGTGAGATAAACATCTATAACATGTATATCAGATATACCTTCTTTCTTCTTCTTGACAAGGCCGCTCTTCAGATCCGCCAAATACTTGGAGCAATTATGCTTCCAGTGTCCCTTCTCCTTGCAGTAATAGCACTCAGCATCAGGCTTAGGACCGTTCTTAGGTTTCATAGGAGGCGTGGCAGCTTTCTTACCACCCTTCTTGAATTTTCCCTTAGACTTGCCCTGTTTCTTGAAACTGGTGGTCTTGTTGACCATCAACACTTGGTGCTCTTTCTTGATCTCAATCTCAGCAGCTTTTAGCATGCCAAAGAGTTCAGGTAACTCCTTGTTCATGTTCTGCATATTGTAGTTCATCACAAAGTTCTTGTAACTTGGTGGCGGTGATTGAAGGACACGATTAATCCCCGGTCTGTTAGGAATCACTATTCCCAAGTCACCGAGTTTCTTCGCATGCCCGGTCATGGCGAGCATGTGCTCACTAATGGAGCTGCCTTCTTCCATCATACAGCTGAAGAAATGTTTCGATGCTTCATAGCATTCCACGGCCGCATGAGTCTCAAAAATAGCTTTCAGCTCATTCATCAACTCATGGGGATCGTGGTGCTCAAAACGTTTTTGAAGATCAGATTCCAGACTGCACAGGATGGCACACTGAACTTGAGAGTACCGAGTTTTCCGAGTCTCGTAAACAGCTTTTACTTCATCGGTTTCAGTTTCTGCAGGAGGGTCACCTAGCGGTGCATCAAGCACATATTGCAGATTTCCGCCGGAGAGGAAGATCCTCACATGACGGAACCAGTCGGTGAAGTTGCTACCGTTGCTCTTAAGCTTTTCTTTCTCTAGGAACTGGTTAAAATTGATTGGGGACGCCATCTCTACAACATATATTTGCAATAGTTTAGACTAAGTTTATGACAAATTGAGTTCAAATTTTAATTCAACATAATTAAAAATCTAGGTGAACTCCCACTCAAAACAATATCCCTCGCATTGTCTTAGTGATCACACGAACCAAATCCACCACACCATAGTCCGATCATCACGAGACAAGGTGTAATTTCAATGGCGAACACTCAAAGTGTTCATCATATCAATTATATGATTCATGCTCTACCTTTCGGTATCACGTGTTCCGAGACCATGTCTGTACATGCTAGGCTCGTCAAGGCCACCTTAGTATCCGCATGTGCAAAATTGGCTTGCACCCATTGTATGCACTTGTTGATTCTATCACACCCGATCATCACGAGATGCTTCGAAACGACAAGTCTTGGCAACGGTGCTACTAAGGATGAACACTTTATTATCTTGAGATTTTAGTGAGGGATCATCTTATAATGCTACCGTCGCGATCTAAGCAAAATAAGATGCATAAAAGGATTAACATCACATGCAGTTCATATGTGATATGATACGGCCCTTTTGTCTTTGCGCCTTTGATCTTCATCTCCAAAGCACGGACATGATCTCCATCATCTTCGGGCATGATCTCCATCATCGTCGGCGTAGAGTCAAGGTCAATGGCGCCGTCTTCATGATTGTTCTCCATGTAGCAACTATTACAACTACCTTGAAATACTACTCAACATGAAATTTAAAGACAACCATAAGGCTCCTGCCGGTTGCCACAATACAATAATGATCATCTCATACATATTCATCATCACATTATGGCCATATCACATCACCAAACCCTGCAAAAACAAGTTAGACGTCTCTAATTTGGTTTGCATATTTTACGTGGTTTAGGGTTTTCGAGAGAGATCTAATCTACCTACGAACATGAACCACAACGTTGATACTAATGTTGTCAATAGAAGAGTAAATTGAATCTTTACTATAGTAGGAGAGACGAGACACCCGCAAAGCCTCTTATGCAATACAAGTTGCATGTCGAACGAGGAACAAGTCTCATGAACGCGGTCATGTAAAGTTAGTCCGAGCCGCTTCATCCCACTATGCCATAAAGATGCAAAGTACTCAACTAAAGATAACAAGAGCATCAACGCCCACAAAACCATTGTGTTCTACTCGTGCAACCATCTATGCATAGACACGGCTCGATACCACCTGTAGGATAACGTTGCATAGAAAACAAAAATTTTCCTACCGCGAACACGCAATCCAAGCCAAGATGCAATCTAGAAGACGGTAGCAACGAGGGGGTATCGAGTCTCACCCTTGAAGAGATTCCAAAGCCTACAAGATGAGGCTCTTGTTGCTGCGGTAGACGTTCACTTGCCGCTTGCAAAGCGCGTAGAAGATCTTGATCACGATCGGTTCCGGCGCCACGAACGGGCAGCACCTCCGTACTCGGTCACACGTTCGGTTGTTGATGAAGACGACGTCCACCTCCCGTTCCAGCGGGCAGCGGAAGTAGTAGCTCCTCTTGAATCCGACAGCACGACGGCGTGGTGTCGGTGGCGGTGGAGAACTCCGGCGGAGCTTCGCTAAAGCTACGCGGAAGATATGGAGGAGAAGGGGCGGCTAGGGTTTGGGAGGGGTGGCCGGCCACTTCAAGGGGGGCGGCCAGCTTGTGGTCTTGGGGTGGCCGGCCCCCTCCCTTAGCCCCTCATTATATAGGTGGATCCCCAAGAGTTGGTCTCCAAGTCTTCGAATAAGACCCGAACCAAAAACCTTCCATAATGAGGGGAAACCTAGCCAAGCTAGGACTCCCACCAAAGGTGGGAGTTCCACCTCCCATATGGGGGGGGCCGGCCCCCTAAGGGGAGTCCACTTGGGACTCCTCCCCCACTAGGGTTGGCCGGCCATGGAGGTGGAGTCCCATGTGGACTCCACCTTCCTTGGTGGTTTCTTCCGGACTTTTCTAGAACCTTCTAGAACCTTCCATAGAACCTTCCGCGACATTTTAATTCACATAAAATGACATCCTATATATGAATCTTATTCTCCGGACCATTCCGGAACTCCTCGTGATGTCCGGGATCTCATCCGGGACTCCGAACAAATATTCGAACTCCATTCCATATTCAAGTACTACCATTTCAACATCCAACTTTAAGTGTGTCACCCTACGGTTCGTGAACTATGCGGACATGGTTGAGTGCTCACTCCGACCAATAACCAATAGCGGGATCCGGAGATCCATAATGACTCCCACATATTCAACGATGACTTTAGTGATCGAATGAACCATTCACATACAATACCAATTCCCTTTGTCACGCGATATTTTACTTGTCCGAGGTTTGATCTTCGGTATCACTCCATACCTTGTTCAACCTCGTCTCTCGACAAGTACTCTTTACTCGTACCGTGGTATGTGGTCTCTTATGAACTTATTCATATGCTTGCAAGACATTAGACGACATTCCACCGAGAGGGCCCAGAGTATATCTATCCGTCATCGGGGTGGATAAATCCCACTGTTGATCCATATGCCTCAACTCATACTTTCCGGATACTTAATCCCACCTTTATAGCCACCCATTTACGCAGTGGTGTTTGATGTAATCAAAGTACCTTTCCGGTATAAGTGATTTACATGATCTTATGGTCATAAGGACTAGGTAACTATGTATTGAAAGCTTATAGCAAATAACTTAATGACGAGATCTTATGCTACGCTTAATTGGGTGTGTCCATTACATCATTCATACAATGATATAACCTTGTTATTAATAACATCCAATGTTCATGATTATGAAACTAATCATCCATTAATCAACAAGCTAGTTAAGAGGCATACTAGGGACTCTTTGTTGTTTACATATCACACATGTATCAATGTTTCGGTTAATACAATTATAGCATGGTATATAAACATTTATCATAAACATAAAGATATATAATAACCACTTTTATTATTGCCTCTTGGGCATATCTCCAACAGAAAGATGGTTAAGTAACAACATGCTCTCATGGTTCCCTAGAAAATGTTAATAATATTTCCCCAGATAAAAGAGCCACCTGATGATCGTCGTAGTATAGGAAACAGAACGGTGGATAAACTATATAGTTCCAAGGAGATTTTCTAGAGAAGATGGCATGATTTTCCCGGCTAAAGAGGCGGCAGACGGTGAAATGTTTTTGTTTCCGTTGTTGCTACCAAAGAAGGCAATAGTATTTCTCTCGGCTAGAAGAGGTGGTGGACAGTGGAGGAAATATATTTTTTCGAAAGCAGCGTAAGTATTTTTTTCGAAGATACCATAGAAGAATATTGTATTATTTTTCCGGTTGAAAGAATGCAGTAGTATAGACGGCATACATGCGAAGAGTGACTATACTTTCCGAAAATATCGTAAAAAAAGGAGTAGCATTTTCCGAGAATAAATAGTGTTGACAAATGATGCAGTTTGTTCCCAACAATTAATCATGTACTGTTCATATGCATTTGCATGAACAGTAGCCAAGGGGGATGAGGAGGCAGCAAAAGAGGCGGCAGACGGTGAAATGTTTTTGTTTCCGGTGTTGCTACCAAAGAAGGCAATAGTACTTCTCTCGGCTAGAAGAGGTGGTGGATAATGGAGAAAATATATTTTTTCGAAAGCAGCGTAAGTATTTTTTTTCGAAGATACCGTAGAAGAAGATATATTGTACTCCCTCCATTCCTTTCTATAGTGCCTATAGATTTTTGACATTTGTTTCAGAATATAAGGTTTTAGCTTAACTTTTTTTCAATTACCCCCTCCCCGTTCAGCTTCCAAATCGTTCAGCTCCCAAATTTGTTATGGTAAGTTAGGAAGATATGGATTTCCCAATTTTTACGTTGATCTCAAATCGTTCAGCTAGGGGTCTTGTGTAAAAAATACTCTTGCGCTAATTTCCGTGCCAAAAAACAATAGGCACTATAGAATGGAATAGAGGGAGTATTAATTTCCGGCTGAAAGATTGCAGTAGTATAGATGGCATACATGCGAAGAGTAACTATACTTTCCGAAAATATAGTAGAAAAAAGGAGTAGCATTTTCTGAGAATAAATAGTGTTGACAAATGATGCAGTTTATTCCCAACAATTGTTCATGTATCAATTTGCATACATGTACTGTTCATATATATTTGCATGAACAGTAGCCAGAGGGCTGAGGAGGCAGCAAATGGGATCAGACTTTATATATAGTTTATATAGTATATTATGGCACATGCATATGTGCCTGTACCAAAGTGCCCTAAAAACGTTTTCGTAGCTACTTGTACAGACTTTGCACGGGACAGCCGTTAATAGAGGATCCCGGTGTGGCTAATAACGAATTATCAATCAACGGCAATGAAATCGCAGCAAATCATGTATTACAACCGGTTGATCTCATCACAATGAAAGTAATAAACCCATTTCCTTAATCACCGAAATTTTCGAAACGGTAGCAGTCTACGGATCTAGAGATTATAAATAGTATGGCAATGCCAATGCAAGACGTACAATCACAATTCTAGAGTCAAGACAGAGAAACGCACGTTGAGATCGATCTAACCTCTGAGCGGAGAACACATCCAGAGCGAAACGATCATGGCTCGTAGTCTTACCGCTGCCTTAGTGGCTCTTGTTATCACAGCTTCGCTCGTCGCCTCCGCGAGTAAGTTTTCACAACTATTTTTGTTCAAGTTGCTCATCTGAATGTTTTTGTTGTCCCGTCCCACCTGGGGTTTTCTCGATTCATCTTCACATCTTTGCGTTGGAGTACACCCGATTTAGTAGCGTTGTTGTTTAATTTTGTTGCAGTGTCGGAGACGCCAGAGTGCTGCAAGGACTACCACAAGTGGGGCAATGAGTCAGAGAAGACCTGCGACGACGAAGAGCAGAGCGACAATGACTGCAACGCCTGGTGCATGCAGTCGTCCTGTAGCAGGGACGGCAAAGACGGCTTTTGCAAAAAGATTGGCAAGCTGCACTACTGCCACTGCAAATGTTGATCGGGCCATCCGATACTGTGCTCGTCCTTTGCTGTTTTTTAGTTTTTTAGTTTTGCTTAAGCTTGGATCTTAATAATATTGGTTGAATGGATGTGCCTTGCTGCCCTTGCACGGACTTTCAATTTAAGTTTCTTATGTAGAGAGGATATGACCAAGACAAATGTTTAGTGTTGGCCCGCGGCCGGGGCGCCATGCATGACGGCGAGGCTTTCTTCTTCCAAACGCCGTCTTCTTTCTTTCTCTGCTGCTGGTAGCTCTTAGAGCAACTCTAGCAGAAATCTCAAATCGTAAACCCCGAATACGCGTTTGTCAGGCTGAAAAAAATGTGATTTGGATGCTGAAAAAATCCTCCGCATACATACTAGAGCCCGCAAAAGAAAACCGTAAAATAGCATATTCAGGTGTCTTTCAATAAAAGGCCCATATCTCAAAAAAAAAATCTAAACTTCTTCTTCCTCCTACAGCCGTGCCTGCTTGCCTCCGTTGCGCCCTCTGGCCACCGGCGCCCGCGCGCCGCTTGGCCCCTGCCCTAACACGAGCTCCGCCATGACCCTGCCCCAATTCGCGAGCTCCGCCATGCCATGCTCCTCCATCGGCAGCCAATTCGCGAGCTCCGCCATGCCATGCTCCTCCATCGGCGGCCAATTCCATCCCACCTCGTCTAATGTTGCCGATCTTTGGCCGGATTACTTGGGAGTTTCGCCGGAATAAATTTGCCGGACTCAATAAATTTTGCCGGACTCCAGCGAGTCTATCGACGCCCGACGGAATGTGTCGGCGCAAGGTGATTTTTTCAATCGACAACGCGTTGATCGTATCCAGGTTGGCCTGCAAAAACGTTTTTGAAACTCCAAATATAGAAATCACGAGCTCGTATGCAGGTTGGCCTGCAAAAAAGTTTACGGATTTGACCATTTTAAGATGTCTGATCTAGCAAAAAACGTACAAACTCTTAAAATTGGTTTGCAAATTTACGGGTTTAACCAATTTACGATATCTGCTAGAATTGCTCTTATTGGCCTTCCTGTTACCCTTGCCATCTTCTGCATCGGCACCAACATAGCCGTCACTCGCTTTTGATAGCACGTGTTGTTTGGTCTGCGTGGTGGACAGTGCACATACCTGGTATAGTCGTCCTACTCAACGGACCCGAAATCAAAGTCTACACTAGTTGAATGCCCGTGCGTTGCTGCGGTCTAATAAAGTTGTCATCATCATCTGACATATCCTTGCTCCCGATGAATATCACGTTAGACTTTTGAAATTTCTTTCCTCTCCACACATTTAAAATAATGCACATGAAAATCGCATACTCATGCTTGTTTAGGTTTTGCTGATTGCGGCCTCAATTTATGTCACTTATGTTTAAATATATCAGTGAAATATAGGACTTTTACTTGTGAATATATATAGGGTGTCCTTGTTTACCTATAACTTTCCACATTCTTTTATACAGATAATTTGTCCGGTAAAAACACTCGGATTTTTAATTCCAGATGCCTACTATGTCACACATCGCAATCCCAGGAATATTTTTTTGCGAGACATAATAGATTGATATCACAGAACATCATTCATTACAAACCATAATTGTCTTACATCAAAGGATCACATGATCCAGTCTTAATACAACAATTGATCTAAGGATCAAATACATAACACATAGCGGAAGATACGTAGTAGGGGTCCATCTACTCCACATGCAACGCTTGACGTCAGGATGTAGTCCTAGTTATCGTAGACGTCCTGTTGTCCACCATCCTGGTACTGGTTCTTCCTCTTCATAGTCTGGCCATTTAAATAGCCAGTGACACAACCATGAGTACTTTAAAGTACTCGCAAACTATACTAACATAAGTACTAGCAACTCTAAGCATGGTTCTAAGCTCTAGGTTCATTTGCATAAAGCCAGTTTTATTTCATTAACCCTTACTATTCAAGACTCTTTCTTTACCTAGACTTACTCAAGTGGGAACATTAGTGTCATTCCCACAACCCTGTTGTGATTCAAGTCAAAGTCACCTTTCAAGTTCAATTCACAAGTTACTAGTCACATGCCATACTTTGAAAAGTTCTAATGACGGAACAGTATGGCCTTTCCAACTGTCCATGACCGCGGATGCAGCTATTCGAATAGTTTTACACTCTGCAGAGGTCTTACTCCTGTGCCACAACTTTTGATTACATCCGTCAGGGATAGCCCTGAATCATCATACTCAGTATGCGGATCATCAACCATTAACCTTTCACTTACATACCCTAGTATAGGCACCTCTCCCTATGATCTTGGCCTCCCAGTGAGGGCAAACCGCCAACCTGGGAACTGCACAGGGTTTGGGTAGGATATTCACCTCATTTCACGTCATTTCACTTTTCACGGAGGCAGCCTCGGCATAACCCCATGACGCTTGTTCAGAGGGAACCCATACTAAGATACACAAATTTCCAGCTAAAGCCTTACCCATAATCAGGTATTGTGGGGGTACTCTAAAATTGGAATGGTATCGATTCCGAACCCAACCATCAGTTTTTGTCAAATTCACCTTGTCACTTCAAAGTCATATTCACCTTCAAAACTTCCAATAGAATTACTCATCACTCTAAGGTTTTCAAAGTCATTTGCTTCACAAGTTCCCATCTAGAGTAGTCAATTTTAGTTAAGCACTAGCAACTAGTCGTGAGGGTGTTAACTAACTTTTTACTCTCTAGGCTACGTGTGAAGCTCTTGTGATACTCTACACTTGTACACAAATTAACTACAATAAGTAAACCTTGGTAAATCAAAGTAAAGTTAAAGCAAGATAAAACTTGGGTTTGGATGAATAAGACTTTAAATACCAATACTAGTGCCATAGTCTCTTGCACTAGTAACTTGGAAATAGTAGAGCTTGCATTAGGGTAGCTTGCCTTGGTTGGTGTACTGATCAAAGTGTTCTTCTTCCTCTTCGTAGAAGACCTCCTCCTCCTCGTAGCCTTCGGTACTAGCGTCTATAAATGGATACGAGGTAACAAACACCAATCAATACTTAAGGGGACTACTTAGCCTTAATGGCTTACTCAAGATGATCTAGCATCATCACAAACATCACTCCACTTAACACTAGGGTTTTTACTTAATTAGGGTTAGGAAAATAATTTCCTCTCATTAACATTACTAAAATTTAATATCCTCAAATAAGCAAGTATGAGGCAATGTAGATAAGGTCATCACCTCACCTCACATTACTTGGGAAGATGATTTAAATGAGGTGCTACACCTCATAGATTGGAAATACTAAAATTTGAAATAATTTAAATGAGCTAGAAATAGCCACATAGCCACTATTTGAATCTAGCCCATGATCATATGAAGCAACCATGTTATATTTTTGCATAAAAAATTAGAGTTTTTGAAATGTGAATTTTGAGAATTTTAAACACCTCAAAATTCATTATGGTTGATTTTTAATAATTGTTTGAAATTTGAAAACCTACTGCCTTGTTATTTTTAGTGCTAGTGATCGACAATGAATCAAGGGTTGAGACTAATGGGGTTGGATAGAGAATTTCATAAGCTTTCCAGAAATATAAAATTCATCAATTTTGGCTCAGTAGATTTTGACTTATTATTATTTGAATCAAGCACCAGTATTGAAATTTGGTTTAAACTGAATACACGAATTTGAATTCGTGGGCTCGGGCGGGAAACTAGACGGGCCAGCCCAGCTACGCTTCAGCGTGCAACGGGCCACCTGACAAGGGGCTCCACATGTCAGTGGCACTTAACACGCCCCGAATCGGTACGCAGCCGGCACCGTCGGATTAAAAGGCGATCGGACGGCTCACGGTCGTGCTCGTCCTCGAGACGAGCTCGACGGAACCCTAGCTACTGGCGGGCATGGAGGGTCCAGGGGGAGGTCTTACCGTGGTCCAGCGAGATTGGCGAGGCGGGCTAACGACTGAGGCGACGACGGCGAGTCGAAGGAGGGTCGGGATCGTTGATGACCCACAAGTATAGGGGATCGCAACAGTCTTCGAGGGAAGTAAAACCCAAATTTATTGATTCGACACAAGGGGAGGTAAAGAATACTTATAAGCCTTAACAACTGAGTTGTCAATTCAGCTGCACCTGGAAAAGCACTAGCAACGGGGGTGATGTGAAAGTAGCAATGATATGAGAGCAATAGTAACAAGAATACAGCGAGCAGTAGCGGTAATATGAGAGCAATGGCACCGAGAAAACAGCTTGACATGTAGAACGAGTATATGATGATGAAAGATGGACCGGGGTTCCCAGCTATCTACACTAGTGGCAACTCTCCAATAACAAGTGTTGGGTGAACAAATTACAGTCGGGCAATTGATAGGATTGAAATAGCATTAAGACAGAATATCAAGATCATTAATCATGTAGGCATGTTTTCCAATAATAGTCGTACGTGCTCGCAATGAGAAACTTGCACAACATCTTTTGTCCTACCAGCCGGTGGCAGCCGGGCCTCAAGGGAAACTATCTGGATATTAAGGTACTCCTTTTAATAGAGTACCGGAGCAAAGCATTAACACTCCGTGAAAACATGTGTCCCTCACATCACCGCCATCCCCTCCGGTTGTCCCGATTTCGTCACTTCGGGGCCTTTGGTTCCGGACGAGTGACATGTGCATACAACTTGTAGATACAATCTAAGCAATAAGTATAGAGCTTAAATCTAAGATCATGGCACTCGGGCCCTAGTGACAAGCATTAAGCATAACAAGATTGCAGCAACAAGAACTTCATAAACTTTGTAGATAGACAATCATAACGTAATAATCCATCGGATCCCGACAAACACAACACCGATTACATCAGATGAATCTCAATCATGTAAGGCAGCTCATGAGATCATTGTATTGAAGTACATGGGGGAGAGAATACCAACTAGCTACAGCTAGAACCCGTAGTCCATGGGGGAACTACTCACGGAGCATGATGGAGGCGATGGCGTTGATGGAGATGGCTTCCGGGGGCACTTCCCCGTCCCGGCAGGGTGCCGGGACAGAGACTTCTGTCCCCCGAATTGGAGTTTCGCGATGGTGGCGGCGCCCCTGGAGTCTTTTTGGAGTTTCGTCCAGTGGTACGGTGTTTTTAGGTCGAAAGGGATTTTATAGGCGAAGAGGCGGCGCAGGGGGCACCTGGGGGCGCCACACCACAGGCCGGCGCGGGCCCAGGCCAGGCCGCGCCGCCCTATGGTGTGGTGGCCCTCGGCCCCTCTCCGACTCTTCTTCGGTGTTCCGGACGCTTCGGGAAAAATAGGAGGTTTGGTCTTCGTTTCGTCGAATCCGAGAATATTGCCCGAACAGCCTTTCTGGAACCAAAAACAGCAGAAAACGGGAACTGGCACTGTGGCATCTTGTTAATAGGTTAGTTCCGGAAAACGCATAAAAACATTATAAAGTGCAAGCAAAACATGTAAGTATTGTCATAAAACAAGCATGGAACATCAGAAATTATGGATACGTCGGGGACGTATCAGCATCCCCAAGCTTAGTTCCTGCTCGTCCCGAGCAGGTAAACGATAAAAAGAATAATTTCTGTAGTGACATGCTACTTACATAACCTTGATCATACTATTACAAAGCATATGAAATGAATGAAGTGACTCAAGGCAATGATCTATAGTTGTTAACAAATAGATAACATATAGCAAAACTTTTCATGAAGAGTACTTTCAAGACAAGTATCAAAAGTCTTGCACAAGAGTTAACTCATAAAGCAATAAGTTCAAAGTAAAGGCATCGAAGCAACACAAAGGAAGATATAAGTTTCAGCGGTTGCTTTCAACTTGTAACATGCATATCTCATGGATAATTATCAACACAAAGTAATATGATGAATGCAAATATGCAAGTATGTAAGAATCAATGCACGATTGACACAAGTGTTTGCTTCTAAGATGGAAGGAAGTAGGTAAACCGACTCAACATAAAAGTAGAAGAAAGGCCCTTCGCGAGGGGAAGCATTGATTGTTATATTTGTGCTAGAGCTTTGGTTTTGAAAACATAAAGAGAGCATAAAAGTAAAGTTTTGAGAGGTGTTTGTTGTTGTCAACGAATGGTAGTGGGCACTCTAACCCCCTCGCCAGACAAACCTTCAAAGAGCGGCTCCCATGAATTATTTTTATTTTTGGGTGGCACTCCTTCCAACCTTTCTTTCACAAACCATGGCTAACCGAATCCTCGGGTGCCTGCCAACAATCTCATACCATGAAGGAGTGCCTTTTTATTTTAGTTTTATTATGATGATGACACTCCCCCAACCTTTGCTTACACAAGCCATGGCTAACCGAATCCTTCGGGTGCCGTCCAACAATCACAAACCATGGAGGAGTGTCTATTTAAGTTAATTAATTCGGGACTCGGGAATCCCATTGCCGACTCTTTTTGCAAAATTATTGGATAAGCGGATGTGCCACTAGTCCATTGGTGAAAGTTGCCCAACAAGATTGAAAGATAAACACCACATACTTCCTCATGAGCTATAAAACATTGACACAAATCAGAGGTAATAAATTTTGAATTGTTTAAAGGTAGCACTCAAGCAATTTACTTTGGAATGGCAGGAAATACCACATAGTAGGTAGGTATGGTGGACACAGATGGCATAATGGTTGGCTCAAGTATTTTGGATGCATGAGAAGTATTCCCTCTCGATACAAGGCTTAGGCTAGCAAGGCTATTTGAAGCAAACACAAGTATGAACTGGTACAGCAAAACTTACATAAGAACATATTGCAAGCATTATAATACTCTACACTGTCTTCCTTGTTGCTCAAACACTTTTACCAGAAAATATCTAGACCTTAAGAGAGATCAATTATGCAAACCAATTTCAACAAGCTCTACGGTAGTTCTCCACTAATAGGCTTAGACTACATGAAAAAACTTAATCATGATCTACTTGAGAGCTCAAAACAATTGCCAGGTGTCAAATTATCCAAGACATATGAGGCATTTTCCTTTTCCAACCAAATAAGTATTGTAGCTTCCAACTTTTATCATTGAACATTAAAAGTAAAACGAAGAACAAGTGTTCATATGAAAAAGCGGAGCGTGTATCTCTCCCACACAAGGATTGCTAGGATCCGAATTTATTCAAACAAAACAAAAATAAAAACACACGGACGCTCCAAGTAAAGCACATATGATGTGACCGAATAAAAATATAGTTTCAGGGGAGGAAACCTGATAAGTTGATGAAGAAGAGGATGCCTTGGGCATCCCCAAGCTTAGACGCTTGAGTCTTCTTGAAATATGCAGGGATGAACCACGGGGGCATCCCCAAGCTTAGACTTTTCACTCTTCTTGATCATATATCATCCTCCTCTCTTGACCCTTGAAAACTTCCTTCACACCAAATTTCTCATAAACTTCATTAGAGGGGTTAGTACTCAAAAAATTTGAATCCACCTTGGTCCTGTAGTGGCACATTGCAAGAACTCAATAAAACATTAGCTACAGCTCTCCACGTCTAGAAAACCTCGCTTAAAGTCCACAAGAGACAATGCAAAAAAACATAGACAGAATCTGCCAAAACAGAACAGCCAGTAAAGACGAATTTTAATAAAATACATCCGTTGCTCAAATCAGAAAACTCAAAACTAATGAAAGTTGCGTACATATCTGAGGAACACGCACGTAAATTGGCATATTTTTCTGAGTTACCTACAGGGAAAACAGCCCAGATTCGTGACAGATAGAAATCTGTTTCTGCGCAGAAATCCAAATCTAGTATCAACCTTCGATTAGAGGCTTCACTTGGCACAACAAAACACAAAACTAAGACAAGGAGAGGTTGCTACAGTAGTAAACAACTTCCAAGACACAAATATAAAACAAAGTACTGTAGCAAAATAACACATGGGTTATCTCCCAAGAAGTTGCTTTCTTTATAGCCATTAAGATGGGCTCAGCAGTTTTAATGATGCACTCCCAAGAAATAGTATTTGAAGCAAAAGAGAGCATAAAAAAGCAAATTCAAAACACATTTAAGTCTAACATGCTTCCTATGCAAAGGAATCTTGTACACAAATAAATTCAGGACGAACAAAGTGACAAGCATAAGAAGATAAAACAAGAATAGCTTCAAAAATTTCAGCATATAGAGAGGTGTATTAGTACCATGCAAATTTCTACTACCATATTTTCCTCTCTCATAATAATTTTCAGTAGCTTCATGAATAAACTCAACAATATAACTATCACATGCAGCATACTTTTCATGATTTCCAAACACATAATTTTTATCAAGTTCAAGAATAGTGGAATTAAAACTTTCAAACTTACTTTTATTAATAATATAACAAGGTAGTTGATCAATCTCAATAGATATGGGACTCATAGAATAAGTCAAGAACTCTCCAATCCCATTTTCATTAGTAGTACAATTAATATTATCCAGTAACATAGGACCATCATCTAGAGATTTATCATAAACATTTGCCAAGCAAAACTCTTTAGTACCATGCATTTCGACATCAGGCACAAACAAAGCATTATCATAAGATTTATCAAAGTAGCATGGATTATCATAGATAACAGTAGCATAATTATGCTCATAAGTTTTACTCATAGGTACTATTTCAAGAGAATCCACAGGAACATAACATTCATCCTCCTTCGGTAAGCATGGAGGACAATCAAATAGTGTAAGAGATAAAGAGTTACTCTCATTAGAAGGTTGGCATGGGTAGCTAATCCATTCTTCCTCCTTTTGTTCATCACTCTCCTCTTCTTTTTCATCCAATGAGCTTTCCGGTTCATCAATTTCCTCCTCTTTTTCATCCAATGAGCTTTCAGGTTCATCAATTTGTTCTTCCACTGGTTCCTGCAAATTGTGAGTGCATTCTTGTGCATTAATGAGTCTCTCTTTATAATCAATGATATAAGGATTATCACTGTAGCTTTCTATGCAAAAATTAAGGATAGAAGAGACATAATCTTTAAGGTCCTTACAAACAACACAAGTTTCATAATTTTTAGCAATGAAGGATTTGATCTCATAAGCTCCCATAAACAAAACAAATTGTTCTACTTCTTCGAACCCAAAATGAATATAGCTATTCCAATTATAGTTCTTAATTAAAACTTCCTCACTAAAGCCACATTGAAATTTAAGATGTTTAGTATCCTGTTTAGTGCAATAGTTTATATCATGGCGTTTAAGCAAGATTTTAGCAATTGTATTCAATTTTTCTATCACAGCACTCATAACTTTTCCCGTTCTTGATTCTCTATAATTATTATATAATTCAATAAGCTCCAAATAGGTTGTAGGTTCTCCCATAATAGCAGTTTTTAATTTTTAGGTTTTTCAAATTTTTATGGATTTTCGGGTATATAGGGAAAATAAAACAAGACAAAAAGAAACTAAACAGAAATAAACTAAGCACAAATAAACTAGACAAAAGTAAACTAAGCAAAACAAAATAAAATAAAACAAGAACAGAGAGAGGTAGAGTGTACTCCCCAGGTGAACTTATGAGTAGAGCTATGCCTCCCCGGCAACGGGCCAGAAAATAGTCTTGATAACCCACAAGTATAGGGGATCGCAACAGTCTTCGAGGGAAGTAAAACCCAAATTTATTGATTCGACACAAGGGGAGGTAAATAATACTTATAAGCCTTAACAACTGAGTTGTCAATTCAGCTGCACCTGGAAAAGCACTAGTAACAGGGGAGATGTGAAAGCAGCAGTAATATGAGAGCAGTAGTAACAGTAACACAGCAGCAGTCTAACATGCTTCCTATGCAAAGGAATCTTGTACACAAATAAATTCAGGACGAACAAAGTGACAAGCATAAGAAGATAAAACAAGAATAGCTTCAAAAATTTCAGCATATAGAGAGGTGTATTAGTACCATGCAAATTTCTACTACCATATTTTCCTCTCTCATAATAATTTTCAGTAGCTTCACGAATAAACTCAACAATATAACTATCACATGCAGCATACTTTTCATGATTTCCAAACACATAATTTTTATCAAGTTCAAGAATAGTGGAATTAAAACTTTCAAACTTACTTTTATTAATAATATAACAAGGTAGTTGATCAATCTCAATAGATATGGGACTCATAGAATAAGTCAAGAACTCTCCAATCCCATTTTCATTAGTAGTACAATTAATATTATCAAGTAACATAGGACCATCATCTAGAGCTTTATCATAGACATTTGCCAAACAAAATTCTTTAGTACCATGCATTTCGACATCGAGGCACAAACAAAGCATTATCATAAGATTTATCAAAGTAGCATGGATTATCATATATAACGAGTAGCATAATTATTCTCACAAGTTTTACTCATAGGTACTATTTCAAGAGAATCCACAGGAACATAACATTCAACCTCTTCCGGTAAGCATGGAGGACAATCAAATAGTGTAAGAGATAAAGAGTTACTCTCATTAGAAGGTTGACATGGGTAGCTAATCCATTCTTCCTCCTTTTGCTCGTCGCTCTCCTCTTCTTTTTCATCCAATGAGCATTCGGGTTCATCAATTTCCTCCTCTTTTTCATCCAATGAGCTTTCAGGTTCATCAATTTCTTCTTCCACCGGTTCCTGCAAATTGTGAGTGCATTCTTGTGCATTAATGTGTCTCTCTTTATAATCAAAGATATAAGGATTCCTACTGTAGCATTCTATGCAAGAATTAAGGATGAGAGTGGATTTGGTAACCACGTGTATACGTGAGCACGCTGTAGCTGCCGTTGGATCAACATTGAGATTATTTTTTGGCTCACGGCAACCATACGGCGTGAGTACGTTTCCCTCGCGGAAAACGCTGCCCCACCCACGTGCCTCTCTCTCTCCAGGACTGGCATCCGTGACCATAACAAAGACCTGGCAAATAAAGAGGATAATCAATGCCTCTCTCTCCATGACCGTGACGAGCGGAATTGAGCTGATGCGACGAATCGAACCAGCACATCGATGGTATCAAGCAGGTCTGGCGCGAGCGAAATTGGAGAGAGGGAGAGAAATCGTTGGATTGGAGAGAGAGAGAAAGAAATCTGGTAGAGGAGGGGTGGCGCTGATTGGGTCCGGCGGCGGCGGCGGCGGGGCTCGTCGTCCAGCTCCAGTGCTCCGTCGCGGGCGAGACGAGGACGGACGTGGCGGCCTCAGTGCTCCCCATCGACGGGAGACACCAAGAACGCTTCTGCCCTCCTGTGTCGCAACGAGGATCCCAGCAGCGGCAGGCAGGAGCAGGTTGTGCACGGCCGCGTCGCGCTGCCGTCGGCTGCCGCCTGGCATTCGCGCATGTCCTTGGCCACGCGTGCGATCTGCTGCTCGACGCAACAGTGTAGTCGGAAGAGGAGATCCGGCTCAGGAGCAGGTTGTGCACGGCCGCATCGCGCTGCCGTCGGCCGCCGCCTGGCATTCGCGCATGTCCTTGGCGGCCAGGATGGTGCTCACCGTGGTCTGCGATTGGATGTTTCGGCCTGGAATGGAGTCTTTGTTTCGATTTCGTTTCCAGGAGCATTTTTTCCACTGCATTCAGACTGAAGTCTGCTTCGCGTTTCTTCTGTTGTTCCAATCGTTAAAAGATGTTCTTCCTCTGGTATCAATTCCTCTAAAAGATGTTTCGGCCTGGAATGGAGTCAATGGAAAAGGAATCAACGCGGGCATTGCCCTATGCGCGCACGCGATCCCCAAACCTGCATTGAATCGAGTAAACGGCTGGATCCCGACGCTGTTCGTCGGACCGTCCTTCCAGCCAGCAGCACCGCAGACTCCCTCCGCCGGCACACTCTTGTTTTGCCGGTGCCGTCCTGGTGGACGGCGGAGACGTAGGCCATGTTGGGGACGGGGAGGAGCACGGACGCCCTGCTGCGGTGGCGGCGGCGGGGCCTACGGCGAAGCAGCGGGAGCAGGCGCACCGCGCGACGAGGCCGAGACGCGCAGCGCTTGGGAGCGGACGGCGCGTGTGGGAGCTCTCCGTGCGGCGCGGGTGAAGAACTGAGCGTGGAGGACGGGCTTCAGCGTGGCAGCTCTAGCGGCCAAGTCGCCCGGACGGGCGCGGGCGGAGCAGCGAGGTCCAGCGGGGGCCTTGGATAAAGATGGTTCTAGTACTATTTGAGATGGGGGAGGAAAGTACAGGTAGAAGGTAGAAGATGACAGAAGAGTGGTCTATTTTGCTGACACGGCCACATGTGCGTTCCTAACGGATTAACGGATGGCGTTAGACACGTGTCGAGCAGGCAACGCGTGCTCACGTATACACCCGATCACCGGGCTTCATTCGAATTAAGGATAGTAGAGACATAATCTTTAAGGCCCTTACAAACAACACAAGTTTCATAATTCTCAACCATGAAGGATTCTATCTCGGAGGCTCCCATAAATAAGACAAATTGTTCTACCTCTTCGAACCCATAATGAATATAGCAATTCCGATTATAGTTCTTAATTAAAAATTCCTCACTAAAGCCACATTGAAATTTAAGATGTTTAGTATCCTGTTGAGAGCAACGAGTTTATATCATGGCGTTCAAGCAAGATTTTAGCAATTGTATTCAATTTTTCTATCATAGCACTCATTATTCTACCAGTTCTTGATTCTCTATAACAATTATAACATTCTATAAGCTCCAAGTAGGTTGTTGGTTCTCCCATAACAGCAGTTTTTAATTTTTTGGTTTTTCAAATTTTTATGGATTGTTGGGTATATGAGACAAATAAAACAAGACAAAAAGAAACTAGACAAAAGTAAACTAAGCAAAATAATACTAGACAGAAATAAACTAAGCACAAATAAACTAGACAAAAGTAAACTAAACAAAATAAAAGCGAGAGAGAGAGGTAGAGTGTACTCCCCGGAGTGAACTTATGAGTAGAGCTATGCCTCCCGGCAACGGCGCCAGAAAATAGTCTTGATGACCCACAAGTATAGGGGATCGCAACAGTCTTCGAGGGAAGTAAAACCCAAATTTATTGATTCGACACAAGGGGAGGTAGAGAATACTTATAAGCCTTAACAACTGAGTTGTCAATTCAGCTGCACCTGGAAAAGCACTAGCAACGGGGTGATGTGAAAGTAGCGATGATATGAGAGCAATAGTAACGAGTAACACAGCAGCGAGTAGTAGTAATATGAGAGCAATGGCACCGGAAAACAGTTGACATGTAGAACGAGTATATGATGATGAAAGACGGACCGGGGTTCCCGAGCTATCTACACTAGTGGCAACTCTCCAATAACAAGTGTTGGGTGAACAAATTACGGTCGGGCAATTGATAGGATTGAAATAGCATTAAGACAGAATATCAAGATCATTAATCATGTAGGCATGTTTTCCAATAATAGTCGTACGTGCTCGCAATGAGAAACTTGCACAACATCTTTTGTCCTACCAGTACGGTGGCGCCGGGCCTCAAGGGAATCTACTGGATATTAAGGTACTCCTTTTAATAGAGTACCGGAGCAAAGCATTAACACTCCGTGAAAACATGTGTCCCTCACATCACCGCCACCCCCTCCGGTTGTCCCGATTTCTGTCACTTCGGGGCCTTTGGTTCCGGACAGTGACATGTGCATACAACTTGTAGATACAATCTAAGCAATAAGTATAGAGCTTAAATCTAAGATCATGGCACTCGGGCCCTAGTGACAAGCATTAAGCATAACAAGATTGCATCAACAATAACTTCATAAACTTTGTAGATAGACAATCATAACGTAACAATCCATCGGATCCCGACAAACACAACACCGATTACATCAGATGAATCTCAATCATGTAAGGCAGCTCATGAGATCATTGTATTGAAGTACATGGGGGAGAGAATACCAACTAGCTACAGCTAGAACCCGTAGTCCATGGGGGAACTACTCACGGAGCATGATGGAGGCGATGGCGTTGATGGAGATGGCTTCCGGGGGCACTTCCCCGTCCCGGCAGGGTGCGGGACAGAGACTTCTGTCCCCGGGTTGGAGTTTCGCGATGGTGGCGGCGCCCACGGAGTCTTTTTGGAGTTTCGTCCAGTGAGTACGGTGTTTTTAGGTCGAAAGGGATTTTATAGGCGAAGAGGCGGCGCGAGGGGGCACACAGGGCGCCACACCACGAGCCGGCGCGGGCCCGGGCCAGGCCGCGCCGCCCTATGGTGTGGTGGCCCTCCGGCCCCTCTCCAGACTCTTCTTCGGTGTTACTGGACGCTTCGGGAAAAATAGGAGGTTTGGTCTTCGTTTCGTCGAATTCGAGAATATTGCCCGAACAGCCTTTACTGGAACCAAAAACAGCAGAAAACGAGAAGCGGCACTGTGGCATCTTGTTAATAGGTTAGTTCCGGAAAACGCATAAAAACATTATAAAGTGCAAGCAAAACATGTAAGTATTGTCATAAAACAAGCATGGAACATCAGAAATTATGGATACGTCGGGGACGTATCAATCGTCTTCCCGATGTCGCAGCTACTGCGGCACACTCCGGTGAAATTCCGGCGAGCTAGGGCTTAATCGGAGAGGGGAAGGAGTCAGGGAGGCTTAGGAGGGAGAGGGTATGTGAATGGTGTGCTCAGAGGATGAAGGGGAGGCTTCATTTTATAGGGTCGAGGGGTGGCCGAGGGGGTGCAGGCAGGTGGATGGTGTCGACGGTGCTAGAGGTCGCTAGAGGTCAAGGGAGTGGGTGCGTCCTATTGGCGACGTCAAGGCGGTCCTAATGCGCGTCATGGCGTAGCAGGAGGGGGACGGGAGCGTGCGGTGACGTCGGTGTCCTGGGAGTACGGTGGCGGACGGTTGTCGTCCGTGACGACGACGAGAGGGCTCGCGCGGGCAGGTGAGGTTGTCTAGGAGTTAGTTTTGGTCCTCGTGAGCGCGTGAGAGAAAGGAGAGGGCGAGAGGAGGTCGGACGCGATGGGGCGAGCGCGTGTACTGGCGTGTCCAGAGACGTGTCCATGCACGCTTTGGCGCGTCCTGGCGTCGATGGGCACGTCGTGTTCTGGGGCTTGCAAGCCTCTCCTTGGCCAGGGATTGTACCAGCAGGGTCAGGGTGATGTAGGCGACCTATTTGGCAAGGTGAGAGAGAGAGGGGAGGAGAGTGACATGGTGAGCATGGTGGTGGTGACCAAGGGGATGGCATGGCCATGGCATGGATCCTCTATGCATTTTTCTTGGTCTATGAGTGCACTGCAAGCTTAGGTGAGGTGAGGCCAAGGTATGTGACAAGGTTGGCAAGGTTAGGGAGGGCTAGAGCATGCACAACAAATCTTAGCCAAAGTGTATGACATATGTCATGACATGGAGAGAGCTTGTGTCATGGTGAGCATGGCAAGGCAAGGTCATCTCCTTAGGAGGCTTTAGGGTACCATGTGTACTATAGATGAGCACAAGGGAGTGGAGTGAGGTGGTGAATAGTAGGTAGGAATAGTGGTTCTACCTTTTATTTAATTAATTTGATCACCTTATGTGGGATGCAATGGTCTCATTTGAATTTGAATTTGACCAAAATACTTCATAGGTGTGATCTAAATAATGTTTGGCATCTATTGGTGGCCTTGGTTTGCAATTTGGAGTTGGTTTGTGAAAAATCCAAAATTTGGGGCAATCTAGAATCTGATTCAAAGTTGCCACTTTGCATGCTTATATTAAGAGTTTGACTTTGAATCAGCAAGGTTGACTTATACCAAGTTGTTCACTTTTATGAGTACTAGTGATTTGGACAAAAAGATTAGAAAGTTTAGTTTAGAAATAGTTAACCAAAGGGGCTCAAAGTAGGTATCATGGTAAAAATGGCAGATTTGACCATTATCATATGTCACTTAGGGTTTTTCATTTTCTTCCCTTTTGTTTTGATTTTCTTTGATCCCAAAGGTGTTGTGTTGTGTTCTTATGTACTGTTTTGAGTTTAGGATTGTGTTTCACCATTTCAAACAAAGGAGTAGGGCATAGGCTCAAATTTGCAATTTGGCCATATACTCACATATGCCTCTATGTGTCTTTTCATTTTATTTTTGTTTCACTTTTGATTTGGCTTGGTGGGTACTGATGGTTGGGTTTGTTGAGGTTTTCACACCATCTAAACAAGGTAGAACATGGCATAGGCCTATATTTACAAATATGGCCATGGGCTCATATGTGCCTCTATTTCTATTTTATTTTCTTTTTGATTTATTTCTCTTTGATCCTAATTGCATGGTTGTGGCTTGGAAACCATTTCAAACCATTCAAACACACATTCATGGCACTAGCAAACAATTCATTCATTCACATAATAGAAAAGGTTTTGAAATAGGCAAGTTTTTGTTGACTCTAGAATTTTGATAAAAGGAAATTGATTCTTCTTTGTTTTAAAATTTTGGGGTGCTACAGTTTAGGGGATGCGTTTTCTTTGTGTCGCATTTGGGGGACGTCGCTCCCCAGCCGTATCCCCCAAACACGGCCCTCAAACATTAAAATAACTTATTATTTGTTTTGTTGCATTTTTATTTCAATAGAGAGAAGGAATTTGTAGGGGCAATCAAGAATTTCAAAGTAGTGCAACATATTGTAACAAATTACACACAAAAACATCAAAAAAATATGAACTAATTTTTTTAGACTACTTTTTCTTTGATGGCCCCGCCTTGTCGTCCTCATGGAGGCGCTTTCTGCTCGTCACCTCTTCCGAAGAGACGGTGTCGTTCGACGCGTCGGAAGAACTTGTGTCCCCTTCCGACGAGTAATCCTTGTTGTATTCATTGTCGCCGGTGCTCGCTAGCTGCGCCTCCACCTCCGTCCTTGCCTCCTTCTTTGCAGCCGCCGCCTCCTCAGCCTCCTCCTCCTCCTTCTCATGGCCGTCGTCAGCGACGGCTTTCTCCTCCTCCTCATGACTGTCGTCGGCCTCCCAATCCTCCTCCTGGTTATCCGTCGGCGGGGAACTATAACTGCTAGGCGTTGCAACACTGTCCCACCAATGGCGCCATCCCGGTGGCTTTCCCTCGCTATCGGTGTCCGATGGCAAAGAGATGTTGCTCATGGTCAGAGAGGAGAGATGAATGGTGCCAGTCGGTTGTAGATCGGAATGTGAATACCTATGGATCTTATTGAGTGGGGATGAATGGCGGCGCATATATCGAAGATGGTTGTGGTTGCTCTTTCGCGGAGTTCGCTCTCCATTCCGGCGGTTCGCGCGTCGATCGACGCGGTTGCCACTGCGACGGTTCCACTTCCCGGCAACTGTACTGTCGCTAGGCAGACGATGATTGAGCGTCATCATGTGTCCATGACGCGTCGGGCTCGCCACTCCCCGCCTCGCTTCTCGCTGCCTGGAGCGCCCCTGTGGACCGGGGACGGACTCGGGGCGCCGGACACCGTATTGAGCCGCGCCGGGCAGAAAGGACCCTTAAGACTCGTGACTTTGAAGAAAAACTGTCCGACGCGCCCAAAAATCTTTAAAGGATGTTTCGGGGAGGTGGCTGAAGATGCTCTTACACTCGCCTAGGCTGACAAAACATCCGAGTGTCCCACCATGCACCGACCGCAACGAGATCTTAGGGCATCTCCAACCGGGCGACCCATCCCGCGCCCGCGCGTCCGGATGGGTCCAGCCGGACAAAAATCCGGCCCAACGCGGGGACGCACCGCAAAAGCGGACGGCCGCGGCGTCCGGAACGACGCAAACCCGGCCCAAATCTGGGCCGGGTTTGCGTGGCCGCGGATGGCACGCGGCGTCCTCGCGTGTCCGCTCGTCCGCGTGGCTGGCCCACCTGTCGGTGCCCCGGTCCTATTAAATGTGGGTCGGGGAAGGGGGCTGTCCCTATCCGGTCCCTACTTTCCACTCCGGCCGCACGCGCGAGCTCGAAGCTTCCGCACCGCCATGGCCCCGAAGCGCGAGTTCTCGCCATCCGCCAACGACCACGAGGCCGGCGGCGGCCGGCCGGTCCGCGCCGGCGCCGTTCGCCATGGGGCCGCCGGCGACGCCCGGATGCGACCGGATCTACGTCACCGTAGCGGTGGCGCGGATGTTACAGGGACGCCGGCGTCCCAATGCCGTGGGGGACGTGCACCTCCCCACGGGCGGCACTCGAGCCCGGATCGGGTTCGGTGCCGCCCATCCCGGGCTCGGCCGCGCCCGCTACGCCGAGATCCGGAGGCGCCGCGCTCAGCCGCCGGCGGACCTCCGGCGAGGACCCCGCGTACGGCGACGCAAGTCCCAAGCGGGACTTGTGGTTCGAGGTGGAGCACGATGCGCGTCGGCGCACGTGCTTCACATCCGCGACGGCGCGGCCTCGCGCGCGGCCCGCGCACACCGCTAGGCGGGCTGGCCGCCGCCCGGCGGCCTCTACATCAACGAGCCCGCGCCCCGGCCCCGGCCCACGGCCCGCAGCCCCGGGAGGAGGAGGACGACCGGAGGCTGCGGGCGGCGCTCGCGGCGTCCGCGGCGGCGCGCGACCTCGACGAGCTGGCCAAATGGCCGCACCTCGCCGAGACGGCTGCGCACCTCCGCGGCCGGAGGAGGCGGCCGGGAAGGCCCGGGGAGGACGCCCGGGCGGAGGCGTGGGCCTTCCTCGAGCCGGCGCGCCGTCGGGCGGCGCTCCGGGAGGAGGAGGAGCGCCGGGCCGCGTGCTCGGCGGAGGAGGAGCGCCGGCCACGCTCCGGCTACGAGGCGGAGCTGCGAGGCCGCGACGGAGGAGCGGCTCGGCGGAGTCCGCGCGGAGGCACGGCTGCGCAGGCCGGCGAGCCCGCCGAACCCGCACTCCTCCTGGGAAAGGGCGCAGTGGGAGCCCTGGCCGGAGTCCCCGGTGCCCTCCGGCGTTTCGAGCCGGAACAGCGCGTCGCCGCCGGGGGGCGTCGCCGACGATGACGAGTAGGTAGTACTGCCGGCGGCCACCGTGCTCGCAAACCCTGTCTAGGGTTTCTTTTTTTTTTTTAGTTTGAAGCCCATATAGGGCTTTCTTTTGTGTAAAAATTGCCCAAAATAGGGCTAAGTTTAATTAACCACTGGTTTAATGTTATTTTTGGCTGTTTTCCTTTTTATTTTTATTTTTGTTTTTTTAATTATATATGCGGTGCGTCCGCGCGTTGGGCGCAGCGTGCGATCCAAACGGACACGCGGACGCGGGACGCTGTCCGGGTGTCCGTTCGGCCACCCAAACGGTCCAAAACGGACGGCCCAGCGCGTCCGTTTGGGTCAGCCGGTTGGAGATGCCCTTACAGGTCCCGCATGCATAAAATGGTCAAACTCAAGCTCATGTGCCCCACAGTCCAGTCACACACAACTCTGATGTCCCTATGACCATCCGGTCCCACCGCCGGCGGCACATCTCCAGCAGCCACGAGCCGACCGTCTTTCTGGAACAGAGCCCAAGCGTCGCCCACTCCTGCGAACACGAAGCAGGAAAGGGAAAGGCGATGGCGGAAGCTTCTAGAACCTCGGAGGCGCGCCGCGACGCCGTGTTCGGGCGCTGGGTCATCTTCTCGCCGGCGCGCTCGCGCCGCCCCACCGACCTCAAGTCCCACGGCCCCGCGAATCCCAGCCCCGGCCCCGCCGACGGCAACGCCCCCAAGCCCTCCTGCCCCTTCTGCCTCGGCCGCGAGTCCGAGTGCGCCCCGGAGATATTCCGCGTGCCGGCGCCCGACGCGTCGTCGCCGTGGCGGATCCGCGTGATCGAGAACCTGTTCCCGGCGCTGCGGCGCGACGTGGAGCCGCCGGCGCCGGAGGAGGGGCAGGAGCCCGTCGGCGCGGGGGAGTGCGCCGTGCGGGGGTTCGGGTTCCACGACGTGGTCATCGAGACGCCGCGCCACGACGTGCGGCTCTGGGACCTGGACGCGGAGGGGGTCGGCGACGTCCTGCTCGCCTACGCGCGTCGGGTGCGGCAGCTATCTGAACATCCAGCGGTGAAGTATGTTCAGGTAATTCTCTATTTAAACTTCAGCGCTTATATATGCTTATATAGTTATTACCCCGTACTAGATTTCGTAGCTGGGTCTACCTGATCTGACAAATGGTGACAATTCGTCGCGTACATGTCATTTCGGTAGTTCTTAAATGAGTGGCAAACTGCCAATGTGATGTTCTTAGAAGTGGCCCTAGCAATTGTCGTTTACTGGTTAGTAGAACTAAAAAAAAATCCTAGATGTCAATAGTTTTGATAGTTCAAGGTGCAAATCAAATGATTTAGGAATTGGGTGTGGAATTAAAATCGATGCACTAGTTGACAAACCAAAAATGGGGACTGTTTTTACTTTTTAGATATAGCGCTGGACTAAGATATTTGTGCAGTCCTAGTGTTTCTTGATTGTTATCCATACAATGTACCTAAGTTTTGGGTGCCGATTGGTCTAATCATACACTTCATGGCCAAACTGAATATGGATAATGTGTTGGGATTTTCTGGCTTTTTTAATCAGTTTTTCATTTTGTATGGACAATGCATTTTGGCGGCACGATCTGCAAATTAGCTTATAGCCTGGTAGCATAATATGTATACTTACTTTTGAGTTTAGGCTGCAGATTGTGTTGTATTCAGGGGCATTTTGTGTGGAGCCGATGTTTATTTCAAAACCCTTTCAACAGTCATGCACTTCCTAATTGAAGCTGAATAACACATTTCCTAGTTACCATGTTCTATTTTGTTTTGTTCTGTTCTATATGTCGGTTGACAAACATTAAATCTTTTTCACACTATGTAGTGATTGCCGTGGCAGGATTTACTGCAGTTTTGTCACTTAGTGTTTTCCTCATGCTCAGCTCTCTTTCATGCGCTGCCAGGCAACATATCTGTGCACGTAGAAACCTCTTGCCTGATATGAAAAATGTCAGTAATACGCAAGGGAAATGGCAATACTTCATTGGCTCGTTTTAACAGTTTGGACCTTTTATATTTGGCCAACTATACAGAGCCAGTCATTTATGCTAAGGGAACAAGCCGATGCTCTGATAAGTAAATGTGTGTCATTGTGTATTTGAAGACGGGCACTGAGAAGGCGCAATGCTTAACCACCAATGGTGCCCACGACCCCGGAGAAACAAAACATAAAACAGGGAAAAATCAAACTACTCTAATATAACTTGCAAAGGAAAACGACATAAGACAGAACAGGGGCAAGTGCAATCGAGGCTTCTAGATCTTGTGGCCTGGTTGCGTGTGCATGTTGGCTATTACATTATCTGTTCACAGACTCCTGGCTGCATGAAATAAAGTGTGCACATGGATCATATGCTCTACTGAAGTGTGTATCCTTGAATTAATACAAATAAAACCTGCTTACTAAGTAAAGTGGCCTTGATGATACATTGACCAATCACAATAAGTTAGCTGCAAGCCTGCAACTCTTGCTAATGCTGCATATCTGCACGAGAACTTAGTGCCCAGTTTTTGTTCTCAAATTCATATTTCATTGTCTATTTATTTGTGCTGCTATGGCACTGAAAAAAATCGAGTAAGTAATAGCCTTTAATTTGTTATAGCATTAGCTACTTGATCTACTTAGTTTACTGCAGCTTGTACAATGCGTTGCCAAATTCCTCTTATTACATTAAAAAGTTCTGTTGTCTTGAAATTGCTTAGGTGTTTAAGAACCACGGGGCATCTGCTGGAGCTTCAATGGCACATTCACACAGCCAGATGATTGGAACTCCTTTTGTCCCTCCATCAGTTACCTCCCGGCTTAACTGCATGAAGGAGGTTTTTGAGAGGTCGGGAAAGTGCAGCCTTTGTGAGATTCAGTGCAAGGATATCTTGGTCAGCGAGACACGGAATTTTTCTGCAATTGTTCCCTTTGCAGCATCTTATCCATTTGAGATATGGATCATTCCTCGGGAACATAGCTCCTTTTTCCATGAAATAGATCAGGATAAGGTATGGATTGTTCGTTATTCTATTTGATCCCATCTTTTTTATAAACCATACTAGCTCAAACTACATTTTTCTGCACAAATATATGTTTAATGACCTGAGCTATGAAATTAAACTTCATAGAGTTCATGGATTCTCCTGCCATCTGCAGTTGTTCAGTGCTCTTTTGTTTGTAATAAAATATTACTATGCTGTATACAGGTATTGGATCTGGGGTCTCTGTTGAAAAACATACTGGAAAAGCTGTGCAAGCAGCTCAATGATCCGCCGTTCAACTATATGATCCACAGTGCGCCATTTGGACTCTCCTCATCCTGCATGCCTTACACACACTGGTTCCTCCAGATAGTGCCGCAGTTGAGTGTAACTGGTGGATTTGAGATGGGAAGCGGGTGCTACATCAACCCAGTTTTCCCTGACGATGCAGCGAAGATCCTAAGGGAAATCGACTGCTCAATATAGCTCTGATTTATTTCTCTGTCATGCTGGAACTACGGTTGTGTTGTCCCTCTATAGTGTTATTTTTTCCGAAGATAATTGGTACTACATTGCTAATAATCTGAGTGCACAGTTAACATGATACGTGTTACTGAGAGAATGTGATCAAACTTGAAGTTCTTAACCCTGCAAGTGCTTTTCTGGTGGAGTTTGTATTTCTTCACCTGGAACTGGAAGGGTGGTCTCGAATTCAGAATTTTCCTGAGCAGTGTTCGTCTTCCAAGTTGTTTATTGCAGTATATCTGCGATTCAGTGTACCATGAGTCCATGACCTTGATGGTACAACTAGAAATGTGTCATGTCGGCTGCTTAGTATGTTCTGCTGGTTCTGAAACCATGCTTATAGATCACAGCAGAAGCCTAGCTACCAATCTTGTTTCATCAATATACATGAGGAAAACATAACCAGATGGTAAATCGACTGAAGAAACTCCTGAAACTGTGCGCATAAAAATAGGTCAGAAAGCAGCAGAAGAGTGCTGCCACTTACAAAGTAGATAAAGCAGGCGGAACTGCCAATTACAAGGTAGATAGAGCAGGCGGAACTGCCAATTACAAGGCACGGAGCTTTTGCCGGTTTCATGGTGCCGCCACGAGGCGGGAGCTTTCATGGTGGTGCCTGTGCAAATGGTGGAAGCGGACTAGCCTAGTCTGCATTAGTCTGCCACTGGGCCTCAGCACTGTTGGCTGCTTGAGTCGTTGGTATTGTTTTTTGATTCTCAACTCCCTCCTCGCCCCTTGCCCACCAGGTGTTCGTGTAGATTCCTACCATGTTATCTGATCTAAGTGATTTGACTCAGTTCTTCGAATGGTTTCGTGCAAGCAGTTAGCTACCAGGAACCTTAATCAGTTGAGGGGGTTAATGGAAATCTCTAGTGGGAACTGTACAACCTTTGGCGGAAACTGTACCATATGCACGCAAGGCTTAATCTATAGTGCAGATTCGTAGAGCCGTAAGAAAATTGTGGCAACAGATGCTGAGGACCTTCTTGATAGGTCCCATTATCATGAGCTCAAGGTGAAAATCTACGAAGATGTACATGTGAATTCACCTTGTCCAATTTTTGTTAACAAATTCTCGAGTTACAGCTTCAACTATGTGCAGCAGTGCATGATATCTAGGGAAGGCTTGATCATATGAGTGCCTGTACGAAAATTAGGTGCTTGCATTATATGGCTAGAAAAATGTTCTTTCTCTGTTATCCGAAAGTTGATTAATAAATTGACAGTGTAAACTTATTGAAACTGAAAAGGTACAGAGTGTTTTCTCCTCAAGAGTTGGCTCTTGTGTTCACAAGAAAATATCTCCACATTCTGATCAATACTTACATATTTTGGATAACTTAGCACAATGATAACATATTTACTTTACAGGGGGCTTCCTTTACAAATGGAGGATTTTCATTTGGATGTACAAAGTGTATGTCCATCAAATGGTTGAAGCACAAGGGCAGGCTAAAACTGACCTGGAGATATCTCCAGGGTCTCAGCAAGAACAAGCTAAAACTACTGTTTTCGACTAGTGGCAGAGAGAGGAAAACTGGATTGCTTGTCCAAGTAGAATTGGCAATGTCTCTTATCTTCATCACTTCTTGCCGAATCCAAACAAGGATTTGATGGCATTGATGGCACTCTCATTTATAAATGATTCATCGTACTTGTTTAGCAGGGGGGCAAACTCCTCTGACTTCCTCAAGTTTGCTAGATCCGGGTCAGTGCGAATCGTCTTCAGGAAATCAAGCAAGACATAATAAGTCACTAATTATGAACCATGCATGGACCTTTTTACTCTTAGAAAGCAGATGTTTTTCTGATTACCTTGAAGTCTTCATAGCCGGCTTTCATGGCGTCTTCAAGTGCAGAAAGGCCAGCTTGTATCTGCACGAGGGAACATTCAGATGAGTATTCAGTGGCAGACTTGCAGTCTTGTAGTTCACAGTGAAACAAGAGGCAAACCCGGTCAAGCTTCGAGTAACAGCACGCGACGTTGTAGCTGGCTACAGAAGACTCATCGATCTCTGGTTTCGACCCCAGCACCGACTCGAACTTGTCCAACGCTTCCTCGTACTTTCCATCCCTAAAGTTTTTTTTTCAAACAAGTCATGGGAGTTTTCAAATTGAAGCAATCTCAATGCATCATATGTTTCACTGACTTGTACAGCCTAAGCCCTGAGCGAAGGTCATCTTCTCTTTGGATCTTCTGCTCCATCTTCTTCTGGTAATTTTGCATCTGCATCCAACATTTGAGAGCGCCGTGCGCCACAGCATGAATAAGCAATCTGTAGATGTCTCTGAGCAAAAAAATAAAAGTAAAGCATAAAGTCATACTTACTTGAATCTCTCTTAGTTTGGTGCTGACATTTCCAGTGTTTCTTTCAGCCCTGATGATCTCCTTCTCGGAGAGCTCACCAGAATCCCATTTTCCTGGACTCATTAATTAGCAGCGAGCAAATTGCACAACTCAAATTCTGAATTCGACAAATCCACAATCATATTATATATCTTGCAAAGAATCATAAATCAAGCAGGTAACTAGTATCTGTTCTTACCAAATTTCTTCTGCATCTTCATGTAGAGAGGGCCGACTCTCTGGCGGATGCAGTACATGGTCTGGCCGTACCCTGCCGCCGGCCAGATTTCCTCACCAAAGACGGCGCTGTGAATTCATTATCAGTTAGCAAACATGGAATGAATTGCTCATTTCTTGATCAGCTGGTGGCTGAGAATTGTTATGGATTGGCTGACGTGACCGTTTGAGAAGACTGACCTGGTGGCTAGGACCTTGTCGCCGGGGGTGAACTTGCCTGTCTGCTCGGCGGAGGAGCCGGGGAAGATGGCCTCGATGTAGGTGCCGCCATCCTGGCCCTTGGTGAACTTGAGCCCGTACGGCTTGAGGATCTCCACCTCGTACTCCTCGTACGGATCCTCGCCTTCCCCTCCCCCCTCCCCGCCTCCGGACTTGGGCTCCGCCTGCGCCGAAGACGACGCCCGGACGACGACGCAGCTCCTCGCCGACCCCCGCAGCGTCAGGCAGCAGCTCTGGCCAAGAAACGGCTGCCTCGCTGTCCGGGCATTGCTGCCGCTGGCTCTTGGGAGACATGGCGGGGAGGATAGGAGCGGCTGGTTGGTGATCTGGTGGGCGAGAGCCATGGCAGCTAGGTGGGAGCTTTGCGCGCTCGCTTGCTCCGCGAATTGAATCTTGGTGGTGTAGGAGCCGGAAGCGATGAGGGGGAGACGAGGGTTCTGTGGCTCATCTTTGGCGGTGTGGCGTGGCGCCAAGAGGACTTGAGTTTGGGTGTGAGATGGATGGAGTCCACACACACACACACTGGGCAGACGGGCACGAACCAGGGAGAACAAAGTAAACAGAGGCAAGGCATATGCTGGCTTGGGATCCTACCTGGCATGTGGCATCTCCCATGTCAGCAATCCACTTGACACTTGTCAGCAGTGGCGGACACATGAAATAATTAGTGGGCACACCTCCAACAAAAAGTTACACTTCCCAATTGTGATAAAATGTTGCCAAATGCCAGGTAGGATCCCAAGCAAGAATATGCTGAGAATTAACTCCGTGCTCAGTCAAGTCCTACACCCTTTGATTGTATTGTGATTCATGTATATAAGTTGCAAGTTAAGTTGCAACCGTTGCTAGTAGAGTTGCAACTGAGATTTTTTCGGTTACAAGTGGAAATGCAACTAACAAAAATTATCCTGACCAATAGATTTGCTTCGTGATTCGTGCTAGCCATCAATAGCCAATATTTCTTAAATAATTCCATCCGGGCCTTACGGTCTCATAGAGGGGCGAGAACTACCTAACTTAAGCAGAATAGTGCTCTTTATAAATAAGTGTAGACGTGGAGAGATTTTTGCGGGGAAACTTGCAAGCCAACAATGGGGGAGACTGGTGTTGACCCAACCTTATAAGTATTCAGACTATAACATCTATGATGAACAGTCACTCACTTTTGACTATTAGATGATTCCAGAAGATGGGGTAGAATTTCTTTTCCTCAAATTTGGGGTGGGCCCCAACCCATCAGACCCACCCTATGCGTCCGCCCCTGCTTGTCAGGCTGCCACTGTATAATCTTTTGTTTTTTTAGGGTAATACGATTACATAAATTAGCATCTCTAGCATGGACTCCACTCCCAAAAGTTAGCATGTTCTGAAATTCACTCCAGAGAAAGAAAGCGAGGGAGATATAACAAAAAAAAAGGAAAGAGAAAGAAAAAGGCCAAGGGACTGACTACATGGTCCCATCTGTCAAAATAAAATGGGTTGGGGAAATAGGGGCTATTGTCGACTTGGATGCTTTTCTCTAGGTAAGGGAGGCCCCTACTTGCCAAGTAGGGAGCATGTTTTTGTGTGGTCTGCTACCGCGATGGCGGTGGAGGATGTTTCATCCCGCATGGCTGCGGTGCTGCTAGCCTTGACCCTTTTGTGCCCTTCCTTCCCTCGAGGCCTCGGGTCTAGGACCACGGTGAGACGTCTAGGATAGCTTCAAGATCGTTGTGGCGCATGCTGGTTGGTGGCAGTTGGGTGGAGCACTCCGAGTCGGATGGGGTGGTGGTGGTTTAGGGGATCGGGGCAGATCCCTGTCGGCTTGTTCAACACCGATGCGGTGACGCCTGTGGGTGTCGTGTTTCTTTCCTGAAGGGCGTCGGGGGTACCCCTACCCTATCCTCTCCACATACCGGGGAAACCCTAGGACTAGTCCGGATAGCAGCGGCGACATGGTCGCTTCCTTGTTGAAGGTGTTTCTTGGTATGCCGCGGCTCAATGTGCTAGGAAGCGGTGGAACTTCTCCGGAGGGTGCAACGATTGCGGGCTATCTTCGTTTTCGCCGATCTATCGGTGACGGCATTAGTTTCTTTTATATTTTCTCTCTTCTTTCTTTTGGGCTTGATGTGCTGTTTACCCCAGCGATGGTTACTATCTTGTATCGGTTGGTTGCTATATTAATATAGCGGGGCGAAAGACTATTTCGAGAGATGGCTTTGAATTTGCTACAGAAAAGTGTAGAGGATTTCCAGAACCTGGTCACGATTCTCTGAAAAATATTTGTTGTGGCCCATTTTATGATTCAGCATGATTCTTGCAGCATATGGCAAATCGATGTCGAAATTGACATCACCCCGACGAAGTTTCAAAACTTACCTAAAACTAAGAATGTAAAAAACTTACTTTCTCTTTTTTTTTTGAAAACATGGTAAATGGCCGTATTATTTGACAAAAAATGCATAGGTAAGTATCAACTTAATATCGATGCAATTGATTTTTGTTCAAGATTTATAAAACATACAATTTTGTTTTTGGTTAAGATCCAGAAAGTGTGTGCACTCGGAGTTTTTTTTGGCATAAATCCCGAAATGAGATTTGGCTGGTGGTCTAGAACTCTATTTTTGAAGCCAGCTGCCCGTGGGATCAAATGACTAATTCCGTACAGAAGAGAGGTATAAGTGATGCAACTATCTGATTACAAATTTAGTTGTGGTGGCCTCCTGTGTCTCCCATGTGAGTGGCTGAGTATTGTAAACTTTGTCAGTTCTTAGGCATTTTTCTGCTGTAAAGATGTCTCAAATTCTCAATGGTGTAATACAGAGAAGACCAAAAAAAACTTAAGTCTTATGTAAATCCTTAGCATTTCAATATATTATTGTCATGACCTCAACATTGATGCAAACTGCATGTAACATTTATATTCAAGTCAGCATCTTTTTTTTATTTACTAATAGTCAGTGGCATGTACAGATTATTTTTCAGAAGGTAGCTAAGCATGTACAGAATTTGTGATAGAGAGACATGGCTGGAGATCAGCCTAGTAGTATATACATGGAGTGATGACTGTTCAAGTCCGAACTCTCTTCTGAAGAGTTCTTGATCATGGGGAGGACCCGGCAATGTACTGCAACCACTCTTCAGGCAGCCCCTGCCTTCTCCTGATCGTCCTGAACGCAGATTTCGTCAAGGGTACTGCGATGATGTCGAACTCCTTCGGTGCCTGCGGTGCAATCCAGCAAGAGTTGCCGTTTTTATATGTGACAGTTTCATAAATGCAGCTCACAATCTTAAGAAGAGCAAAGCAACGTCACAGACCTTGGGGATCTTGCGTAACTTCATGTTTGCTTGCAGCAGTGTCTTATTACCCTTCCTGGAGTTGCATCTTGAGCATGCAGTTACCTACCAGTTCAGACATGGCCACAGAACTAGTAAGACTCTGCAATTGTTAATATTCCCTAGTGCCTAAGTAGTTCTTTTCCATAGAATTCTATGTTTCTTTGAACAGTTGTTCATCGATTCAAACCAATTAAACGGTAGAAACAGTGAGCACTCATACCAAGTTTTCCCATTCCCACTTGCCTCCACGGGAAGTCGGAATGACATGGTCAATTGTGAGATCGTCTTCCGAAGGGCAATACCTGCAGGTAATGCAGCCAATTTATTCCTGATAGTCAAGGTAATCTCTTCCTCAGTAGGTAAGTCTGAATCTTTGTATGATTTCTACATCTTTTCAAAGCATGAAGGTTGCCATGTACTCCTAGTGTACATATCAGTCATAACTCACATCTCAGAGTTACATGAGGCAAGTTCCCCAGAGGGACAGAACAATAATATGATTATAAATCTAATTGCACCAGGAATATTGTGTGCATTAACAAATGCACAATGCTTACTGGCAAGTGAAGTCGTCCCTGTAAAGTATGTTTTTACGGCTAAGGCATTGTTTAACTCTTCTTCTCTTCATCACCTGCAGCAGCTGTGGGACCTGAAGAAGCAGAAGAACAAGAGGGGAAGCAGTAACAACAGTTTCATAAGATCATGATGTTAATTATACTTTTAGTTCGCATGATCATACACATACCCTGAGAACTGCAGGGATGTAGAATGATCCACTGGGTGAAGAGACCGTCTGATCGTAGTACTCCAGAACATCGGCCTGCATAGCTAAAACGATCACCATATTAATAATGTAAATACTGACAGGTTTTGACAATGACAAGCAGAAGGCCAAAATTATGAACTGGGGAGTGATGACGGTGGAGGTGGTGAAGTGCTGGTTGCAGCAGAAAAGCTAACCTTCTCCGTGAATTCCAGGCAAATCGCACGCTTCCAGCAGACAACATTGACAGGCCTGATTGTAAACGCAGAACATTTCAGGATGTTGAGGTGTAGAAATTAACTGTTGTACAGAATTGGTAACACAAGTGCTTCCAGCAGAGAACTTGAGTCGCTTATGTTAATCAGTATGCCTTTGTTCATGTACTGTTATTGATCTACCTAACATGTTCTGGTTGAAGTTAACTTAATTAATTTGCCTCGGTATTAGATATCGTAAGGGACTTTTTACTGCCGCCCAAACAGGATGGTTCTAGTTCTACTTCAAGAAAAACAAGAACAGTATATATGATCAGTTTGTGCCTTCAGAAAACAAATCAAGATTACCTGTACGAGAGATCAAGAACGAGTCCCCTGAACCCGGACAGATCACCGTCCTCGAACTCCTCGTCCTCCTCCCCGTCGATTAACAGCACCGACTCTGCCTCTTCCAACTCCTCCGAGCGCTCGTCGTCCTTGGTCGCGCCGCGCCCGCCGGACTTGTTATTCCTCCCGCGCGCTCGCGCTGGCTCCACGAGCCTGCGGGTGCTGTGTCTCCAGTCCAGCCCGGCTAGCGCGCCCGGCAGCCCGCTCCTCGGCGATCGCCAGCCAAGAGGGCCCCGCAAGTCGCGGCGGAAAGGGAGAGGCGCAGCCACCTTTGCCGCCATTGATCAATGCTTCGTCTGTGATCTTGGGAAGCTCTGTGTGATCTTTCTTGAGTTCTTATTTGTCTTGTAGCTTGGAAGGTTGGGGAGAGGCCTTGGAGTGTAGGAGAGGTAGAAGGCTGAGAGCCACTGGTTTACATGGAGTGCATGGACCAAATATCTCACTCGAATTTTCTGACTTATTTTTGTGGCCATTTCCTTGTGAAGGTAAGATAATTTTTTATTTTTTATCGTGAGCCGGAATTTTGTTATGAAAAAATGGTGAAATGTCAAATGTTGATCATCCATTGACCAGACTACCCGGAGTAAATCTGACATGTATTGGATTTGCATTCCAATAGGGTACCGTGATTTTGCGCACGACCCAATGGTGGCTTGACACTGCAAAAAAACATTGCGCTCGGAGATGAGAGCAGGAATGTTCCCGCTATTCATGTTCGATTTTCGAGTAATGAGGAATACATATAGGTTATTTTGCCAACTCCAAAGATATTCAAAGTAGAAAAGAGTGACAAAAGCAAATGTGATGCCCTGTTAGTGGCCCTTCAAGCCAGGTACCCAGTGGCGGACCCAGGGAAAAAGAGGAGTGGGAGCACCCGTGCATAGGAAAATCACAAAACATAAACCTCCAAACGTTAAGATATGTTATATATATAATGGTTTTCTTGGAAATTTACTTTTAATCTTGTGTTCATATGTTCCTGCCACCGGAAATAACATTTTAAAATGTAAGAAAACTAAACAAAATATTTGCGTGCACATCTTGATATTCTATGTGCTGTAAAAGAGATAAATAAGTACTTTATAAAGAGATTTACTTTAGCACCGATTTTTGCTTTTTTACACACTACAAATGTCAAATAGAAAATGTTAAATGACTATGGGAGCACATAGAACATCGATTACATTTAAAACTCATTTTTAAAATAAGGAGCATATGTTCTGAGAGCTTAGCAATAAACTGAATTCTTCTAGATTAAAAGACTTAGATGTCATTGAAACACAAACAGTATAAGCTCGTCTTCTCTGGTCTGGGAGTGATGTTTTGGCACATGGGAGCATATGCTCCCTTTATTTTGAAATACATGTTAGACACATTTTAAAATGTCAAAAAAATTGAAATAAAAATTTCGCACGTACATCTTCATGTGCTACGCGCTCACAAAGTCGTTTCATGAAAAATCGACATGTCATATGGCGTGTGTAAAAAAGACAAAATTCGGTGCTGAAACAAAGACTTGTCACAAGATAAATTTTCTCTTTTTCGCTTAGACTAGAAAAAATATCATTTTTTCGTGAAACTTGACAAATAGACATATATTATGGAGATGTACATGTAAAATTTTTTGTCAAAATTTTTTAACACTCAAAATATGTTTTTATGATAGAGGGATCATACGCACCCGGGAGCCGAATTGAGTTTCTGCGTCTTCTCTGCCGAATATTGAAACACAAACATTATAAGTTCTTCTACAAACTATGCTAGCAGAAGAAAGCTATCAAACAACAAGAATAGTACCAGATTGTCTTGCTGGATTGCGTTGCATAAGAAATTCCAAAATCCTAGAACTTTGGTTAAAGGTCATATGCCGTTTAAATCTAAACCTATAAAATTTGATGTTTCATCACATGTAGTAGTAGAGAATTGTGTTTGATTTGACATGAAGAAGATCATAAGAGCCAGATTTTAAAAGACTATGAAAAACTGAAGATCCCTAATTGAATTATTCTGTTCATTCAATTGTGTTGAGTTGTAGGTAAATTTGGCGATGTGCCTTGCTGCAATATATCTCGATTCGGCAGGCCGGCGGCTGGGCGGTACACAACAGACTCGTGACTTTCGAAGGAGACAGTACTCGTCTAAATCAAAAAGTAAGGGGATCAGGAATCAGGAACGAACGCAGCACTGACGCTCTTTATTTTGTAGGGAGCAGAGTAGTAACCAAGCCCAAGGAATTATCCTATAAGAAGTCAAGCGGGCAGCACTTTTATTTATACCAGAGCTGAAGAAGTGAAAGGCACGTTGTCGCATGAGAGCTGAGAAAAATTGGCTTGGCCATCTTGCTTTTCTTCCTGGGCTTTTACTTACAACGGGGATGAACTTGGCTGACTGGGGACCCAAGCACTGAGCTGACTGGGGGCCTTCCTTTGCTGGGGTTATCAATAGCGTGAACTAATATTGACGAGGGGGGGGTGGGGGGGGGGGTGTGCCCCCACTCAGCTTAACGCTCGTCCGCCCCTGTCCTAGACTCGTGATCATGCGTGGTTCAGCCAAATATAGTGCCGGCAGCGGCCAGTTCAGCTTTGTCCGTTTTCATGTTTCTCTGGACTCGTGATTATGGGTGGTTCAGCCAAATATAGTGCCGGTAGCGAACAGTTCAGCTTTGTCAGTTTTCATGTATCCCCTGGCACGCGGTGGGTCCAAGAGAGTTAGTGGCGGACCTAGGTAAAAAGAGGAGCGGGGGCACCCGTGCATAGGAAAGTCACAAAACATAAACCTCCAAACGTTAAGATATGTTATATATATAACGGTTTTCTTGGAAATTTACTTTTAATCTTGTGTTCATATGCTCCTGCCACCGGAAATAACATTCTAAAATGTAAAAAAACTGATCAAAATATTTGCATGCACATCTTGATATTGTATGTGCCCTACTTTATAAAGAGATTTACTTTAGCACCCAATTTTTCTTTTTTACACACTAAAAATGTCAAAAAAAAAATTGTTAAATGACTATGGGAGCACATAGAACATCGATTACATTTAAAACTCAATTTGAAAATAAGGAGCATATGTTCTGAGAGCTTAGCTATAAACTGAATTCTTCCGGACTAAAAGACTTAGATGTCATTGAAACACAAACAAGTATAAGCTCGTCTTCTCTCGCCGAATATTGAAACACAAACAGTATAAGTCTTCTACAAACTATGCTAGCAGAAGAAAGCTATCAAACAACAAGAATAGTACCAGATTGGCTTGCCGATTGAATTGCATAAGAAATTCCAAAATCCTAGAACTTGGGTTAAAGGTCATATGCCGTTTAAATCTAAACCTATAAAATTTGATGTTTCATCACATGTAGTAGTAGAGAATTGTGTTTGATTTGACATGAAGAAGATCATAAGAGCCAGATTTTAAAAGACTATGAAAAACTGAAGATCCCTAATTGAATTATTCCGTTCATTCAATTGTGTTGAGTTGTAGGTAAATTTGGCGATGTGCCTTGCTAAAATATAGCTCGATTCGGCTGGCCGGCGGCTGGGCAGCACACAACAGACTCGTGACTTTCGAAGGAGACAATACTCGTCTAAATCTAAAATAAGGGGATCAGGAATTATAAACGAACGCAACACTGATGCTCTTAATTTTGTAGGAAGCAGAGTAACCAAGCCCAAAGAGTAATCCTATAAGAAGTCAAGCGGGCGGCGCTTTTATTTACCAGAGTTGAAGAAGTGAAAGGCACGCTGTAGCATGAGAGCTGAGAAAAATTGGCTTGGCCATCCTGCTTTTCTTCCTGGGCTTTTACTTACAACGGGGATGAGCTTGGCTGACTGGGGACCCAAGCACTGAGCTGACTGGGGGCCTTTCTTTGCTGGGGTTATCAATAGCGTGAACTAATATTGACGGGGGGGGGGGGGGCGGTGCCCCCACTCAGTTTAACGTGTGTCCGCCCCTGTCCTGGACTCGTGATCATGTGTGGTTCAGCCAAATATAGTGCCGGCAGCGGCCAGTTCAGCTCCAAATATAGTGCCGGCAGCGGACAGTTCAGCTTTGTCCGTTTTCATGTATCCCCTGGCACGCGGTGGGTCCAAGAGAGTTAGTGGCGGACCCAGGGAAAAAGAGGAGTGGGGGCACCCGTGCATAGGAAAGTCACAAAACATAAACCTCCAAACGTTAAGATATGTTATATATATAACGGTTTTCTTGGAAATTTACTTTTAATCTTGTGTTCATATGCTCCTGCCACCGGAAATAGCATTTTAAAATGTAAAAAAACTAAACAAAATATTTGCATGCACATCTTGATATTCTATGTGCCCTGTGTAAAAGAGATAAATAAGTACTTTATAAAGAGATTTACTTTAGCACCGAATTTTGCTTTTTTACACACTAAAAATGTGAAAAAAAAATTGTTAAATGACTATGGGAACACATAGAACATCGATTACATTTAAAACTCATTTTAAAAATAAGGAGCATAAGCTCGTATTCTCTGCCAAATATTGAAACACAAACAGTATAAGTTCTTCTACAAACTATGCTAGCAGAAGAAAGCTATCAAACAACAAGAATAGTACCAGATTGGCTTACCAGATTGCATTGCATAAGAAATTCCAAAATCCTAGAACTTGGGTTAAAGGTCATATGCCGTTTAAATCTAAACCTATAAAATTTGATGTTTCAACACATGTAGTAGTAGAGAATTGTGTTTGATTTGACATGAAGAAGATCATAACAGCCAGATTTTAAAAGACTATGAAAAACTGAAGATCCCTAATTGAATTATTGCGTTCATTCAGTTGTGTTGAGTTGTAGGTAAATTTGGTGATGTGCCTTGCTGCAATATATCTCGATTCGGCAGGCCGGCAGCTGGGCGGCACACAGCAGACTCGTGACTTTCGAAGGAGACGGTACTCGTCTAAATCTAAAAGTAAGGGGATCAGGAATTATGAACGAACGTAGCACTGATGCTCTTGATTTTGTAGGGAGCAGAGCAACCAAGCCCAAAAAATAATCCTATAAGAGGTCAAGCGGGGGGCGCTTTTATTTATACCAGAGTTGAAGAAGTGAAAGGCACGTTGTAGCATGAGAGCTGAGAAAATTTGGCTTGGCCATCTTGCTTTTCTTCCTGGGCTTTTACTTACAATGGGGATGAGCTTGGATGACTGGGGGCCGAAGCACTGAGCTGACTGGGGGCTTTCATTTGCTGGGGTAATCAATAGCGTGAACTAAAATTGACTGGGGGCCGGTGCCCCCACTCAGCTTAACGTGCGTCTGCCCCTGTCCTGGACTCGTGATCATGGGTGGTTCAGCCAAGTATAGTGCCGGCAACGGCCAGTTCAGCTTTGTCTGTTTTCATGTTTCCCTGGACTCGTGATCATGGGTGGTTCAGCCAAATATAGTGACGGCGACGGCCAGTTCTGCTTTGTCCGTTTTCATGTAGCCCTTGGCACGCGGTGGGTCCAAGAGAGTCAGTGGCGGACCCAGGGAAAAAGAGGAGTGGGGGCACCCGTGCATAGGAAACACAAAACATAAACCTCCAAACGTTAAGATATGTTATATATATATAACGGTTTTCTTGGAAATTTACTTTTAATCTTGTGTTCATATGCTCTTGCCACCGGAAATAACATTTTAAAATGTAAAAAATTAAACAAAATATTTGCGTGCACATCTTGACATTCTATGTGCCCTGTGTAAAAGAGAGATAAATAAGTACTTTATAAAGAGATTTACTTTAGCACCGATTTTTTCTTTTTTACACACTAAAAATGTCAATTTTTTTTGTTAAATGACTATGGGAGCACATAGAACATCGATTACATTTAAAACTCATTTTCAAAATAAGGAGCATATGTTCCGAGAGCTTAGCAATAAACTGAATTCTTCTAGACTAAAAGACTTAGATGTCACTGAAACATAAACAATATAAGCTCGTCTTCCCTGCCGAATATTGAAACACAAACAGTATAAATTCTTCTACAAACTATGCTAGCAGAAGAAAGCTATCAAACAACAAGAATAGTACCAGATTGGCTTGCCGGATTGCATTGCATAAGAAATTCCAAAATCCTAGAACTTGGGTTAAAGTGTTGGAATTTTTGGGCATTTGGCCTTTGGCCCATGGCCCATTATCAAATTCTGAAACTTACATGGCTCATTCCAAAAATCAGCGGCAGCACTAGTGGGGGCTAAAGTTTAGTCCCACATTGCTAGTTCGGAAAAGGTTGGAGTGGTTTATAAGGTGGGCTGTTCTAGCACTAATATGTGAGTGACAACAAGAGAGCCCTCGCGCACTCCTCCTCCTCCTCCTCGCTTGTTCGTTCGTCACGATGCATCGTGGGTTGTGGGATTGAGCCGAGCCGAGAGCCTATCTTTTGTTTTGCCGTTTGGGAAATTATTTCGCATTAATTTTGAGTCATTAACGGACGTTTTACTCAATAACCGTTTTTCCTTCCAGTTTTTCTGGATCGTGGATGGGCTGACTCGGACGTGGGCCGCGCCCCACGACCTTCTCGAACCGCACTACATAAGACCCTGCACAACCATATCCGCCACTCCTAGACGCATACGCGACTACCTGTTTCCGCTTCCACTGCGCCTCCGCCTTCGTCTTCCTCATCCCGTCCGTCGGCGTGCACCGACTGCCGGGACAGTAGGCCTCCGGAACCCTGCCTCTCGTGAACTTGTACGGGTGAGGGGCAATCAAGTTTTTGGGGAGCGCTCCGACGCGACTACTGCCATCACGACGTCGTCATCGGACGACGAGTTCCTCCACGGCGACAACTTCTTCCCGGACCTCAGCGACTTCTTCGGCAACCTCAACATGGGCGACAACGACGCTGCTGCGAAGTATATGATCTTGTCATTTCTCTTTCAATTTCTGTTAGAGTTTCTTCTTCTAGTTTTCGTGGTAGATGCGATCGGTTTGTCTTGTTTAGATGTTATATGTTCATCTACCTTACTAGTCTACACGATTGGTTTATTTGTTATTTTCATAGTCATGATTTATCAATTACTTGTACGGAATATTTCATATGGATATTTTCTTATATATTCAACATAAAGGTCATATGCAGTTTAAATCTAAACCTATAAAATTTGATGTTTCATCACATGTAGTAGTAGAGAATTGTGTTTGATTTGACATGAAGAAGATCATAAGAGCCAGATTTTAAAAGACTATGAAAAACTGAAGATCCCTAATTGAATTATTCCATTCATTCAATTGTGTTGAGTTGTAGGTAAATTTGGTGATGTGCCTTGCTGCAATATATCTCGATTCGGTAGGCCGGCGGCTGGGCGGCACACAGCAGACTCGTGACTTTCAAAGGAGACGGTACTCGTCTAAATCTAAAAGTAAGGGGATCAGGAATTATGGACGAACGCAACACTGATGCTCTTGATTTTGTAGGGAGCAGAGTAACCAAGCCCAAAGAATAGTCCTATAAGAAGTCAAGGGTCTAAAGTGCATAAATGTCACACATTCTTATTTAAATCATAACTTATTGAATACATGGAATATCATAAAACTAAATCCATTTACATTAGGAATTATAGCTCAAACTATTTGAATCAAACTAACTATGAGTATTTTGAAACTCATATGATCATGCCTTGGTGAAATCAAACACCAACTATCCAAATTTGAGGAATAACCTTCAACCTTGACCTTTTGACCAATATTATAATATAAATCCAATCAAATATGATATAGTGACTCATCCACAATAATAAACCATCCACAATATATTTAGTAACAAATGCCACTTGGCTATCCAAAAATAAATCATATGAGAGGATAATGATCATGCCACATAGGATGAAAATATCTACATGACTTGCATTCCAAGTTATGCCACCTCATGCTCAAAGGATTGCTATGGATGAGGGCAACCAAGCACCTTACTCATCAAACCAAAACAAGAGTCACCCACCTATGTGTCATGATACTAGAGCTTGACCAAGCCTATAAAAGGAGCCACACCCTTCATCCATTTGCTCATCTTGTAGCATGATACAAGGAAACAAACTGATAAGGGCTAAGCCCAAGGGTGTGCCCGATCTTCACGAATTTGGGTGGAATTCGTGGGGGGGGGGGGGTGGAGGAACGCGATGAACACGAAGAAAGCGGAGGGAAATCATGGGATACAATGCACACACACACACACAAATCAGTTTGTCTTCGTTGGCCCGAAATACCAACTCGATAGAAGTTGCAGGAAAAGACCTTTCGGTAGAAGTCCCGCAAAAAGATCGACGAATCGAAGATCCTATGAATCTAGAAGGGTGAAAAGACCAAAATCGATAGAAGTGCAAGCAAAAGACCCAAAGGTAGAAGTGCAAGCAAAAGACCAACGAATTGGTAGAAGTCACCAAAGAGATACAATAGGATTCGATCGGAGCCCGGTGGATACAAGATCTAAGATCTAGGTAGGGGTTCCCACAAGGGTCAAGAGCAAAGCTCAGGTTTAATTTCACATCAAGTCTAATCTCAGATCTGAGCCAACAAGGCTATTTATAGTGGTGGGGCGAAGGGGTAAGTTACACGCTGAAAAGTGTTGTTGTGCTGAAGTTCGATAGGGCGGAAGTTCCGGTCGTCCTGGGCGGAAGTTCCGGTCACGGGCGGAAGTTCCGGTCTTGTGGGCCGGAAGTTCCGGTCGGGCCGGAAGTTCCGGCCAACTTCCGGCCTAGTTCCGGAAATGGCCAATTTCCTTGCAATAACATCCAGGGGCGTTTTGGCGCAATTTCGGAACTAGGGCGGAACTTGGGCGGAAGTTCCGGTGGGCGGAAGTTCCGGTCTCGCGGGGCGGAAGTTCCGGCTGGATCCTTTTCCCTGGGCGCTGGAAGGCATCTGGAAGGCATCTGGCCAGAAGTTCCGGTCCTGGGGGGCGGAAGTTCCGGCCTGGGCGCTGTAGCTCCATCTTCATCATTTCCAGCTCCCTCTCCATTGGCTTGGTCTCCATGGCTCGCGTCTTGGTCGATGTACCTGATTGAACATAGGGTATTTGCATGAAGTAGCACGGCATCCAAAGGGGTGTCAAATGCATAAGTAGAAAGGAGCGAATTCACCTCTTGGTGTAGGGCTTGGGCTCGAGCTCGTGTCATGGGACCACGAGGAGGGCTTGTCGGTCTTGAGGAGGCGGTGTCCGAAGGCCACCCCGTATCATCTCCCCCCCTTGGGAAAGAGTCGTCCGTCGACTCTATGTTCTCCTCATCGCCATGATAGGGTGAGAGGTCGGACACATTGAATGTTTTGCTCACCAAGTACTTGGATGTTGGTATGTCGATGACGTAGGCATTGTCGTTGATGCGCTTGAGGACCTTGAAGGGACCATCGCCTCGGGGCTTGAGCTTGGAGTTTCTTTCTTGAGGGAAGCGGTCCTTGCGGAGGTGTATCCATACTAGGTCTCCTTCATTGAAGATCCGTGCCTTTTTCTTCATGTTGAGTCTAGTGGCTTGACGGAGAACTTGTTGCTCGATTGTTGCCCTTGTATCTTCATGTAGCTTCTTCATGTATTGGGCTCGCTTGTCGATGTTCATGTTTACTTGCTCATGTAGCGGAAGAGGAAGGAGGTCAATCGCCGTAGGTGGTTCAAACCCGTATACAACCATGAATGGGCTTCTCATTGTTGTAGAGTGCTTGGCGCGGTTGTAGGCAAACTCCGCATGCGGGATGCAATCTTCCCATGCCTTCAAATTCTTCTTGACAAGGACTCGGAGTAGTGTGGATAGGCTTCGGTTCACCACTTCGGTTTGCCCATCGGTTTGTGGGTGCGAGGATGACGAGAACAAAAGCTTGACGTTGAACTTGGCCATTAGTGTCTTCCAAAGGTAGCTCATGAATTTGACATCTCGATCCGACACAATGCTTCTTGGTACACCGTGGAGTCTCACAATTTCCCTAAAAAACAAGGAGGCAATATGTGAAGCATCATCCGTTCGGGAGCATGGTATGAAATGAGCCATTTTAGAGAATCGATCAACCACTACAAAAATTGAATCATGACCATATTTGGTTCTAGGCAATCCTAGTACGAAATCCATACTTATATCGGACCAAGGAGCATAAGGAATAGGCAATGGTGTATAAAGACCATAGGGGTTGGAAGTGGACTTAGCTTGTAAGCATGTTGTACACCGTCGGCAAAGGCGTTCCACGTCGCGGTACATTCTTGGCCAATAATAGTGAGTGGAAAGCATGGCATATGTCTTCTCTCGTCCAAAGGGTCCCATAAGACCACCACCATGTGATTCTTGTAAGACAAAAGGCGAAGCGAAGACATGGGAATACAAAGTTTGTTGCCCTTGAACAAGAATCCTTGGTGCAAATAGAAATCATCGATGCCCTTATCACTAGAACACTTTGCAAAGATTGGGCCAAAGAAAGTATCGGAGGCATATAAGTCTTTGATTTCATCAAGACCCAAAACATGGACATCCAAACGAGTGAGTAAGAGGGTGAGCTTGTGGGCAAGAGCATCCGCAACAACATTGTCCTTGCCCTTCTTGTATTTGATTACATATGGAAAGGACTCAATGAACTCAACCCACTTTGCATGTCTTTTGTTTAAATTGTGTTGACTTTTCAAATACTTCAAAGACTCATGGTCGGAGTGGATAACAAACTCTTTTGGCCAAAGATAGTGTTGCCAAACTTCAAGAACACGAACCAAAGCATAAAGTTCCTTGTCATATATAGGATAGTTGAGGCGTGCGCCATCCAACTTCTCGCTATAGTATGCCACGGGTTTTCCATCTTGCATGAGAACTCCACCAATACCGAGTCCACTCGCATCACATTCAATCTCAAAAGTTTTGGAAAAATCGGGAAGAACAAGTAGTGGAGCCTCGGTAAGTCTCTTTTTCAACTCATCAAAAGCTTTTTGTTGGGCCTTGCCCCACACAAATGGAACATTCTTTTTCATAAGCTCATTCAAAGGACAAGCTATGGTGCTAAAATCTTTCACAAAGCGTCTATAGAAACCGGCAAGTCCATGTAAACTTCGAACTTGACCAACATTGGTAGGAGTGGGCCAATTGTGGATGGCCTCAACCTTGGAGGAATCAACTTCAATCCCATTGGCGGAAACCACAAATCCAAGAAAAACCAACTTGCTTTGTGCAAAGGTGCACTTGGGAAGATTTGCAAAAAGCTTTTCACGGCGCAAGATGCATAAGACTTCTCTCACATGTTGCACATGGTCCTCGAGATTTTTGCTATAAATGAGAATATCATCGAAATAGACAACCACGCTCTTGCCAATGAGAGGTCGCAAGATGTGATTCATGAGACGCATGAAAGTAGATGGAGCATTTGAAAGACCAAATGGCATGACAAGCCATTCATAGAGACCAAGTTTGGTCTTGAATGCCGTCTTCCATTCATCACCTATTGCCATGCGGATTTGGTGGTAGCCACTACGCAAATCAATCTTAGAGAAAATCGTGGCACCACACAATTCATCAAGCATGTCATCTAAACGCGGAATGGGATGGCGGTATCTAACGGTAATGGCATTGATGGGGCAACAATCCATACACATTCGTTGCGACTCATCCAGTTTAGGAACGAAAATCACGGGAACCGCACAAGGGCATAAGCTTTCACGTACATACCCTTTTTCGAGGAGATCTTGAATTTGGCGTTGAATCTCCTTTGTGTCTTCGGGGTTGGTGCGGTAGGCGGCGCGGTTTGGTAGAGGGGCGCCGGGTATGAGGTCGATGCGGTGCTCAATCCCTCTAAGCGGTGGGAGTCCATGAGGAAGCTCGTCGGGGAAGACATCTTGGAACTCCTTCAAAAGAGACAACAAAGATGAAGGAAGTGTTGTTAAGTTGTTAGTCTCCGAGGATGGCCCCTTGCAAATGAGCACATAGTGCAATTTGGTGGATGGGTTGTGGTGCACTTCTCTCATCTCACTCTTGGTAGCTATGAGGACACTCTTCATCTCACTCACATATGGCTTGTGGCGCTCACTTTCTTTTTGGTGGGTCACTCTCTCACCACTCATCTCACTAGTAATACTAGCTTCCTTAGCCCTCGCTAAAGCCTTTGCATTGTCCACAATTACTTGGCTAGGAGTCATTGGGCGTAGGGTGAATGTCTTGTCGCTGAGCTTGAAGCTATAGGCATTTGTGTAGCCATCATGGTTGGCTCTTTTGTCATATTGCCAAGGGTGACCAAGTAGCATGTGGCACACCGTCATGGGCACTACATCACAATCAACGGTGTCTTCATAGGCGCCAATCTTGAAGGATATGGTGACGGTGTGTTGTATCTTGACGTTTCCATTGTCACTTAGCCATTGCACATGGTAAGCGTGGGGGTGTTTCCGGAGTGTGAGGTTGAGCTTGGAGAATAGTTCGGTGCTTGCAAGATTGTGGCAACTCCCTCCATCGATGATAACCTTTATTGACTTGACATTGATCCCGGCTCTTGTTTGGAAGATGTTGCACCTTTGATCTTCATTGGGGAGGACATGGGTTGTCAACACTTTGGTCACCACAAGTGATGGGCTTGCATCATGCACACATAGGACTTGCTCTTGGTCTTCCAAGTCATCATCTTCATGAGTGGTTGCGGCTTGTACCAAGGCTTCATATTCACCTTCACTCAAGTATTCCACATCTCCATCATCCCGAGTTATCATAACTCTTGTGTTCTTGCATTCAAAAGATTTATGTCCTTGAGCACCACACTTGAAGCAAGTGATGTTACTAGATCCCGTGGAAGCTTTGGAGGACATAGTTGATTGCTCCGGCTTGAAGCTTGTTGTCTTGAAGGCACTCTTCGTTTGCTTGGGAGGATCCTTGGAGGCAATAGCACTTGTGTTTTTGATGCTTGAGGAGGTGTTTGTTGCATTTCTTGCGGCGAAGAAGGACTTTGTCTTTGCACTTGCTAAGTCTTCTCGCACTTGGCGCTCGGCTTGATGAAGCAACTCAACCATGTTGGTGTAAGGCAAGAACTCCACTATTCTCTTGACGGGAATGTTCAATCCATTCAAGAATCGTGCCATTGTTTGCTCTTCTCGCTCATCCACATTGGCACTCATCATGGTCATGTGCATCTCCTTGTAGTACTCCTCAACGGACTTGAAGCTTTGCTTGAGTTGAGTAAGCTTGTTGAAGAGGTCGCGTTTGTGGTGGTTGGGCACAAAGCGTTTGTGCATGACTTCTTGCATCTCTTCCCATGTGTCAATGGGCTCTAGATCTTCCTTGTCACGCTTCTTGTTCACTTCTTCCCACCAAACATTTGCATATCCTTCAAACTCAAGTGATGCCATGGCCACTTTCTTTGCTTCGGAGAAGTTGTGTATGCGGAAGATCTTGTCAACCTTGAGTACCCAAGATAAGTATGCATCGGGGTCTTCCTCTCCTTGGAACTTGGGCATGGTGAACTTGAGCTTCCCATAGATTTCTTCCTCATTACGGTCATTGCGTCTAGGAGGTGGTCTTTGTTCACCAAAGTCTTGACGTTGTTGAGGTAGATGTTGTGGACCTTGAGCATCTCTATTGTTGTTGCTATGTTGTTGACGAGGAGGTGGTCTTCCATGACCTTCATCTTGATCATCATTGTTGTGGGAGTGTCGAGGCATCACACTTTCTTCACTTGATGCTTGGTGATGACTTGATTCTTCATGTCTCGCCCTTGGAGGTGGTCTTCTAGCATGAGGTCGATCATCATGATGGCGGCGATTATCTTGACCTTGAGGGCGTTGCGGTTGAACAACATTGATGATTTGGCGCTCTTGGTGCGCTTGCCTTTGTTCCTCTTCATGAAGGCGTTGCCTTCGAGCTTGAGCTTCTTGTACTTGTCGTTGCCGTTCTTGTTCTTCAAGTGCTTGTTGTTCATTGCGGATACGCTCTTGTTCTCTTGCATGAACTAGCTCTTGATCATGTCGAAGGCGTTCTTGTTCTTGTTGGAATTGAGCATGGAGATTCTCTTGTTGAAGGCGCTCTTCTTCAAGGCGTTGACGTTCTTGGACAAGTCGAAGTCGAGCTTGCTCCGCTTCTTGAGCTTGTTGATGAAGCACTTGAGCATCCACATTATGGTGGTGTGGGTCTTCATTGGAATCATGGTGAGACGGTGTAGGAGCTCGTGACCTTGAACTTTGAGAGCGTGAAGACCTTGAGTGGTGTCTTCTATTGAGTGTATGAAGGATATTGTCCAACGCCGTCTTCATCTCCCTTGTTTCTTGAGCTTGTATGGCGAGTGTTGCCTTCAACTCTTTGTCTTGATCTTCCATCTTCTCACGGAGGTCTTGAACTTGGTTATTGAGGTCTATCCTTTGCACTTGAGCTCGTTCTTCATAGCGTGCGACGGTCTCATCGATCCTTGCCGTGATGTCATGGATGCTCTTGTTGACGGCTTGAGTAGCTATCCAATGTTGGTGACGCGTCATCGGTAGTTGGTTCCCTTCTCCACTAGACATGGTTACAACTAAAACAAGAACTATGTGATGGGTGGTTAGGAAAAACTACCAAAAGTGTCAAAACTTGCAAACCAAAATCGAAAAGGTGTTTCAAGTCGGAGGACAACCGATATGTATGCACACACACAAAACAAAAACTCTATATGGTGTTAGGTATGGGTGTGGAAAGCCAAATGGAAGAACCAAACGAAAAGTCTATTGTCAAAAGTGGGTAAGATCCAAAAGGCACAAGTCAAATTAAAGGCGGTGATCACAAAAGGCATACACAAGGTGGAACACACGCGTGGGACAAAATGGGGTTAGCGCGACTTGGAAAATGAGCACGAACAAAATTGGTCCTAGCGAAGACTACTAGCTCGGTGTCACGCTAACGCAAGAGAGACCGTGGCTTGGTTGCAAAATTGAGAAGCAACTAGATTTGCGCAAGACGCCTCTCTTCTCTTTTCTCTCTTTTGCTTATAAGCTTTGGACTCTTTTGTGTATAGGTGTCACTCACACTCTTTTTCTTTTTGTATTTTTCTTTCTTTTTCTCACTATGCAAGGATACTACTATCTATGTAAGTATGTCACACTTCTTTTGCTTATCTTTTCACACGAGCTTGCTTCGTAGCTTTGCTCAACACACGCACACCCTCACGGTCGGGACGCTTGCGCAATGCTTCGCAACACTAGAAAGCCACTCTCGATAGGAAAGGTACGCAAAAGAGGCTAGGGCTACAAGTTAGGAGGCAAGTTATACCACTTGATGATGGTGGCCGACGACCTTGAACTTGCTATGGTGGTGGAGGTGTCAAATGAACCGCTTGGATGCTCGGGGTGCCGTCGTCGTTGTCGATGTTGCGGAAGCTTTGTGGTAGCTGGAATGGCACGCAAACCGAAGTCCAAACACAAGGGGTTAGTGCCAAAACGAAGAACGAAGGTAGCTATCAAAATTTCGGTCGGGCGGAACTTCCGGTCACTGGGGGCGGTACTTCCGGTCCCGGGCGGAACTTCCGGTCCTGCCGGGCGGAACTTCCGGTCGCAATCAGATCTGCGGGCTGTTCGTCGATTTGGGCGGAAATCCGGTCCGAAATCCTTCGAATTCGAGGAAAATTTGGCACTAAAAGCTGTGGGAAGGTGGGGGAATTGCAGATCAACACCAAAGACAAGTTTCTATTGGACCAAAACCACCAAAAACTCAACAAATCGCGAGATCCAACCAAGGCCAATTTGGGGCTATTTTTTGGGAAAAAAATTTGGGAAATTTTTTGGGCGAAATTGGTGGAATTGGGGGTTGTGGGGGTCAAATCCGTGGCAACCAAAGAGCTGCTGATACCATATGATAAGGGCTAAGCCCAAGGGTGTGCCCGATCTTCACGGATTTGGGTGGAATTCGTGGGGGAGGTGGAGGAACGCGATGAACACGAAGTGTTGGAGATATGCCCAAGAGGCAATAATAAAAGTGGTTATTATATATCTTTATGTTTATGATAAATGTTTATATACCATGCTATAATTGTATTAACCGAAACATTGATACATGTGTGATATGTAAACAACAAAGAGTTCCTAGTATGCCTCTTAACTAGCTTGTTGATTAATGGATGATTAGTTTCATAATCATGAACATTGGATGTTATTAATGACAAGGTTATATCATTGTATGAATGATGTAATGGACACACCCAATTAAGCGTAGCATAAGATCTCGTCATTAAGTTATTTGCTATAAGATTTCAATACATAGTTACCTAGTCCTTATGACCATGAGATCATATAAATCACTTATACCGGAAAGGTACTTTGATTACACCAAACGCCACTGCGTAAATGGGTGGTTATAAAGGTGGGATTAAGTATCCGGAAAGTATGAGTTGAGGCATATGGATCAACAGTGGGATTTGTCCATCCCGATGACGGATAGATATACTCTCGGGCCCTCTCGGTGGAATGTCGTCTAATGTCTTGCAAGCATATGAATAAGTTCATAAGAGACCACATACCACGGTACGAGTAAAGAGTACTTGTCGGAGACGAGGTTGAACAAGGTATAGAGTGATACCGAAGATCAAACCTCGGACAAGTAAAATATCGCGTGACAAAGGGAATTGGTATTGTATGTGAATGGTTCATTCGATCACTAAAGTCATCGTTGAATATGTGGGAGCCATTATGGATCTCCGGATCCCGCTATTGGTTATTGGTCGGAGTAAGTACTCAACCATGTCCGCATAGTTCACGAACCGTAGGGTGACACACTTAAAGTTGGATGTTGAAATGGTAGTACTTGAATATGGAATGGAGTTCGAATATTTGTTCGAAGTCCCGGATGAGATCCCGGACATCACGAGGAGTTCCGAATGGTCCGGAGAATAAGATTCATATATAGGATGTCATTTTATGTGAATTAAAATGTCGCGGAAGGTTCTATGGAAGGTTCTAGAAGGTTCTATAAAAGTCCGGAAGAAACCACCAAGGAAGGTGGAGTCCACATGGGACTCCACCTCCATGGCCGGCCAACCCTAGTGGGGGAGGAGTCCCAAGTGGACTCCCCTTAGGGGGCCAGCCACCCCCATATGGGAGGTGGAACTCCCACTTTTGGTGGGAGTCCTAGCTTGGCTAGGTTTCCCCTCCTTATGGAAGGTTTTTGGTTCGGGTCTTATTCGAAGACTTGGAGACCAACTCTTGGGGATCCACCTATATAATGAGGGGCCAAGGGAGGGGGCCGGCCACCCCAAGACCACAAGCTGGCCGCCCCCCTTGAAGTGGCCGGCCACCCCCTCCCAAACCCTAGCCGCCCCCTCTCCTCCATATCTCCCGCGTAGCTTTAGCGAAGCTCCGCCGGAGTTCTTCACCGCCACCGACACCACGCCGTCGTGCTGTCGGATTCAAGAGGAGCTACTACTTCCGCTGCCCGCTGGAACGGGAGGTGAACGTCGTCTTCATCAACAACCGAACGTGTGACCGAGTACGGAGGTGCTGCCCGTTCGTGGCGCCGGAACCGATCGTGATCAAGATCTTCTACGCGCTTTGCAAGCGGCAAGTGAACGTCTACCGCAGCAACAAGAGCCTCATCTTGTAGGCTTTGGAATCTCTTCAAGGGTGAGACTCGATACCCCCTCGTTGCTACCGTCTTCTAGATTGCATCTTGGCTTGGATTGCGTGTTCGCGGTAGGAAAATTTTTGTTTTCTATGCAACGTTATCCTACAGTGGTATCAGAGCCAGGTTTATGCATAGATGGTTGCACGAGTAGAACACAATGGTTTTGTGGGCGTTGATGCTCTTGTTATCTTTAGTTGAGTACTTTGCATCTTTATGGCATAGTGGGATGAAGCGGCTCGGACTAACTTTACATGACCGCGTTCATGAGACTTGTTCCTCGTTCGACATGCAACTTGTATTGCATAAGAGGCTTTGCGGGTGTCCTGTCTCTCCTACTATAGTAAAGATTCAATTTACTCTTCTATTGACAACATTAGTATCAACGTTGTGGTTCATGTTCGTAGGTAGATTAGATCTATATCGAAAACCCTAAACCACGTAAAATATGCAAACCAAATTAGAGAGCGTCTAACTTGTTTTTGCAGGGTTTGGTGATGTGATATGGCCATAATGTGATGATGAATATGTATGAGATGATCATTATTGTATTGTGGCAACCGGCAGGAGCCTTATGGTTGTCTTTAAATTTCATGTTGAGTAGTATTTCAAGGTAGTTGTAATAGTTGCTACATGGAGGACAATCATGAAGACGGCGCCATTGACCTTGACGCTACGCCGACGATGATGGAGATCATGCCCAAAGATGATGGAGATCATGTCCGTGCTTTGGAGATGTAGATCAAAGGCGCAAAGACAAAAGGGCCATATCATATCACATATGAACTGCATGTGATGTTAATCCTTTTATGCATCTTATTTTGCTTAGGTCGCGACGGTAGCATTATAAGATGATCCCTCACTAAAATCTCAAGATAATAAAGTGTTCATCCTTAGTAGCACAGTTGCCAAGACTTGTCGTTTCGAAGCATCTCGTGATGATCGGGTGTGATAGAATCAACAAGTGCATACAACGGGTGCAAGCCGCTTTGCACATGCGGATACTAAGGTGGCCTTGACGAGCCTAGCATGTACGGACATGGTCTCGGAACACGTGATACCGAAAGGTAGAGCATGAATCATATAATTGATATGATGAACACTTTGAGTGTTCGCCATTGAAATTACACCTTGTCTCGTGATGATCGGACTATGGTGTGGTGGATTTGGTTCGTGTGATCACTAAGACAATGCGAGGGATATTGTTTTGAGTGGGAGTTCACCTAGATTTTTAATTATGTTGAATTAAAATTTGAACTCAATTTGTCATAAACTTAGTCTAAACTATTGCAAATATATGTTGTAGAGATGGCGTCCCCAATCAATTTTAACCAGTTCCTAGAGAAAGAAAAGCTTAAGAGCAACGGTAGCAACTTCACCGACTCGGTTCCGTCATGTGAGGATCTTCCTCTCCGGCGGAAATCTGCAATATGTGCTTGATGCAACGCTAGGTGACCCTCCCTGCGAAACCGAAACCGATGAAGTAAAAGCTGTTTACGAGACTCGGAAAACTCGGTACTCTCAAGTTCAGTGTGCCATCCCGTGCGCATCCGGAATCCGATCTTCAAAAACGTTTTGAGCACCACGATCCTCATGAGTTGATGAATGAGCTGAAAGCTATTTTTGAGACTCATGCGGCCGTGGAATGCTATGAAGCATCGAAACATTTCTTCACTGTATGATGGAAGAAGGCAGCTCCATTAGTGAGCACATGCTCGCCATGACCGGCATGCGAAGAAACTCGGTGACTTGGGAATAGTGATTCCTAACGGATCGGGATTAATCGTGTCCTTCAATCACCGCCACCAAGTTACAAGAACTTTGTGATGAACTACAACATGCGTGAACATGAACAAGGAGTTACTCGAACTCTTTGGCATGCTAAAAGCTGCTCGAGATTGAGATCAAGAAAGAGCACCAAGTGTTGATGGTCAACAAGACCACCGAGTTTCAAGAAACAGGGGCAAGTCTAAGGGAAAATTCAAGAAGGGTGGCAAGAAAGCTACCACGCCTCCTATGAAACCTAAGAACGGCCCTAAGCCCGATGCTCGAGTGCTATTATCGCAAGGAGAAGGGACACCGGAAGCGTAATTGCTCCAAGTATTTGGCGGATCCGAAGAGCGGCCTTGTCAAGAAGAAGAAAGAAGGTATATCCGATATACATGTTATAGATGTTTATCTCACTCGGTTCTCGTTCTAGTACCTGGGTATTTGATACTGGTTCGGTTGCTCATATTTGTAACTCGAAACAGGAACTAAAGAATAAACGAAGACTACTCGAAAGATGAAGTGACGATGCGCGTTGGAAATGGATCCAAAGTCGATGTGATCGCTGTCGGCACACTTCCTCTACATCTACCTTCGGGATTAGTTTTAAGCCTAAATAATTGTTATTTTGTACCCGCGTTGAGCATGAACATTATATCTGGATCTTGTTTAATGCAGGACGGTTGTTCATTCAAGTCTGAGAATAATGGTTGTTCTATTTTTATGAATAATATCTTTTATGGTCGAGCACCTGAAAAGAATGGCTTATTTCTGTTAGATCTCAATAGTAGTGATACGCATATACATAACATTGATGCTAAGCGAATTAAATTGAATGATAATTCTACTTATATGTGGCACTGCCGTCTTGGTCATATTGGAGTGTAGCGCATGAAGAAACTCCATACTGATGGATTACTTGAATCACTTGACTTTGAGTCACTTGATAGATGCGAAGCATGTCTAATGGGAAAAATGACTAAGACTCCATTTTCTGGTATGATGGAGCGAGCTACTGAATTATTGGAAATCATACATACCGATGTATGCGGACCAATGAGTGTAGCATCGCGCGGTGGTTATCGTTATGTTCTAACCTTCACAGATGATCTGAGTAGATATGGGTATATCTATTTCATAAAACATAAATCCGAAACTTTTGAGAAGTTTAAGGAATTCCAAAGTGAAGTAGAAAATCAACGAAATAAGAATATTAAATTTCTACGATCTGATCGTGGAGGTGAATATCTGAGTTATGAGTTTGGCATGCATTTAAAGAAATGCGGAATACTTTCACAATTGACACCGCCGGGAACACCACAACGAAACGGTGTGTCCGAACGTCGTAATCAAACTCTATTAGATATGGTTCGTTCTATGATGTCTCTTACTGATTTGCCGTTATCATTTTGGAGTTATGCATTAGAGACAGACCGCATTCACTTTAAATAGAGCACCATCAAAATCCGTAGAAACGACACCGTATGAATTATGGTTTAATAAGAAACCTAAGTCTGTCGTTCCTTAAAGTTTGGGGTTGCGAAGCCTATGTAAAAAAGTTACAACCGGACAAGCTAGAACCCAAAGCGGAGAAATGCATCTTCATAGGATACCCTAAGGAAACTATAGGGTACACTTTCTATCACAGATCCGAAGGCAAAATCTTTGTTGCTAAGAACGGAACCTTTCTTGAGAAAGAATTTCTCACTAAAGAAGTGACTCGGAAGAAAAGTAGAACTCGATGAGATTAATGAATCTATACTCGTTGATCGAGTAGCGCAGTATCGGAAGTTGTACTCGTACCGCCTACACCGGCAACGAGAGGAAGCTAATGATAATGATCATGAAACTTCGAACGAGGAAACTACCGAACCTCGCAGATCGACAAGGGAACGTGCCACTCCTGATTGGTATGATCCTTGTCTAAATGTCATGATTGTGGATAACAATGATGAGGACCTCGCGACGTATGAAGAAGCGATGATGAGCCCGTATTCCAACAAATGGCAAGAAGCCATGAAATCCGAAATGGGATCCATGTATGATAACAAAGTATGGACTTTGGTAGACTTACCCGATAGCCGAAAGGCTGTCGAGAATAAATGGATCTTCAAGAGAAAAACAGGATGCCGATGGTAATATTACTGTCTATAAAGCTCGACTTGTCGCAAAGGGTTTCCGACAAATTCAAGGAGTTGACTACGATGAGACTTTCTCACCTGTAGCGAAGCTAAAATCTGTGAGGATTTTGTTAGCAATAGCTGCATTTTTCGATTATGAGATTTGGCGGATGGATGTCAAAACGGCGTTCCTTAATGGAGACATTGAGGAAGAGTTGTATATGGTACAACCCAAAGGTTTTGTCGATCCTAAAAATGCCGACAAAGTATGCAAACTTCAGCGTTCAATCTATGGACCGAAGCAAGCATCAAGAAGTTGGAACCGACGCTTTGATAAGGTGATCAAAGACTTCGGGTTTATACAAGTGTCATGGAGAGGCCTCGTATTTACAAGAAAGTGAGTGGGAGCTCCGTAGCATTCCCGATATTATATGTAGATGACATATTATTGATTGGGAATGATATAGAACTATTAAGCAAGTGTAAAAGGTTATTTGAATAACAGCTTTTCAATGAAAGACCTTGGTGAAGCATCGTATATATTAGGCATCAAGATTTATAGAGATAGATCAAGACGCCTAATAGGGCTATCACAGAGTACATACCTGGACAAGATTCTAAAGAAGTTTAGAATGGACGAAAGTAAGAAAGGGTTTTTACCTATGTTACCAGTCAAGGTCTTGAGTAAGACTCAAGGACCGGCTACGGCAGAAGAAAGAGAAAGGATGAGTCAGATCCCCTATGCTTCGGCAGTAGGCTCTATTATGTATGCCATGCTATGTACAAGACCGGATATAGCACATGCTGTTAGTTTGACTAGCGAGATATCAAAGTGATCCAGGAATGGAGCACCGGACAGCGGTCAAGAATATCCCGAAATACTTGAAAAGAACTAAGGATATGTTTCTTTGTTATGGAGGTGACCAAGAGCTCGTTGTAACAAGTTACACCGATGCAAGTTGGAACACTGATCCTGATGACTCTAAGTCACAGTCTGGGTACGTGTTTATATTGAATGGTGCCGCGAAGAAGCTGGGCAAGCTCGAAGCGAGTGCACGGTGGCGAAGTCTTCAACGGAATCGGAGTACATAGCGGCTTCGCAGGCTTCATCGAAGCGGTATGGATGAAGAGGTTCATTGTAGAGCTCGGTGTGGTTCCTAGTGCATTGGACCCACTAGTCATATACTCGTGACAACATGGGTGCCATCGCCAATGCACAAGAACCAAGGTCACACAAGAGGCCGAAGCATATCAAGTCGCGTTACCACTCGATTTGCGAGTACATCGAAGATGGAGAAGTAAAGATTTGCAAAGTACACACCGATCCGAATGTAGCGGATCCGTTGACTAAAGCTCTCCCTAGGGCAAAGCATGACCAACACCAGAATTCCATGGGTGTTAGGTTCCTTACAATGTAATCTAGATTATTGAATCTAGTGCAAGTGGGAGACTTGTTGGAGATATGCCCAAGAGGCAATAATAAAAGTGGTTATTATATATCTTTATGTTTATGATAAATGTTTATATACCATGCTATAATTGTATTAACCGAAACATTGATACATGTGTGATATGTAAACAACAAAGAGTCCCTAGTATGCCTCTTAACTAGCTTGTTGATTAATGGATGATTAGTTTCATAATCATGAACATTGGATGTTATTAATGACAAGGTTATATCATTGTATGAATGATGTAATGGACACACCCAATTAAGCGTAGCATAAGATCTCGTCATTAAGTTATTTGCTATAAGATTTCAATACATAGTTACCTAGTCCTTATGACCATGAGATCATATAAATCACTTATACCGGAAAGGTACTTTGATTACACCAAACGCCACCGCGTAAATGGGTGGTTATAAAGGTGGGATTAAGTATCCGGAAAGTATGAGTTGAGGCATATGGATCAACGAATGGGATTTGTCCATCCCGATGACGGATAGATATACTCGGGCCCTCTCGGTGGAATGTCGTCTAATGTCTTGCAAGCATATGAATAAGTTCATAAGAGACCACATACCACGGTACGAGTAAAGAGTACTTGTCAGGAGTCGAGGTTGAACAAGGTATAGAGTGATACCGAAGATCAAACCTCGGACAAGTAAAATATCGCGTGACAAAGGGAATTGGTATTGTATGTGAATGGTTCATTCGATCACTAAAGTCATCGTTGAATATGTGGGAGCCATTATGGATCTCCAGATCCCGCTATTGGTTATTGGTCGGAGTAAGTACTCAACCATGTCCGCATAGTTCACGAACCGTAGGGTGACACACTTAAAGTTGGATGTTGAAATGGTAGTACTTGAATATGGAATGGAGTTCGAATATTTGTTCGAAGTCCCGGATGAGATCCCGGACATCACGAGGAGTTCCGGAATGGTCCGGAGAATAAGATTCATATATAGGATGTCATTTTATGTGAATTAAAATGTCGCGGAAGGTTCTATGGAAGGTTCTAGAAGGTTCTAGAAAAGTCCGGAAGAAACCACCAAGGAAGGTGGAGTCCACATGGGACTCCACCTCCATGGCTGGCCAACCCTAGTGGGGGAGGAGTCCCAAGTGGACTCCCCTTAGGGGGCCGGCCACCCCCCATATGGGAGGTGGAACTCCCACTTTTGGTGGGAGTCCTAGCTTGGCTAGGTTTCCCTCCTTATGGAAGGTTTTTGGTTCGGGTCTTATTCGAAGACTTGGAGACCAACTCTTGGGGATCCACCTATATAATGAGGGGCCAAGGGAGGGGGCCGGCCACCCCAAGACCACAAGCTGGCCGCCCCCCTTGAAGTGCCGGCCACCCCCTCCCAAACCCTAGCCGCCCCTCTCCTCCATATCTCCCGCGTAGCTTTAGCGAAGCTCCGCCGGAGGTCTTCACCGCCACCGACACCACGCCGTCGTGCCGTCGGATTCAAGAGGAGCTACTACTTCCGCTGCCCGCTGGAACGGGAGGTGGACGTCGTCTTCATCAACAACCGAACGTGTGACCGAGTACGGAGGTGCTGCCCGTTCGTGGCGCCGGAACCGATCGTGATCAAGATCTTCTACGCGCTTTTGCAAGCGGCAAGTGAACGTCTACCGCAGCAACAAGAGCCTCATCTTGTAGGCTTTGGAATCTCTTCAAGGGTGAGACTCGATACCCCCTCGTTGCTACCGTCTTCTAGATTGCATCTTGGCTTGGATTGCGTGTTCGCGGTAGGAAATTTTTTGTTTTCTATGCAACGTTATCCTACACGAAGAACGCGGAGGGAAATCGTGGGATACAACGCACACACACACACAAATCAGTTTGTCCTCGTTGGCCCGAAACACCAACTCGATAGAAGTTGCAGGAAAAGACCTTTCGGTAGAAGTCCCGCAAAAAGATCGACGAATCGAAGATCCTATGAATCTAGAAGGGTGAAAAGACCAAAATCGATAGAAGTGCAAGCAAAATACCCAAAGGTAGAAGTCCAAGCAAAAGACCAAGATTGGTAGAAGTCACCAAAGAGATACAATAGGATTCGATCGAAGCCCGGGTGGATACAAGATCTAAGATCTAGGTAGGGGTTCCCACAAGGGTCAAGAGCAAAGCTCAGGTTTAATTTCACATCAAGTCTAATCTCAGATCTGAGCCAACAAGGCTATTTATAGTGGTGGGGCGAAGGGGTAAGTTACACGCTGAAAAGTGCTGTTGTGCTGAAGTTCAATAGGGCGGAAGTTCCGGTCACGGGCGGAAGTTCCGGTCTTGTGGGCTGGAAGTTCCGGTCGGGCCGGAAGTTCCGGCCAACTTCCGGCCTAGTTCTGGAAATGGCCAATTTCCTTGCAGTAACATCCAGGGGCGTTTTGGCGCAATTTCGGAACTTGGGCGGAAGTTCCGGTGGGCGGAAGTTCCGGTCTCTCGGGGCGGAAGTTCCGTCCGGATCCTTTTCCCGGGCGCCGGAAGGCATCCGGAAGGCATCCGGCCGGAAGTTCCGGTCCCGGGGCGGAAGTTCCGACTGGGCACCGTAGCTCCATCTTCATCATTTCCAGCCTCCTCTCCATTGGCTTGGTCTCCATGGCTCGCGTCTTGGTCGATGTACTTGATTGAACATAGGGTATTTGCATGAAGTAGCACGCCATCCAAAGGGGTGTCAAATGCATAAGTAGAAAGGAGCGAATTCACCTCTTGGTGTAGGGCTTGGGCTCGAGCTCGTGTCATGGGACCACGAGGAGGGCTTGTCGGTCTTGAGGAGGTGGTGTCCGAAGGCCACCCCGTATCACAAACACATAGAGCCACTCCATGTGCATTAGCTAGGATCAAGATGAAGAAGCTAGGAGGTGGAGGCATACCACAAGATGCAGGTTTATCAGATTTCTAGAAGAACAAGCTACATAAGATACCAAGGTAGAATTCCTAGGCAAACCATACAGTTACAAGATCATATCATCATATTTTAAGTAGAGCCTTAGGATATGTCAAAGTATTGAGAAGTGAGAGAAGTGATAATACTAACCATAGCCATGCCCATACAAGAATACTAGAGAAGTACTAATCCTAGTTGTTCAAGACAACAATTGATCTTGGAGGTGAGAACCCTATTCCAATAGCAATACCTTAGGAAACCAATTCCATAATCATCACAACTTGGTATTACTTATAAACCCTAAGAATCTAGGTGAGTGTGATGAGAGAAAGAATAAAGAAGTGATTAGTGAGGAATAGTGGATCATGCCTAATGCATGATCATACCTTGTGAATTTAGATGATAAGATAAACCTATATGATCAATAGATCCCATCTATCACATGAAATAACAAGTATATCACTAGTAGTTAACCCCAGACCAATCCTCATGCCTTGAATGGAGGAGTAATGACATGGTACTTAACCCTGGTTTATCCAAACAATTGGGACAACCCTAGCATTGCCTTGATACAAGAATTCTAACTAAGAAAAGAGGAGTAACCCTAGCCAATAAAACATGATCAAAGCTTATGCCATATCATAATCCTAGTTGTGTATCACTTGGGTGATCACCACTAAAATCCTAGACCACCTTCTAATTTCAATCCAAGTATCACTTTGGATTATAAGTAGGACCCTGCCATGCCTCATGCCTATTTATACTTCAATTTAGTGAGGCTTATGCAAAAACCCTAAACCCTTTCACATAGGATTCAATCCACATAAAATAATATGTCCTAACTTGTGTATCATAGTTCATCAATATAAACCAAACTAGTTATACTTAAACTTAAATGATATTTAAGTGAGTAGAGTGAAATCAATACCCAATTATATTTGGTATTCCAAGTAATTTGTTTAATTAACCAATAGAAACAATATATTATAGTTTGGACCATAACTTTAGCAAGTGAATTGAATTTGATGAGCATAGGATTTATCTTAATTGAGTTAAACTAAAATTTGTGAGTCAAGATTAGTAATTATAGAGATTATCTGAACCATCTTCTTAAACCCTAAGAAACCATCATCCACATAAAATTATGAACCAATCCCATTCCCTTTACTATTTGTTAAACTCTAGCCATAACTAAATTGTATTTGAGTAATCACTATGGTTAAGAACTAGAAAACTATAATATGTTCACCATGCACATGTTCTAAATTTCAAATCATTTAAACAGATTTGATTCCTAAATTAAAAGGCAATTGAGAAAAACCCTAAATTCATATTTATTTGAAATTTGAATTGTGCTTCATAAGGAAACAAAATTAATCAATTATAAAATGGTTGTTTAAAAACAAAACAATGCAGTAAGTATCATTATCAAATTGTTTTGATATTCAAATAATTTAGAACCTGCAAAATAAGACAAAATTCAAATTTGAAATCAAATAGAAAATTCAAATCAGTAATTAAGAAAAACAGAAAAGGGAAAATAGAAAAAGAAGACTTACCTGTCCAGGCCACAGCAGCCCAACTCCACGGCCCAGTCCAGCCCACGGCCTCGTACCGTTTCGTCGCTGGCACAAAACAAGACGAGGGCGTCGTCTTCCTCCCCGGCGTCGACAGCGCAAAGAGGAGGCTCGGCCACGTCCTCGAAGCCGATAAGGATGCCCCGGACGCCATAGAAGCTTCCAGAACTTCTCCCTATCGTCCTCGTGCCCGTCTCATCCACCTCTCGCCAAGATTCGCGCCCGTATGCACCTCACCGTCGCTGACGCATCTGAACCACTGCCACCGGTGAAGTTACGGTAGAAGCCTTGCCGAGCTCTATAAGTATGCCTGGAGCTTCGAAGTGAAACCCTAGAACCACTCCGCCGCTTCTCGTCCTCTCAGTCATCCTCAATCTCCCGCATTCTTCCATTCTCTATCACCGGAGTCGAGGACGAAGCCGACGGAGGAGGCCACCTCAAGCTCGATTGAGCGGTCCTGGAGGAGCGCCTGGACTCAAGGAGCACCCTGGAGGAGCAGGGCATCAAGGGGAGCAAGGAGGAGGGAAAGTTTCAGCGTTCCCTTTCCCTCGGGTTCGCCGGGAGATCGTCAATCGCTATTGTCTCCGTCGACCATCGCCGGAGCCGACCACACCTTGAGCTTCAGGGTGAGCATACGCGTCTATAGCACCTACTTGCGCTCCCTAGCATCGTCTATAGCATCCGATTCGATTCTCGCCGGAGAAGCACCGCCGCCGGTGATCCCCTTGCGAAACCAACCCCACCACTCGATTCGCCTTGCAGTACTCATTCAAATGCACCTAGTCGCGCATCTCGGGAAGCCGTAGATCGGCGGCGCCACCATCTGCTGACTGTCGGCGTTAACCGCCGGTGAGGTCAAAGTCATTAGTCAACTTTGACCGGTATTTGCTTGTGTGGCCGCCGACGTGGACACAAGCCCCACCAGTCAGTGACTGTGGGTGTGTACCGCTTGGGTACACTTAGTTTTTAGTTTAATTTTAAAAAACAGAAAATAGTTGAAACTTTGCAGAAATAGATAAAATTCATTTTAGCTTAGAAAAATATAAATAATATATCAAAATGCTAACAAAAATAAACTCTATTCAAATAAAATATAAAGTAAAAATGTGTGTCAAAATAAAAATTCACTTATTTTTAACTTTATTAATTATGCCTTTTCATTTGTTTTAAATCCAATTTGAATTCAATAAATTAGTGAAGTTTCAAAATTAAATAATAGCTATTTAGTAATTAAGTAAAATGATAAGATTAATTTTCTTTATCATAATTGCATCCACTTAAATATTAGTGATAATTCATAAACCTAGTTTGCAAATTGCTATTTCCTATTTTCATTAAATAATAATAAAGCGAGAAAATGCTAAAGACTAATATTATTTTGGGTAATTCAAAACTTGTTTGCTTAAACATCTTTAGTTAACAAGTTAAGTATTTTAAAAACTTAATAACAATTATTAAACCCTGATTTCTAAATTAAACCTAAATAAGTGGATGTACAACCCAGCCACCCAGGTTCAAGTCCCCACGGACGCAGATTTGGGTTCTTATTATTTCACAAAAAACCGCTGAAGGGGCTTCCCCTACCGTATTCCTTTTTAAAAAAAGGAGTTACCCTAATTATTAATTCTTGTGAAAATTAATAAAATGCTAATACCATTATTACTTTTGCTTCAAAGTAATTAGTAAGCACAACTATATTGCCAATTAATATTTTAGGAATTGTATCATAATTTAGAAACCCTAGTTTCAATATAAGTAAGACCTTGATCTCATTAATTCATGTGATCACCCTAAATTAGTTGCAATCCTAAAACCCTAGGGTTTTAGCCGATATGATCATATAAGATTCACCTATACCTATAGAACCCTAGTAAGAAACAAATAAATGCATGCTCATGACCCACTAACATAAAACCAATTCACATGAAATTATCATTTTATGTCTTTACTCTTGATTAATATCTATATGATCCAATAGTGCCACCTAGACGCAAACCCTAACTTGCTACTCTTATTTAAACCCCATTGATCACCATTCTTAGTATCACACCATTGGGATCAACCTTAACCATCATTACCTAGTAGAACCATGGTGATCAACTCTAATACCAACCTTGTGTAGTAATTCAAACCACATGCTCCTATCCAACTAAACCATACTTAAGGATCATAAACCACCTAGATTAGAAGTCCATTATTGTGTTACTTACTAAAGCAAAGGAGAAGTTATAGTAAACCCTAACTCATAGCATCACCTTGAACCATCCTCTGATACGATGTCTAGGAGAAACCATAGTAATAAACCTGCTAATACTTGCAACATATAGACCCATTCTACTTAAGAACCAACTAGTCACTATTAATAAACCCTAATAACACTTAGCTCCTATTTGTAGTAATTCTTTCTTAATTAACCTGTTCTTCAAAAGTTATTCTTTTGAAGTACAAATGACAATCAAACCCTAGAAGCTATAGCTCCTACTTATAATAGCTCTTATTTTAATTAAACATGTTCTTCAAAAGTTATTCTTTTGAAGTAGGTATTAAGCAACCTATTGAATCCATAGTTATTGTTTGAAATACTTACTATATGTTAATCAATATGTTCTTCAAAAGTTCTTGTTTTGAAATATAGTATAAATAATCATCAACCATGTCCTGTAGAAATTAAAACTGACAACTACTCTTTAATTGTTGTATAACCACTATTTCTTTGTGTGTGTGTGATTGTTATGATGCATTATATCACTTGTTTATGCTATAATATCACCAACCCTAATAAGAACCATCCTAAAAGTGCAACACATCCTAAAGAAATCTTTACAACTCATCCATCTTAAATCATCGAGATTAGGTTATGCTCGGGACAATTGCATCTCATACTATGCATTATAGCATTTTTGCCAGTTCTTTAAACAATATCCTTACCGGACAATGATGATATTTCAGAATTTGGAGTTCTCACGTATCGAAGCTTTTGCCTGCATCATCTTGCAGTCAAGAAAGGAAAGTTCATCGCTTGCTCATGTCATTTGATTATTTTTATCAAACTATATGCCAAGTACTATACTTATCACTCTTGCATTGAAAAACAAAGTATTATTTTACAATTATGAATATGACTATGTGGTGGGCAATGGAACCATGGTATGTGTTGATTGGTGGAGGTTCCATTGCAAGGGTACTACTCATCTAGGATTACCAATGCCGTCCAGTTATTCTAGCATCGTACATAACGCATTGACCATAAGATCTATAATGGCTCTGGGGAAGCCAACTGTATCTTTTCCCTCTTGCATATCAACGGACCTGGTAGAGCCTGGCTGGGTGTTGGAGATAACACTACAGTAGGTTGGGAAATCCTTTAAAATCCCATCCGTGTGGATGAGAGGCTCTATCGTCTATGAGGGATTGTCCGACGTACATCGGGGGTAAAGCCGTATGATCAGGAGATGTCTACCGGGGATGTACGGGTGGACAAAAGGGTGGGTATGCAAGGTCGCGGAGAAGGCAGGGTAGGCTTGGATCTTATTTCCTGGCCTCACACCAAGGAAGTGTGGACGGGGACGATTCTTCCGGTTGGCAAAAAGGATGAGGTCTCTTATGGGAAAAGTAACGCACCTCTGCAGAGGGTATCAAAACTGTGGTTGTCACTCCTTGTTCCGGGAAGGGAACTGCGAACGCGGCAGGAAAGGAACTCCACGAAGTTCTGTTCAACCTGTGAAGACTGACGGGCATAGTTTTCATAATAAAATAAACCTTTTGAAGAAATGTTTACGAAAACTTGCATTCGCCTATGACTTCCTGGTCTGTGGCTGTAGCTAGTGCATGATACACCTATTTCCTAATATGAACTTGCTGAGTACGCCCATACTCATTCCCTCCCATTTGAACCCCCTTCTTAGATCAAGGCACCGAAGGAGAAACTACCGTGGAACTCGAAGACAAAGGAGTCAACTGCAACAATATGAAGAATCCAAGCAAAGAAGTCAATGAAGTCAACTTCTGCAACAATTAGAGTGGAAACTTAGACTAGTAATAGAAGGAAACCTTTCCCTACTCCTAGCACCTAAGTAGCAAGATTTCTATATCAAGCCAAGTAGCTCTTAAGCTTGGGTTAGCAATAAGTTAGACCACAAGTCGTTCTTCTGGAGCTTTATTTGAAGTTTTACCTCACTGTAAAGTAGGAGGCTGTGTTGATCTTCTGTAAACAGTTTGTGTATCCTTCTATAGACATGCCTTGGACTCGCATATATTTCTATTGTACCACTCTGGGGGATGTAATATGAGTGGAACGGTGTTTCACTTGTGTTATGTCAATGACATGCGTACTACAACATGCAGTGGTATGTTGTGTCACCACAGGGTTGGACTGTTGGAGACATCACGAGACTAGTACGGGAGCAACCATAGGTACATAAAGGTTTAGTGACGATGTTATCAGCCATGATGAGGGAGTGGTGTTTTGGAACATGGGTGCATATGCTCCCTATATTTTGAAAGTACCTTACACACATTTTAATTTTTTTTAAATTGAAATAAAAAATTGCACATACATCTTTACATGCTACGCGCTCACAAAATCGTTTCATAAAAAATAGACTTATCATGTGACGTGTGTAAAAATGACAAAATTCAGTGCTAAAAATAATGCTTTTCACAAGATAAACTTTCTTATTTTTACATAGACAATAAAAAATATTAGTTTTTCGTGAAACTTAACGAACGCACATATATTGTGGAGATGTACATGTAGAATTTTTTGTCCAAAATTTTCGACATTTCGAAAGATGATTTTTTTTGGTAGAGGAAGCATATGCACCCGGGAGTCGAATTAAATTTCCGCCATGATGATATCTACATTGGTTCATCTAGGCAGGCTGAATACTATGTGACTTTTCTTGGCTAAAAATAATGGGTATCCATGAATACATTTGTGCCCGCCACTGATCCATGTACAATGACAGACTACCCTATTTAGGATAGTGTTAAAAGACAATGTATTATGGTAAGTTATATAATAGGTTTGTCACGGTTTCCGAGTTCCAACAATCTAGGCCTACAATTAGATGTCTGCGTGGTGGGTTTCTCTCTTTATTTATGCATGCGAAGCTCAAGCTGGACCAGGCTTGAAAGGTACAACTTGGAAGTCCTTGCATTTTATTAACTTTAGGCAAATATTTTTTTAAGATACAAATTTTTTATATTATTTTTAAAATCCTCTGATTCAAACTTCATGTAGCTAGTAGATCAATAATATTTTTAGCTAATCTTGCCGAGGCATTTGTAAGTTCTATGCAGGTTTTGTTGTGCATAATTTGTTAAATTTCTGTACTTTTTAAACCTACACTTTTTAGTTGTTCAAACTACATTTAGTGAGCGAACTAGAAAAAAAGTTTGACCTCATTTTCCTTGAAAGTTTAAGTCTTTGTAACTTCTTGTTAAAATTCAATCAAGATTCTAATTTTTTCAAGAAAACTACATAGAGATGGTTTACAAAATTAAGTTGAACTATCTTTTACCATTAATGAACTTGGATTGAGCTACTGGAATTTTTTAGATTGTTGTAAGAAGTTCAAATGGTTTAACAAAATTTGGCTGAAAGTTACAAAAGCTTCCAAACTACTGGAATAAAATGATACCAAAACTTTCAAGTTTACTCGCTATATGTTGTTTGAATTATTGGATATTTTTTAGGATTTTTGGCCAAAATTTGCAAGCATGTGAGAAAATTATCAAATGGGGTGGTTCAAGCCCGGTCTAGGTCCAGTTCATGCTTTCGAAAAAAGAGAGGAAAAAACTATCTGGTCTGCCATGTGGTACCTGACTTGTCGAAAACATGTTATCGGTAACAACCTGGCCAAGTGTAGAGATTTACGTGAAACAACTAGCCGCAGATTTTTCGATTTATGAAAGCCTAGTTGTAGTAACCATGGTTTTGTATGGAAACATCAAATGGAGGACAAGCTCAAGGCCGCCTTCTATTTTTAAAACTTCTAAAATTATTTTTCAAAGTTTCACAAGAATTCAATAAAATCTGGATGTAGACAATGGTGTATATAATTACAAGCATGCAAAATACCAATGTAAAATATTTTGGATTCTAGGCTACCAAAAAAAATGACAAAGTGTATAATGAATAATGCATATCTTCAAAACTCCACTTTTTTAAAGATGTTATCATTTTTGTATAGTGTGGAATATGACGGAAATTCAATTCGGCTCCCGGGTGCATATGCTCCCTCTATCAAAAAATTATATTTCGAAATGTCAAAAAAATTTGACAAAAATTCTACATGTACATCTCCACAATATACGTACGTTCGTCAAGTTTCGCGAGTAACCAATATGTTTTGTGGTCTGTGTAAAAAAGAGAAAATTTATCTCCTGGAAAGCCTTATTTTCAGCATTGAATTTTGTCTTTTTTACACACGTCACACGACAAGTCGGATTTTTATGAAACAACTTTGTGAGCGCGTAGCACGTGAAGATGCACGTTCGAATTTTTCGTTTCAATTTTTTGAAATTTCAAAATGTATGTAACATATATTTCAAAATAAAGGGAGCATATGCTCCCATGTGCCAAAACACCATTCCCGGAATATGAAGAATTTAGCATTAAGATTGCATGATTTTATATATCATTGCTTACACACACATTTGTTTTCGTTTTTTTTTTCTGAAACTTGTAGATATAATTTTAGTTTTGTTTTTAGAAATGAATGGTTCTATGAAGCCTGCCTGATCTCCATTTGCTCACTCCATGGTTTTGTGATATTTCCTAAAAAAAAATCAAATCTAGCAGGCAATGGTTATGTACCTCAAATCTGCATTTAGAGATATCTTTCAACCCAACCAATTGAGCCGTTGACTCTATGATAGGCGACATGGCAAGAAGCCGTTGAAGAATGCAATTGAAGGTTCTTCGAGTTCAAGCTCTCTCCAAACCTTGGCTCCAATTGTACTCTTTTGCTTAGACAGTTTGGATTTTCAACAAGATTCTTGCTTTGTGCCAAGCTGATTAGATTCTATTTACAGTTTGGACAGTTTGGCCGTTGAAGATGCTTGTTTGAAAGAAGTACCAGATATCCAAACAAGTAGAACACATCCATAAATAAACAGCTTGTTTACTCTTCAAAGAGAGTGCCATGGTCCAGGATTAACACGTGAAGAATTCAGGCAAAAAAAATAGAAGGGATGAGTTGCAAAACGTGAGCTGATTGAATAATCCAATAATTAAATTGGAAAAAACGAATACTACGGAGTACTAATAAATATACTCCGTACATACAGCTAATATAGTTGAGTTGAGGCGCTAGTCCGACCCGATTTGCCAAACTAAAGTAAGCGTCACGAGCGTTTGGTTCTCCTGTATCTGGCCCGCGTGGGAGTTTTAACGAGCGTTTGGTTCTCCTGTCAGGGGATCTGGCCCGCGCGCGTCGGAGTTTTAACGAAGCACGCCTGCTCACTGACTAGAGTGTGCTTATCTCTCCACGTCACTTGCAGTTGCAGGTCCAAGAAGCCATCAGCTGCGCTTCTCCTCCAAGAGCTGCCTGCGCCCACCTCCCGATTCTCAGGAGAAGAACCGCTCGCACGTTGCGAAGCTTCGATGGCCATGAAGGTTCTAAGGGAGGTGGGGAGGAAGAGGAGCGGAGCGGCGGGGATCGGAGGGAGCAGAGGCTTCGCCGACTGCGCCGCTGCTGCGATGGGGGTGGCGGAGAGGAGAGAGGGTGGCGGGGGGACGAAGGCGGTGAACCTGTTCACGGCCGTCAACCAGGCGCTCCACATTGCGCTCGACACCGATCCCCGGTCAGCTCAGCGCCTGCCTACTCTTGAATCTTGATTTTTTGAAGCCTGTACAGTGAGTTTCCTCACTGTGTATATTTTTATTGCATTTTTTGGGTATAAGTTACAAAGCTAAAAACTAAAAGAAAACAGAGTGCTTGAGAACAGCACTTAAAGAAAACTAAACTAGGCTAAGCTAAGCTCTACTAGAGATTACAGAAAATTCGTTACCCAGGCCCGGAGGCCAATGTATGATTTCTTCTTAGCTTTATGCACCAGCAAGGCCAACTCTTCCTTGAACCTCTTGAATCTTGATTAGCCCTGTTGCTTTGATGCTTTGTCCTCTAGCTAGCCCTGTCAAGTTTGAATCATTTCAGGAAAGTAGCACCTTATTCTCAATCATTTTAATGTTTCCCTTTTGCTGGGATATGATATGTTCCACTGCAAACTCAAAATATGAAAAGGCATTCAGATATCATGTCAGTATACCGGTGTTCCTAGTACATGGTCGTTGCAGTCAATCCGACTATCACTTGCACTGCACCGTGAAACAATAATACTCCTTCCGCCACAAAAAGGATGTCGCAGGTTTGTCTAAATTTGGAGTTATCTATACACTAAATCATGTCTAGCTACATCCAAATTTAGACCAAATTGCGACATCCTTTTTGCTGTTGTTGCTAGATTACTATCTGTACTCGGCTGTGAGTATTTGTTCAGACAGTTAATAATGTAATTTGAAGTGCCCTGACGCTTAATACTGTAATTTAAAACTGTTGTGGCAACTAAGTCTGCGAAGTCACAGGATTTATACTTTTCTACTTACAATGAAATATGTAACATAGCGTCGTAATTCTTGTATCTTGTTGTTCTGCAAGCTAGTCCATGGAACAGCTTTCCCAGATTACGATCCATTTGAGCTTCTTATACACACATTCCACTAAATTTAAGATGGTTTTAATTTTCGCAGCTCCTACGTCTTCGGAGAGGATGTGGGTTTTGGTGGTGTCTTCCGCTGCACAACAGGGCTCGCTGATCGATTTGGCAAAAATAGAGTATTCAATACACCATTGTGTGAACAGGTGCACCTTTACTTGGCATACCTGCTGAAATCTATGGCAATACTACAGTAAAATGTGAAAATTTCAGCGTTAATGGCCTGCTATGCGTGAATATGGAAGTACGTTTGATCCCACTATACTGAACTTCATATGGTTTAAATAGTAGGGACTTCATCGAACTTCATTACAGGTATTTTATTGTCGACCACTGACCAGTTCTTCTCAAACAGGGCATTGCAGGATTTGCTATTGGCTTAGCAGCAATGGTGAGTCACATAGAACATTGGCTTGTTTGTTTGTTTGGAATAATGCTGTTAAGGTTCCTCGGTTTTCTAAGTACTAGATTGTTCATGATTATATTTTACAAGTTCAACAGTTTCAAAACTGACGTGTTATTACTTATTTGTGATTTATCATACATCATTGCCTTCAATTAAATATTTAGATGAAATGGAAACCTTAAACTCTTTACTTCAGTTAAGTAACTCTTTGCTCCCTTGCAAAAAAAAAGTATTTCTTTGCAACTCAGTGAATCACTAATTCATTATTTGCTTCTATTGTCTTTTTTTTTATTGTCTTGTCAATAGAAGCCTCATTTGTTTATTTCTTTCACCAACATGCAGGGCAATAGAGCTATTGCTGAAATCCAATTTGCAGATTATATCTTTCCAGCATTTGATCAGGCATGTCTCCGATTTTGTTCAGAATGATTTTACATACTAGAGTAGTTTTCTTCTTCTTAATGTAGCAGACACTTTTAAATAATTGCTACGTGGACTGCATTATATTACATGGTAATAATTTCAGTTGCTGGAAGTAATTTACCTGTTTGTTGCCAGAGATAACGATAGCTTGCCTTTTTGAGTGAAATACTTTTGCTGCAAGCACTTGCAATGCTTTATCATCAGTTCTGAACTCTGGATTGATCCTGTAGCATTCAGTTGTACAATCATTTCAGTTCTTGACCATTGCCAAGTCGATTGAATTTGTATTGGTTTGAGCAATGTTTTGTTCCAACATATCCATACAACTTCTGATGCAGCTCGTCAACGAAGCAGCTAAGTTCAGATATCGAAGTGGAAATGAATTTAACTGTGGAGGTAGTTTTTTCCCTTTAAAATGGATTATTCTATAAACCATGCCTCTTTTATGTAATTTAATGGAGAAACATCCTGAAGTTGTCATCATAATACCATCTTTTCTAGGTTTAACAATTCGATCACCATATGGTGCTGTTGGACATGGTGGTCACTACCATTCACAGTCACCAGAGGCTTTCTTCTGCCATGTTCCTGGCCTGAAGGTTGAGTTTGTACCCCTAATATACTCTGTCGATGAACTGTAATTCTTGTACTGTAATAATAGTTAGGACACAAGTTTAAACCACATTTTCTATCTAAGTTAGAAAAATTATTCATAAAATCAAGTATGCATCAAGCAACATTTTCTATTACTCCTGCCTGATACTCTACTGGACATTTCTGAAACTGTACCAGCCAGATATGCATGTTCAGTTGCCTGTTCAGATTTTGCCCAAATATTAGTCAAAGTTGATGGTTCAACATTTTTTTCTGCTATTGCTTTCCTGATTATACTAAGAAAAACACAACTTCAGGTTGTCATACCTCGAAGTCCACGTGAGGCCAAGGGACTGTTGTTGGCAAGCATTCGTGACCCAAACCCAGTCATATTTTTCGAGCCAAAGGTAGAGCAAAAATTTGAAAGAAGTTCATCAGTGGGATAAGACTTGTTACATATCATGTTGTAGAATAACTGCATGATAGCAGATGATGTAAAATATTGAATTGTTCATTACAGAATGCTCTTACAAACAGCTTTCATTTTTCTTTTTCATACAGTGGTTGTACCGTCTGTCTGTTGAAGAAGTCCCCGAGGGGGACTATATGCTGCCTTTATCTCAAGCAGAAGTGCGCATATCTCTATCCTGTATACTGTTTTTCTTATGAGGAAACCAAAATGTTTATGAAATTTTATACTCTAGGTGATTCGCAAAGGAAGTGATATAACACTTATTGGTTGGGGAGCTCAACTTGCAGTGCTGGAACAAGCATGTGAAGATGCTGCAAAGGTTAGTTATTTACACATGTTCTTATATACGAAATTCAGTTAACTGGTTGCATCCAAAAAAAATCTGAAACAGCTAGCATCAATATATATTCAGTAAACTAAACATAGGTAAATATTCTGACTCAGTTTATCCTGAATCAACGCGGCGAGAAAGGTTTGGAGCTACCTAAACTTGATTATATACATTCTGAATTTCAGAATGCACATGTTAATCTAGGTCCAGGAAGACATGATACATTTCATTTTAAGTATTAACATCGAACAACAAAGAACCCTAATTTTAACTACAGTCGACTATCATGGTGTATCGACAATGCAATGGCTATTTCTTGTTGTCCACATCAATTAATTACGAATAATGGCAAGTGATACTTGTGTATTTTAGTGTTGCTTCTTGGCCGTTCCACATCTTGATTTATCTCATATCTTCATTATCTCGCTCCGTTTTTCATAAACCATAACTCACACCAGTATATTCCAGGATGGAATTTCCTGTGAGCTCATAGATCTAAGAACACTGATTCCATGGGACAAGGAAACAGTTGAGGCCTCTGTCAGCAAGACTGGAAAGCTTCTTGTAAGTTTACCTCTTTGCATTTATTTATTATTACTCGATTATCATCATCTTCTTCAGTGCGTGAAGTACTATCGCAGATTAGTCATGAGGCCCCGATCACTGGGGGGTTTGGTGCCGAAATTGCTGCGTCCATTGCAGAGCGCTGCTTCCTGAGGGTAGGGTACTAAATCTTCCAACCATTTAACAGTACAACAGAACACATAAGAGAAATACTCGCTCACATAATCATCCGGAAGCTGTGTGACCAAAATTGCTGAACTCGATCTACTGCAGTTAGAAGCGCCTGTCGCGAGGGTCTGCGGCCTCGACACCCCTTTTCCTCTTGTTTATGAACCATTCTACATGCCCACAAAGAACAAGGTAATGCATCACCCTGTGATTTGATCTTTCCCCTGCTTTTGGTATGCAGCTCTGGCCCTGATCTGTTGTCTGTTGCAGATCCTGGATGCTATTAAAGCAACTGTAAATTACTGAGGTGCAGGAGGATGGTCGTGCTGCTTGTGTTGCACACTGATAGTGGATACAGCAAGAATTGTGTGTACGTATATATTGCTAGTCTGTAGCCGGAATACGTGTCGACAGACCAGTTCATTTTATATAATAAACCCAATAAAATTGCAAAATTCAGGTGATTACTCTGCAATTGTCATTCTTTTCTCTCATTGTACAGCTACACAGTTATGACCGTGCACTGTGTCATTAGCGTGAAGGAATTTCTCTCCAGAGAGCCATCATCATTATTCTTTTATTTGAAGGAATTTCGCATAAAACAATTCGATTATTGGAGGGTAATGAAGTGCAGAGAGGTTTAAATCGTGCAAACAGAGCCTGAACTATACTAACATCTAAGTAAAAAATAAAATAAAAAGAGTAGCTAAGAAACTGCTTTTGAGAGTTGGGCTGCATTAGGCCATGTACTACGTGGTGTCGATTCAAAGAAAAATGTGTCAGAAATATGAGTCGCTCTATATTTGCTGCTATGTGAGAATCGTTTCTTGTCAGAGGCCATGCATCTTGCATGCAGCATGCAAACTTATTTTATTCAACTTTATTCTTCCGTCAATGCTACCTCTCTCCTTTCCTTTCTCCCTGGCAAGTGGCCCTGATGCACTTGCTCCTGACACAAGATTCGTTTGAACCGCATCAAATTGTTGATTCGCTTCTTGTATCTGACACAATGAATCGGTTTTCTGCTATGTATCGAACCGGCTCCTAGACAACTTTGAATCGCTTTGGGCATACATAGTGGATGGTCTTACAGTTCTCTATCTTCTGACCTGCCAACTGGGATAGTTCCAACCCCTCAAAAAAAAAAAAAACTGGGATAGTTCCAAACAGAAATTATGAAGGTGGCCAAATAGGCCGAAGGGAAGAAGCGTGACGATCACGAGAGTTCCACACACACTGCACTGCATCGTCACCCCGTCGTCCCACTCGTGCTCTGGACCACCCATGGCTGAGCTCCTGCAACCACAAGATCCATGGACGCAGACGTCGTGTAGCTGACGACAGACGTGGAGCGCGCGCGCGCCGCACACGCACACGCACGGCTACTCCATCACCCGTACATACATAACGCCGGACGCGCACGCGCGGCGTTTTCGCAACCAAGATCACAATGGCTGACACTACCACCGCTGCAGCCGTCGCCGCCGTCGCCACCGGCTCGTCGGATCCCGCGGCTCTGCCGCTCGCCGGACGCGTGGCCATCGTGACCGGCGCGTCTCGCGGCATCGGGCGCGCCATCGCGGCCCACCTCTCCGCCCTCGGCGCGAGCGTGGTGCTGGGCTACGCGTCCAGCGCGGCCGAGGCCGACGCGCTCGCCGCGGAGCTCCCGCGCTCCGTGGCAGCGAAGGCCGACGTGTCCGATGAGGCCGGCGTGCGGTCCCTCTTCGACGCCGCGGAGTCCGCCTTCGGCGCCGCGCCGCACATCGTCGTGGCCAACGCTGGCGTGCTCGACGACAAGTACCCGTCCGTCGCCGACACCGCCACGGCGGACTTCGACCGGGTCTTCGCCGTGAACGCGCGCGGCGCGTTCCTGTGCCTCCGCGAGGCTGCCAACCGGCTGCCCCGCGGCGGCGGCGGGCGGATCGTGGCCGTGACGTCGTCCGTGGTCGGGTCGCTCCCGACGGGGTACGCGGCGTACACGGCGTCCAAGGCGGCCGTGGAGGCCATGGTGCGGACGATGGCTAAGGAGCTGAAGGGCACGCGCATCACGGCGAACTGCGTCGCGCCGGGGGCCACGGCCACGGACATGTTCTTCGCCGGGAAGAGCGAGGAGAGCGTGAGGCGGATGGCGGAAGCGAACCCGATGGAGCGGATCGGGGAGGGCAGTGACATCGCGCCCGTGGTCGGATTCCTCTGCACCGACGCCGCGGAGTGGGTCAACGGGCAGGTCATCCGGGCCAACGGCGGGTACGTGTGATGTTCAACTCTTGGCTGCCCCTGCCATTAGCCGTTTTGGCGGGAGTGAACTCATGCTTGCTGTTGCACAAGATTTAAACAAATACTCTCTCCGTTCTTGTGTAATTGATGTTAATGGAAACCATCGCTACTTTTATTTATCTTGCGTCAATTAAAACCGAAAGGAATGAGTAATACATTGGGGTTACTGGTGGTCGCTACTGTCTACTCATCTGCGTCAAATATTCCTAAATCTCAGTTGGAGTAACGAGAATGCTGATCAACGTCCAACGATCCTGGTTTTCAACTCAAAAACCCCACTAGATTCGCTACAGTTGCCATTTTCAATGTTGCAACTTATGGTGACGGAGAATCAGGAAATTGTTATATAGTTGTGTTCTAATGTTCAACTGCTGGCTAATCATCCTCGTTTTCAACTCAGTTCACATATAACATACAAACCAAAAAAAACCACTCTTTCTATATAAAAAAAGGCACTAAATTCGCTACAGTTGACCTTTTTACATGTTGCAATTTTTTTGCTTACGGAGAATCAGGAAATCGGAATTAACATTCGCTACGGTCTTGTTAGAGCATCTCTGGTCGATTCCTTGAAAAGAAATTGAAGAGTAAAAATTTCGTTTTCACAGATTACATTGGTCCCTCAAAGCTTTAGAGGAGTAAAATTATTAGTCATCGTGGTCTCTGTTTCTTAAATATACTCATATGCGACTCATCTCTAGAAAAATTGCGCCCTCCACCCTATGCCGATAGGCTCCTCCGCACGCACCGCATCGTTGCCTGTATTGGCTCCGGCGACCAGCTTTAAGATCTTCCGAGACCCGAAAATCCTCTCGCGCCCTCTCGCCCCACTCGGACCCTCTTGCCGGTTGCCGCAGTCGCTAAATTTGAGCCATAGCTCCGCAGACATTGTGTTCACTCCGTCGCCCAAAACTCCAACCGGGCAACCGGCAAGCTTCGTCCTCTGAGCCCTTCACTGACTTCCGTTAGTCTCGCATCCCCACCACCACTCGTCCGTTATTGTCGTCGCTCCGTTGTGTCCACGTCAATTTGGTCGCCAAAAAATCAAATCGGCACCGGCACGGTTCATCCACCAAGCCCCTATGTCGACTTTGGGCCTTCTCGCAACCCCACCTGCCTTCTCATAGCTTCAGCATCAGCCGACACCCTCACCTCACCCGTCCTCGAAATGTACAACTCACAAATTGAAAAGGTACAACCCATAAATTGAAAAAATTACAGCTCCCAACAAATGAACTTCATGGATGAAAGCAAAGAAACACACCAATCAGTGATAAAAATACAATCTCCAACCTTTTATTTACTTGAAACAATCTTTTTCCCGCTTTACAAATAAAGCACAGACAACCATCTGATAAGGTGATAAAAAAACTCTCTTATGAAGTCAACAATATGTTGTATGGGTTAGCGCCTCCGCTTTTTTTCTTCAACTCAAGCATGTCGACGAGCCTCGCTTTGCTCCATTGTTAGCCTTCTAATTTGGATCACAATATAACAAATTTCACCTTGAGATAAATTCCTTTTTGTAGTATGAACTTCAATAATCTCCTGAACAATAAAGAAAATACTTGCCGGTGCCAACAATCTTGGGCTAAACAGTTATACCAACCAAGATCGAGCAAACCTCAAACTTGGCAACAAAAACTGGATTTATCATCATATCAGCATGATTATCATGAATACTAATCTTGCATACCTTAATTTTACTTGTGCAACAAAGTAGTGAACATAATGATAATTGACATCAACGTGCTTTGTCCTCTCATAGAACATTTCATATTTAGTTAGGTATGTGGCACTTTGCCTGTCACAAAACAAGTTAATCCAAGAATCATCTTCACAAAGCTCAACATACAAACCTTTCAATCAAACAGACTCTTTACAAGCTTCATCAATAGCCATGTTCTCCCTCGGTTGTGAATTGGAAAACAATAGGTTGTAAAGTTGACTTTCACCTCACAACAAATCCACGAATAGTGAACACATAACCTGTGAGGGACCTACTTTTATTCAAACCGACAGCAAAATCTGAATCCACATAGCCAGCGAATTCCTCACCGATTTTGACAAACTGAAGCAAGTTTTGAATATGCCACGAAGGTACCTGAAAATTCGGTAAACAGTTTTCCAATGTTCTTTACTAGGATTAGCCATGTATCGACTGACCAAACTCATAGCATATGACAAATCAGGACGTGAAAAAACCATGACATACATCAAGCAACCAACTGCACTAGAATATGGAACTCATGACATGTATTCAATATCTCCATCAGTACTAGGACATTGCAATGCTGACAACTTGAAATGTGGAGCAATAGGAGTACTAACAGACTTTGCCTCATGCACATTAAAACAATTAAGAACTTTCTTAATCTAATTTTGCTGACTAAGAAATAACACACTAGATTCTTTTATCGCTTGTAATTTTCATACCTAGTATTTTATTAGCAACACCAAGATCTTTCGTCTCAAACTTACTACTTAATGTGCTTTCAAAATAGTGATCTCTATCTTGCTCTTGGCAGCAATTAATATATCATCAATATATAACAACAAGTATATAGGTGATCCATTAACAAACATGATGTAAACATAGCTATCTGATGACGCTCGGACTCCAAGTGCAGAGTGTTGTGTCAGCATAGTATTTTCCCCACAAGGATGACTCGAGGGTTATATCGAAATCTTGGGGAATGGAGTAAAGAGATATCTCTACCACTCTTCTTCTAGCAATCCTGCAAAATAAAGAAAGCCTTATGTCTTCAACTCCACCATGTAGTTGTCAAGCATAAGGTTTCGTGTAAGTAAAAGTAAAATAAAGTAGCAACTAGAGTAAAGTAAACTAAACAAGTAAAGTAAAGTAAACTAAGTAAAATCAGTAAAGGTTTGTTTGTTTTGGGGTTTTGTGTGCAAATAAGATAGATAAGTATTTTTTGTATTTTCGGATTAAAATAGTGATGCAAATAAAAAGTAAGATAAAAGCAATGGAAATGTGTTTCTTATGATTAAAATTGGATAGGGGTTCATGGGTTCACTTGACTGTTCTATCTTTTAAGTTGTAGTGGACAATAGCAATTCATTAATGAGATATAAAGAAAATAACTTCAACATGTGTAAGATACGCATTCATATGGACATCACGTCCGAACATAGAGATGATGCAACACATCTCTCTTATACTCCACAAGACAGGAAGAACTTCAAGCGATCTTGTATTAATAATTAACAGAGTATAGCCATAAGTATTTTGACATAACGTTTGAATATCAAATATGCTACCTTGATCAAACAAGATCATCACTTTTGTCATGTGAAGAACATAGCACATACATTCACTTCATCTCTAGTGAGATAGCAAAAGAAAAGGCAAAGCCATAATAGATCATGAATTTGTTATCACTATTGAATCACTAAAATCATGTTATTCCATCTAACACACACATCACCCCACACACGTTCATGCATACAAGCTGGATTAGAACCAATACTTAAGAACGGGGGTACATAATATGCATCTATCAATAGATTGTACACAAAGTATAGTCAAAACTCAAAGCATCAGATATCATAGAATAAAGATCCACCACATAGGTATTACATATATAACCATAATCATGTTGGGCAACTCATATGGTACTAAGAACTATGATGAACACGGGAGAAATAGATCAAGCTACTGCCACAAACCCGTAGTTTAGAGGTGGACTACTCCCTCTTGATCATGGTGATGATGAGGAAGACGATGGAGAAGGTAGAGATCCCTCCTGCGGCGGCTCCGGCCCCTCCAATCTTCGTTGTTGTTGCCTCTATTTTCGTGTTTTGGTGTTTATACGATGCTCTCCTCTAGAGAACCCTCGGGGGTCATATATATAGTGGTTTTAGGTCAAAATACATCGGTTCACGAAAGAATCAAGCGACTTGGACGATCGATGGCCGAAAGAGGGGGGTGGCGCGCCCTAGACACCTGGCCTCTTTTGGCTCTTAGGCCTCTCTAGGTCTGCTCCAAAAGCCCATCTTACTTTTTCTGGTGAAAAAATAACGTCCCCGAAATCCTAATTCAATTTGACTACGTATAGGTATCTGAAAGTGAAAATACACAAAACAGGGTGTTGTGGGTATACTTTATGGGTATATCAACGGCATGGCCTAGATCCGGCAAGCCCGGGTGGCCCACAGATGGTGATGTGGCATGTGGCCCATCTGGCGGCCCGCTTGCCGTAGATCCCGAAGGATGAAGTCCAGCCCGGAGAGCGAGAAGCCGGATCCCAACCGACCTACGAAGGAGGCCGGATCCGTGAAGGCCCATGAAGTGTCCGGATCCAGCACGGTCCTGATGGAAGGCGGATCCTTGACGTACACGGCAAGATATTGTACCGTAGTTAGGAAACTTGTATTCCGGCTAGGACTCTCCATGTAAACCCTAGATCCGTGCGCCTTTATAAGCCGGATCCCGGGAGCCCTAGAGGCACAACCACAACTCATTGTAACAACGCGAAAGCGCCCAGATAATTCCGGACAAGCAGCAGTAGGCCCCGTTATCGTGCGGGTGTTCGAAGCTGGGTAAATCGCGTACCACCGTCCCGTGTGCACTCCGCCCTATGGCCCCTACTTCTTCTCCCCCTCGTGAGGATCCCTCCTCCGAGGCACCGTCGAATAGGCAACGACAGTTGGCGCCCACCGTGGGGCCAACGGCGTCTGGAGGCCGGAACCGGGAGGGTTCCGCCATGGGAAGCTACGACGACACCATCGCTGTGGGGCGCGTCCTTTACGCCGGAAACCTTCCGATCGTCCCTCCGGACGAGTGCTGGATTCCGGCTAAGACTAACCCCGTCAAGCTCTCCACCGTCCCAGTTGGCGGCATACACATCTTCATCGGCAAAACCGTCGATTCCGACGAAAACGCTCTAGTAAGTAACGCCGACGCGACCGCCGCTGAGCAGGACATAGTCGCGAAGATCCGATCTGAGATGCAGGAGCTTCCTAAGGAAGATTCCGCCTTAGATCTGGAGAAATCAAAGCCCACCCAATCCGCCGCTGAGCAGGAAATAAAGGTGGAAGACCAATGCAGATCCGCCTGGGTCTCCCAGGTGTTAGAGAAGCAAAGGTGTCACTTCGTGCACTTCTTAGCCCATACCGCAGGAGCCGCCCCTCAAGAAGCCGGAGCCGGCCCCATGCAGGTTGAGGCACCGGAAAACAGCGGCCGCTCCGGATCAGCAGGAGGCTGTTGGAGAAAGCAACGCTCCGGGTGAAGAGTCAATCCTGGGCAACCTAAGCCCAATCTCCGGGATACCTCCTCCATGGATACTAAAGAGTTCGATCGCAAGATGAAGGAATTCAGAGGCGGTGATCAGCCTGAAGTTGAATCCGCCCAGCCTAAGCAGGTTCTCGCAACCTTGGTGGCGCTGGATCAACGGGAATCTGAGGATGAAAATACCCACTCCGACCCACAGCCATCCCATGCAGGATCTCCGCTCTCACGGGAACGTCCGCATAAGGAAGTCCTGTCCCCAGAAGAACTGGTTGAGCAGGCAGGCATGGATGCAATCGCACACTCGGATATCCCCCACAAACCCATAACTCCCGAAGACGCAGCAAATGCGGAAGCCCTAGAAGCCAAAAGGAAAGTTTGCCACCACCGCAGCAACAATGCTTGACGAGAGGAAGGAGGCCGCGAACTTCGTAGACAATTTTCTCCAACGAGAACGTCAGGTGGACGAGTCACTGGCAAAAGTCAAGCAACTCCGGAAGCATTGGGAGGATAAGATCACTGAGGCTCAGCAGGAGGCTGATAGGATCAGGCGAGAAGCTGTAGCTCCCCGCAAGATCACCTTCGCAACTCCAACTGAGCAACAGCCATTCGCCACTCCAAAGGATAATATGAAGAAGGCTGCGGAGATCTTGAAGAAAAAGGACGAGGAGATTGACATCGACTACGTCTGTACGCTCGTTGCTTCAGCAATGAAGCAGCAGAGCAAGGCAGATACTTCGCGCAGGTTGGAATCCAACCCGGATCATTGCATCTCTACCGTGCAGAAGGACGCCTACGACAATCGCCATCGCGATGATGAATCGCGAACCGGATCCTCGGAACGCAGAAGGAAAACTAGAGAACACCCAAATCCAATCCATGTACCATCAAAGACGCCTCCGTCAGATCCGAAAAAGGGAAAGGATGCAATGTACTCTGGTAGGGACAAGTACCGTAACCCCTCACCTCCTCCCAAGGGGTATCCGCGTCCCCCACTCCCTCGCCGCCGTAGTCCAGCCGGAAACATCAGACACCATGGGCCTGGTGGAATCAATATCCACGACAACGTGCCTCCTTCGAGGAATGAGAATAGGGAGCGTACGCCAGAACCTCGCCGAAGCCGGAACACTGATCGTGAGCCCGAGCCTAGGAGGAGTCGGAACGAGGAGCGTGACCCGGAGCCTCGCAGAAGCCGGAACGACGAAGGCAGCCAGCACCATGGTGGAGGCAGCCATCAAAGCCGGAGTCAGCATCGTGAAGGGCGGGGAGAATCAGAAGGCGGAAGCAAAAGGTCGCATCGGCCCCCTCACAGGTCTCCCTCACCACCACCTAGCGGTGGAGGCGGAGGTGGAGGCGGAGGCGGTGGCCGGAGATCTCGCTCTCGCTCAAAATCCCCCCCGCAACGGCTCGCGCGACGCGCGGGAACGTCTCAATGAATACAAAACCGACTACATCGGCCCAAAGTGCTTTGGCAGGATGATTCGAGAGGAACCAAAGCCAAGGATGAACCTCAAGCTACCCGGAAACCTGAAGAACTATGATGGCACCGAAAGGCCGGATACCTGGATCGAAGATTACTACAATGCAGTGACCTTCGCCGGAGGAACCCCTAACATCGCTTGCCGCATGCTTCAGTTGTACCTTGTAGGTCCAGCCCGGATCTGGCTCAGCGACCTCGAGAAGAACTCCATCCTTTGCTGGTTTGACCTGAAGACTGCCTTCGAAAAGCACTTCAGGGGTACCTACAAGAGACCTGCCATGTCAAGTGACTTACAGGCATGTATCCAGAAGAAGGGAGAAACATCAAGAAACTTCCTCACACAATGGTTGGCAACCAGGAATGAGTGCGAAAATGTAGATAATCGCACAGCCATGCACGCCTTCATAGGTGGATTGCAGAGAAGAGGACTGCTGCGGCACAAGCTTACTTGCTTGGTCAACGCAAATAAACTGACTTTGGATGACATGATCACCATTGCCAGCGATCACACTGCTGCCGATGACGACGCAAAGCGGAGATCTCGCAGCCTACGAAGAATTCCCCTGCATCAGCAGAAGAAGAACCGTGACAATGGTAACAGCAGCGGAACTAAGCGGAAGAATCCCCCTGATGACCAGAAGAGTGGCGGATCCGAGATGGTCGCCATGGCTTTCCAACGCGGAGGTCAAGGAGGCAGAAGAGGTCGCGACCGCGGAGGCGGAGCCGGCAGGGGCCAGCAACGTGGTGATAAAGTCACCGCTGCCGGAACCCGCGCCCCCAAACTTACGAGGAGTACAGAGACATGCCCTGCCTAGCCCATCTGGATCCGGCTACGGGGAAGTCCACTCACACTAACCGCAACTGCAAGTGGGTCAACGATCTCAAAAATGACCCGGAAGCAGGATACAAGCGAGCCCGGAAGCACCGCCCACGCGGCAAAGGAGGCAAGGGCAAGAACAAGGACAAGGAGGAAGACAGTTTCGAGGCAATGGATTAGGATGATGCTTCGCCGGATCTCAAGGAAGGATCCGCAGCTAAATCCAACCCCTTCATCAAAAAGAGCGCGGGTGCGTACCACACCTTCCTCGGAACCCCAACAGTCTGTGCCTGCAAATCAGCTCTCCGGATCCTGAACGCCACAGTTCCGGCTGTGCCGCAGTATGTCAGGTGGTCGGAAACTCCATGTACATTTGACAGACAAGATCATCCTACTGTCATCCCGAAGGAGTGCTACGCCTTGGTTGTAAGTCCCCGCATTGACGGGTATGATTTCTCCAAGTTCCTTATGGACGGCGGAGCCAGCTTGAACATCATGTACCTGGAGACTCTGGAGCGGATGAACCTTACCAAGGAACAGCTTAAACACAACACCACTGAATTTCATGGTGTGGTTCCGGGTAAAAAGACAAACTCCCTTGGTAGCATCAGACTTCCCGTGGCCTTCGGCGATATCAATAATTTCCGCGAAGAAAAAATCACGTTCGAGGTCGTACCTTTCAAGAGCTCCTACCATGTCATCTTCGGCAGGCCCACCTACCACAAGTTTCACGCAAGAGCGTGCTACATCTACAACAAGCTCAAGATTCCAGGTCCTAATGGCATGATTACCGTATCCGGAGACTACAAGAAGGCTCACGAGTGCGAGTTAGGCGAAGCCGCCTTCGCAGAGTCTGTGATATCTGGAGAGGAGCTGCAAGGCTGCAGAGCCGTGGTGGATCCAACAGAGATGCACACCACCAAGAAGTAGGTCTCCGAACAGAAAACCTCGTTCAAGGCCGCGATAGAGACCAAGAAGATCGACTTCAAGGAAGGAGATACCACTAAGCAGGTCTCGGTCGGAGCCAACATGGACCCCAAATAGGAAGACGCGCTCGTCGAGTTCCTCCGCGCTAACATGGACACCTTCGCATGGCAGCCTTCTGACATGTCCGGAGTACCTAGGGAACTCGCCGAGCACTACCTCAACATAAACCCGGGGGCTAAACCGGTGAAGCAAGCTATGCGACGCTTTGGAGATAAGAAGCGCCGCGCCATAGGAATGGAATTAGCAAAGTTACTGATTCGTCCATTTTGCATCACTATTTTATATCATAATTTGCTGTTATTCATTGATATATTTCATATTTGGAGATGATACTTATGTTATTTAATCTATTTTGCATGTTTCATGATTATTGGAGGATCGCGCACCGGAGTCGGATTCTCGCTGGAAAAAGCGCCGTCAGAATGCAATATTTCGGAAGATCAACACTTGACGGAAATTATATGAAAAATCCTATTTTTCCAGAAGACGAAGGGAGCCAGAAGGGGGAGCCGAGGAGGGCCGCCATGGGCCCACCTCATAGAGCGGCGCGGGCCAAGGCCTGGCCGCGCCGCGCCACCTTGTGAGGAGGGGGCCCACAGCCCCCTCTGGCCTCCTCTCCTTCGCGTACATCTTCGTCCCGAAAACCTAAGCTCCAGAGGATAGTCGCGGAGAGTCACAGCCGCCTCTGCGGGGCGGAAAACACCAGAGAGAAAAGAGCTCTCCGGCAGCTGAAATCTGCTCGGGAAATTCCCTCCCGGAGGGGGAAATCGACGCCATCGTCACCGACATCGAGCTGGACATCATTCCATCATCATCACCATCATCTTCATCATCATCACCGCCATCTCCTCCGCTGCACCTCTGTGGTGACCCGGCATACCACTGCATGGTGTAGTATGCAAGTCTGATATAACACCAATGAAACACCGTTTCACTCGTATTATATCGCTCAGAGTGGTACAACAGAAACATATGCGGGTCCAAGGCATGTCTATAGAATTACAACACCGACTCTTTACAAAAGATCCACACAGCCTCCTACTTTACAATGAGGTAAAACTGCAAATAAATTCCAGAAGAACGACTCGTAGTCTAATCCTAACACGAACTCTATTTGTAGAGTATTTAACTAGCTACTGAGGCTATGAATAGATTCTAGCTAAATAGGAGCTAGGTTTAGGAAGCTAGTTCCCTTCTACTGCTTAATCTAGGTTTTCTCCATGGTGGATATGGTATATGACTCTTCCGGCAGATTTCTGTCCCTTGAAGTAGTTGTTGACTCCTCGGCCTTCGGGTTGCACTGTAGATCCTCCTTCGATGCCTCCATATCTAAGCAGGGGATTTAAGAGTGGGATGAGTACGAGCGTACTCAACAAGTTCATTATAGGAAAGAGGTGTTTAATGCACTAGCTACAGCATTAGACCGGAAAGTCTAATACCAATGCAAGTTTTCATAACCATTTCTTCAAAAGGTTGCTTTTATTCGAAGAACTATGTCCGTCAGCCTTCACCGGTTTACTAGAACTTCATGGAGCTCCTTTCCGGCCGCGTTCGCAGCTTCCATATCCCGAACGAGGAGTGACAGGTCACGGTTTATTACACTCTGCAGAGGTGTGTTGCTTTACCCATAAGAGATCTTAACCTTGGTGCCAACCGAGCCGCGAGCTCGTCCACACTTCCTTTGGTGTGAGGCCCGTATAAGGTCTAGCCAATCATGTTCCTCCGCTACCTCGACCACCCACCCGTTGTTGCATGCCCCGACCCCGGGTCCACACCGGTCCCATTATTCCCGTAATTTCGGGGTGGACCCCGACCACGACGACAGAGTCTGGGCTCTACCATACACTCCTACGCCGGTAGCCGCAACCCATCATAGACCGCATTACCGTGGGGAATTAGAATGGGATCCCCACCCTCCGGTTGTTCCGCAAGACACAACCGCTACGGCAAGCAATGCTTTACCGTGGGGAATTAGAATGGGATCCCCACCCTCCGGTTGTTCCGCCGGATACAACCGCTACGGTAAGCGCATCCGTTGATGAACGAGAGGTGGAAACACTTTTGACTACTCCGTCCCACTCCGGATCTTATGGTTAACACGGGTATTACGGCACAAGAATCACTGGCGACATTTGTTGTTTAATCCTAGATGGATATAAACCCTTGCAATGGAACCTCCACCATTTCAACACAAACCATGGTTCCATTGCCCACCACATAGTCATATTCATAGTTATGAAAATAGTGGTTTTGGTTTTTTATGCAATAGTGATAACCATAGTACTTTGCAAGTAATTTGATAGAAATACTCAAATGACATGAGCAAGTGATGAACTTGCCTTTCTTGACTGCAAGATTATGCGAGGCAAGGTCTTCGTACGCTGAGTAACTCCAAATTCTGAAATAGCATCATCGTCCGTGAAGGACGATGTTTAAAAGATTGGCAAGGATGCAATAATGCATAAGTATGAGATGCAGTCGCTCTAAGCGTGATCTAACCCCGATGACTTAGGATTAGTGAGTGGTAATGATTAGTTCAGGGTTTGTTGCACTTTTAGGGTGAATCACAAACAAGGTTCTTATTCAGGGTGGTGTTGTTTTAGGATCATAAGCGGTGGTAAACTCGAATAGTAACAATCATACACACCCGGGAATAGTAGTTGTATAATAAGTAAAGAGCAGTCTGTCAATTTTAAGTCCTATAAGGCATGGTTGATGATTACTTGGTTATATTCTTTAAAAGAATAACTTTTCAAGAACATGTTATTTAATAAAGAACAAGTATGATTATTAGATTTGTGGGGTTCTATGGTTTTCTATGGTTCTAATTGTTTTCTGGAGTAAGTGGTAAATGGATCACAACCTAGTTGGATTCATTAGCTATTAGGCTTGATTGGTTTTACTTAAGCATGAGCAACTTAAGCAATTATTTATACATGGTTGCTACCATGGTGGGTTCATCTTGCTTGGTGATGGCTAGCTAGGGTTTATCTCGTCCTATAAGGCAGTGGTTGATGATGATTCCTTATTTTCTTCAAAAGAATAACTTTTGAAGAACATACTTCTTAAGTAATAAGAAGTATTACAATTAGGTTGAGATTGTCTAGGTTTTACTGTTAGTTCTATTAAGTCAGGAATAATTGGCTCCTAAATAGGATGGTTGATAAGTATCCAACACTAGTAGGGTTTAGTGGAATATGGTTAGGTAATACTCAAGATTTGGCATAGTTGCTCCTGAGGTTCATCACTTTGGTGTGATGCTAAGCATGGGTACTTAAGGATGATGGTTTTGGTAATAATAACTAGGGTTTGCACTTGGTTGACCCTACTTAATTATTTAGGTCTGATGAGGATGAATATATGGAATACCCATATATTGGTGATAGGTATTCTACATTTTATGTGACCAAGTCAAGTATTTAGTTGCTACTATGGTCCTATGATTTGGGAAGTAGGTACCATGATCACATGTTCTAACCTAGGGTTTTAGGTTTAGGACAATTTAGGTTTCACATGTACTAATGGAACTAGGGTTCCTAATTAATTTAGGTTTTTTTAGGAGTCACATGAAATGATAGGGTTATAAAATCAGTCCATGTGGAATTTAGGGTTTGTTATTAATCATTTAATTCTATGATCAATAACTTCATTTTAAAGTTGAAGTTATTAGTAACTTGGAGATAAAAATAATATTGAATTTGGCATTTTATTATTTTTAAACAATTAATAATTAAGGTAATTATTAATTAGGGTTTAAATTTCCACTAATAAAGATTTAACAAAATAACAAATAAAGAAAAATAAATTTAATGTTTTCTTTATTTTTCTTACCTGGTTTTTATTTATTTTAGAAGGTTTTCCAATTTATTGAATTTTAATTCAATTTAGAATTAAAGAAAAGGCTCATTTAATAAGTATTAAATAATTGAAATTTTATTAAAATTAAAAATTTCATTTTACATTTTTATTGGATAGAGTTTCCTTTTCTAAAAATTTTGATATATTATTTACCTTTTCTCGAGTTATAATGTATTTTATATGAATTTGCAAAGTTTCGGATATTTTCTGGTATTTTAAATAATTAGAAAATGCTAACTGTACCGGGCTAGATCTAACCACACCCACTGACTAGTGGGTCCAGCGCTACGTGGACTGCCACGCAAGCAGCGACCAAGTCAATGGCCACTGACCCCACCAGCCACGTCACCTCGCCGGAGAGGTCTCCGGCGATCGACGGCAACGCCGATTTTTGGCCAGCTGGGATGCGCGATTAGCAATTTCCGGACCCCCTCTACCCGCTGAGTCCGAGGGTGTGGTTTGTTGCTCGAATAGACCACCGGAGCATCGCCGGAGTTCATGTATGCGGCGCACAACTCCGGCGAGGTATCGAATCGGATGCTATGGTAGATAAAAACGCACATTTAAGGGTTCTCTGAGTGCGTACACTCACCGTGGTTCCGTTGGGATGGTCAGCGAGGTCGGGGAAGGTCGGAGATGACGACGATTTGAAGATTTCCGGCGAACCCGAACGAAAGGGAACATCAAAATTAACCCTCCTCCTTGCTCCCCTGGATGCTCTACTCCGCCAGGTTGGTCTACTAGTCGAGGCGCACCTCCTCGACCTCCTCTCGGACGCCGGGATGGCTCCAGTCGATGGTTTCTTCCCCGACCCCGGCGGCCAGTAGTTGATGATGGTGAGAGATACAGAGAAATTGAGAGGGATTGGGATGCGGAGATGAACAAGGTCGTCACAGCGGTCCTCCAGGTGATTTTATAGGGCACGACATGGTCAGCAACGACGGCACGACTGCGGTGACCGGCTCAGATACACGACGATGTCGGCGGAGTTTTGGGGCGTGAATCTTGGCGCACGGTCTAGCAGCGGATGCCAATGGAGTTCGCCTCGACTCTGGAGTGGTGGTTGGCGTCCGTGGCTCGTCCATATCGGCGACGAGGACGTGGCCGACGAAGTGGTGCACGCCTTCGCCGTGTCGTCCATGCGCAGGAGGAAGAACAAAGACGACGCCCCACAAATCGGTATGCTGGGCTAGTGTTGGGCTGCGGCTTGGGCCAGTGTTGGGCTGTGGTGTTGGGCTGCACCGTGGGCTGCTCGGCCAGGTAAGTCCAGGTAGGTTTTTCTCTCCTCTTTTCTTTTTCTGTTTTTATTTTCTGTTTTCAAATTTCATTTCATGTTTTGCTGATTCAAATTCAACATGAATTTGCAGGTACCTGGTTATTTAAATCCTATTAATTCTGTTTAGAAGAATCACTATGTCCCTGGATTGTTTAACACAAATATATTGTTTTATTTGTATGTTTGGGAGCTTTATTCCAAATTTCAATTAAACATGAGTTTATGTATTCATTTTATTCTTAGGTTTTTCTTGTGAATCAAATCCTTTGGAATGTTTGTAGTTGATACTTTGAACTCACAGTATTTCAGAGATTAGTATTAGGACTTAGTTTCCATTTGGGGAGTGATCCCATGCTTATTATTTGATGTGCATAATTATATGGTTAACAAATTGGAACATAAGGTTTAATTGATGGACAATTCTAGGGTTCCAATATGATTTACCTAATGACACATGGGTTGGAACTTAATTATGGTTTAGGTTTTAGTTGTGATCACCCAAGTGATACACCCCTAGGGTTGAGATATAATTCTAGGTTGTAGATATGAGATGACACCATGTTGTACTTGCTAGGGTTTAATTTCCCCTAACTAAAATAAGATGATTACTTGCTTTCTTGTTATTATTCTCATTTAGTTATTAAGGTTCTGAGAATTGTTTCTCTCTAATACCAATGGACTTTCTTTATATCCTTAATCTATCATTAAAGTAATTAAAGTAGTTATGGTTCTTTTTATAGTTAACTTTGGTTATATGGATGATTGGTTTCTCACCATATAAAGTATGGAGTTTGACTCTAAGGTTTACTTAGGTCCTTTAATTGAGGAATAAATGGAATATAGATGTGATAGGGTTCTACTTATGATCACCAAGTGATTCACAAGTTAAAGATAAGATATAAGCCTAGGGTTGTTTATTATTGATCTCCTTATAATTTTATGTGGCTAATGATATCTGCTTATCCTATTAGGGTTTAACTTATCCTTACTTACTTCAAGAGCATGATCATGATTTAAGCATGATCAACTTGTTCTAAATATCCTTACCTCAAGTTCTTAGGGTTTATGATCATCACTCAATGTATAATGATCAAGGTTTGGCTTCCTAAAATATTTCTAATGGAATGGTTTATTCTAGGTTTATGGTGTATTCACCATATCTCAGTGAGATATCAAGTCTAGAACTCCACTTGACTATCTTGATTGAGTTACTCTCCTCCTTACTTTATCAATTCATGGATATGGTATTATTCCATGTGATATTAGGTTATCTCACCACTCCAAGGGAAATGGTTTACAACCTAATACTTTAGTTCAAAGGTTGTCCTTTGTTCATTACTAAGTAAAGCTAGGTTTAGAATAAATGGTCTCTCTCATATGGGAAGGCTTGAATACTAACCTAGGGTTCCTCTTGAAGATGATGATTAGAATACCTGGATGTATATCCAAGGTTTAGCTCAAGGTTTGTTATTGCTTCTCTAATAATTAATTGTAATAGAACTCTCACCTCTCTAGGTTTGATGTAAAACTATTTGGAATAGGGAAGAATATATATTTCTTAAATGGAATCTCCTTGTCTTGTTTCCAAGGTTAAAGTAGAATGGATATCATAGGGTTTATGATAAGTGCATGGATTAGTTTTAGACATGGAGAAGATAAGTGAAGAATAGTTTCTCCAATTATTGTTACTTGCTTTCCAAATAGATGGATGTTCATAGCTTATGGCAAGGAATTCAATGTTATGATCTTTAATAAGATCCAGTAATGGTTCCTTGATTCATATGTTCTTGAGTTGGTTTTAATTCCATTTGATCTAACCCCTTAGATCAAATCATCTCTACCCAAAACAAGGTTTTTGTAAAGTCACATTGAGGTTTATAGCGCTTGACTTGATGAGCTACTTCAATTCCACCAAGGTCAAGTGAAACTTCGATTCTTCGTGATCTGTTTTACTTTAAAGCGCGAAAATTCCCGGATTTTCTATGCATGAATGCAATGCACACATCTGTTTCCTCTATTTTTGTAACCCCATTACCTGGGATATTACGGTCTCTACCCCTTAAACTAAACTTCGTCCTCGAAGTTTGAACTCTCTCACGTTTCCGAAGTGTGGATCTGACTTGTGCAGACTACGACTTTTCTCGAACTCCGTGGTGATCTCACTGGATATAATTGAATATATCCCTTGTCCAGATTCTTCCTGGAATCCATTAGTGTCTGTCTCTGAGCATTAGTTTCTTACTCCACTTCTATGATTTTTCTCTGGAATTTAATAATACTTGTCTCTGAACCATGGCTCTTACTTTGATTCATTGATTTCTTCCAACTATTATAATCTTGTTTCCTATCTCATTGAAGATTCAATGATTGGGACTTCTTCTTGTCCTGACAGTCTTAATTGAGGACTAATTGGATAACAATCTCCTATTTGATCAAATAGGTCTTTGTTTTCCCTTACCACCAAAACTGCAATAATGGTACTAAGTAAGGTACTTAACATGGAATGGTCGTGGTGGTTTATTTTCCTAAGAATGGATTAGACTCATTTAGTCCATCCAATCATGGTTTATAGTTGATACCTATAACTATTTTGGGTTATTTAGGTTCCATGAAAGGAATCATTCAAATAGACTTTAGTTTTGGTATAATCAATCTCCTTCGGTCTTTGGCCTTCTTGAGCTGTATTTGGTCTATGGTATTTTCTTCGTCCAACTTCATTAACATTAGCTGACTTGAGCTTTCGTACTTCTGAGTAAATATTACTCACTTTCTCAAGTTATAGTCCACTTCTTATTTCCTCGAGGTATGAACCTCGGCTTCTGGTCTGACTTCCTTCTGAAAGTATTGTTCATCAATCTTATGAAAATAAGATCGAACTTCCTCTCAGTTCAGACCTTCTTCTACTCTCTTGCTCAAAGTATTAAGTTATTGTACATCTAACTCAATCTTTACTCTACCCCTTTGAGTTTTCTTATGGTCTTTAACTCCTTTTCTTCCAACTATTGGACTTATGGTTGGAATATTGGTCTGGTTCTAACTTATGGGTTTTACTTCTTCTAAGGTCTTGCGAAGAATGTTTGTGGTGTATCCACTCAATTGTGGACATCCAATGTGAATCCTTCGCCTAAATGATTATAGATCTAGCTATTTGGCTGACAAGATTTTTATTTGTTCACAAACCTTTGTTACAAATAATTAAATTGTGGACTATTTGTAATACCAACTGATAAACTGTGGTTATTATACCAACTGTGGCTATTTGATATCAAAAAAATGGATTCTATTATAGGTTCTGAACAACTGGACGAGACATCTTCTACTTTATCTCGCAGTATTGATACTACACCAATTGTGGTCTTCTGATATCAACTATGTTCTTCTTATATCTGCTATAGTTTCATATATCATCTTCCTTCATTCAGGGTTTATTTTGCAAGAAAACCACTAGCCGACACTATGAATATAGTATCCGAAGTGATCTCCTATGCATTCCCTCTTCCATGATGACTAGGGATCTGCTTGAGCTTCACCATAATCATCATATTCTCACCTTCATGCTTCTTCTGTACTAAAGTACTCCTCTGTTGAGGTAAAGCATGAGTTTTGATTGGTACTTCCTTCTGAAATTTGTGGTTGCTTCCCACAACTTTACTCCTTTCTGCTGATGGAGCTTCATCTTGTCTTCGGAATCCTCCAGAATTCGTCACTTCCTCACACGTTTACCATTACCCTCTAGATCTATAGCACCAAGTAAGGACTTGATATTGCAACATGCATTTGCATATCAACGTCAAACTTCATGTATGGATCTAGTCAAACAATGAAAATCCAGTGAAATCCAAGAAGATTCAGCTTTATGCTTATACTACACATCATCTTAAGCCTGAATATACTAGTTGAGTAAGACATCTCTAAACATCAGGTTGAGATGTGTAGTATATAATACCACATAAGATAGGTTTATATCGTGATACTTAACACGAGTATATGGGATTCTACTATTTGTCTCAACATTTACCTTAATTGCACATTTGCAATGAGATAAACTTGAAACAAAGTGGTTTGGGATGGTTAAGGTTAACCTAATTTCCTTTGGAACTTCTAGCTTAGCTTCCATTATGTTGAGGACTACTTCATATGGTATATCTAGATTCTAACATAGCTAATCTAAATACATAACTATTGGAATATAGCTCTAATACTTCCAAGTTTTCCCATATACATATGGTCTTGATGTGCTTGGCACACTTCCCATTGTTTTGGTACACAATTCTTGCACTATTATTTGACAACTGGCTTCTTATTATTCTCCTCCTAACTGTTTATAATGTTCTATTCCATCACATAATGATTCTCAAGTGAATCATATATGGTTAACAACTCTACCATGTAAGTAGACATATATTATTCCTATTACTCTTCCTTATTTCCCATGATTGACTCATCATGGTTTATACTACCTCATATCCCTTGTTTTTATCACTTACTATCAACGGTTTCACAAGTTCGGATGAATTTTACTTACCCTATTACTTGTCTTGGTATACACCTTTTATTAGGATATCTTAGTTATCTTCCTCACTTGATATTACTTCTATTACAGTGTCTGGATAACTCTTACTTAATCATAACATATGTTGGTACACATCTTCCACTAGGATATCTTCCTTATGGTTGTATCCTCTCTTTGGACTACCATGTATTGTATACCAACTGTGGTCTACTCATAATTATTTTAGGATGTAATGGTGTACTATATGTTTGGGATTAGTTAACTGACTTCACTTAGGAAGAATAGGAAGAAAAGTTTGACTCGAGTGTGTCAGGATTATTCTCAAGTGAATATCCATCTCAAGTCATAAGAAGTATTTGGTTTACCTAGGACAACTTCCTATAGACACTACCAATCCTATAGGTCTCCTTTAAAGGGTTTTAATCCTAGGGTCAAAGCATTTGCTCCGATACCAACTGTGGTGACCCGGCATACCACCGCATGGTGTAGTATGCAAGTCCGATATAACACCAATGAAACACCGTTTCACTCGTATTATATCGCTCGAGTGGTACAACAGAAACATATGCGGGTCCAAGGCATGTCTATAGAATTACAACACTGACTCTTTACAAAAGATCCACACAGCCTCCTACTTTACAATGAGGTAAAACTGCAAATAAATTCCAGAAGAACGACTCGTAGTCCAATCCTAACACGAACTCTATTTGTAGAGTATTTAACTAGCTACTGAGGCTATGAATAGATTCTAGCTAAATAGGAGCTAGGTTTAGGAAGCTAGTTCCCTTCTACTGCTTAATCTAGGTTTTCTCCATGGTGGATATGGTATATGACTCTTCCGGCAGATTTCTGTCCCTTGAAGTAGTTGTTGACTCCTCGGCCTTCGGGTTGCACTGTAGATCCTCCTTCGATGCCTCCATATCTAAGCAGGGGATTTAAGAGTGGGATGAGTACGAGCGTACTCAACAAGTTCATTATAGGAAAGAGGTGTTTAATGCACTAGCTACAGCATTAGACCAGAAAGTCTAATACCAATGTAAGTTTTCATAACCATTTCTTCAAAAGGTTGCTTTTATTCAGAAGAACTATGTCCGTCAGCCTTCACCGGTTTACTAGAACTTCATGGAGCTCCTTTCCGGCCGCGTTCGCAGTTCCATATCCCGGAACAGGGAGTGACAGGTCACGGTTTATTACACTCTGCAGAGGTGTGTTGCTTTACCCATAAGAGATCTTAACCTTGGTGCCAACCGAGCCGCGAGCTCGTCCACACTTCCTTTGGTGTGAGGCCCGGTATAAGGTCTAGCCAATCATGTTCCTCCGCTACCTCGAACACCCACCCGTTGTTGCATGCCCCGACCCTGGGTCCACACCGGTCCCATTATTCCCGTAATTTCAGGGTGGACCCCGACCACGACGACAAGGTCTGGGCTCTACCATACACTCCTACGCCGGTAGCCGCAACCCATCATAGACCGCATTACCGTGGGGAATTAGAATGGGATCCCCACCCTCCGGTTGTTCCGCAAGACACAACTCGCTACGGCAAGCAATGCTTTACCGTGGGGAATTAGAATGGGATCCCCACCCTCCGGTTGTTCCGCCAGATACAACTGCTACGATAAGCGCATCCGTTGATGAACGAGAGGTGGAAACACTTTTGACTACTCCGTCCCACTCCGGATCTTATGGTTAACACGGGTATTACGGCACAAGAATCACTGGCGACATTTGTTGTTTAATCCTAGATGGATATAAACCCTTGCAATGGAACCTCCACCATTTCAACACAAAACCATGGTTCCATTGCCCACCACATAGTCATATTCATAGTTATGAAAATAGTGGTTTTGGTTTTTTATGCAATAGTGATAACCCTAGTACTTTGCAAGTAATTTGATAGAAATACTCAAATGACATGAGCAAGTGATGAACTTGCCTTTCTTGACTGCAATATTATGCAGGCAAGGTCTTCGGTACGCAGTAACTCCAAATTCTGAAATAGCATCATCGTCCGGTAAGGACGATGTTTAAAAGATTGGCAAGGATGCAATAATGCATAAGTATGAGATGCAGTCGCTCTAAGCGTGATCTAACCCCGATGACTTAGGATTAGTGAGTGGTAATGATTAGTTCAGGGTTTGTTGCACTTTTAGGGTGAATCACAAACAAGGTTCTTATTCAGGGTGGTGTTGTTTTAGGATCATAAGCAGGTGGTAAACTGAATAGTAACAATCATACACACCCAGGAATAGTAGTTGTATAATAAGTAAAGAGCAGTTGTCAATTTTAAGTCCTATAAGGCATGGTTGATGATTACTGGTTATATTCTTTAAAAGAATAACTTTTGAAGAACATGTTATTTAATAAAGAACAAGTATGATTATTAGATTTGTGGGGTTCTATGGTTTTCTATGGTTCTAATTGTTTTCTGGAGTAAGTGGTAAATGGATCACAACCTAGTTGGATTCATTAGCTATTAGGCTTGATTGGTTTTACTTAAGCATGAGCAACTTAAGCAATTATTTATACATGGTTGCTACCATGGTGGGTTCATCTTGCTGGTGATGGCTAGCTAGGGTTTATCTGTCCTATAAGGCAGGGTTGATGATGATTCCTTATTTTCTTCAAAAGAATAACTTTTGAAGAACATACTTCTTAAGTAATAAGAAGTATTACAATTAGGTTGAGATTGTCTAGGTTTTACTCGTTAGTTCTATTAAGTCGGGAATAATTGGCTCCTAAATAGGATGGTTGATAAGTATCCAACACTAGTAGGGTTTAGTGGAATATGGTTAGGTAATACTCAAGATTTGGCATAGTTGCCCTCGAGGTTCATCACTTTGGTGTGATGCTAAGCATGGGTACTTAAGGATGATGGTTTTGGTAATAATAACTAGGGTTTGCACTTGGTTGACCCTACTTAATTATTTAGGTCTGATGAGGATGAATATATGGAATACCCATATATTGGTGATAGGTATTCTACATTTTATGTGACCAAGTCAAGTATTTAGTTGCTACTATGGTCCTATGATTTGGGAAGTAGGTACCATGATCACATGTTCTAACCTAGGGTTTTAGGTTTAGGACAATTTAGGTTTCACATGTACTAATGGAACTAGGGTTCCTAATTAATTTAGGTTTTTTTAGGAGTCACATGAAATGATAGGGTTATAAAATCAGTCCATGTGGAATTTAGGGTTTGTTATTAATCATTTAATTCTATGATTAATAACTTCATTTTAAAGTTGAAGTTATTAGTAACTTGGAGATAAAAATAATATTGAATTTGGCATTTTATTATTTTTAAACAATTAATAATTAAGGTAATTATTAATTAGGGTTTAAATTTCCACTAATAAAGATTTAACAAAATAACAAATAAAGAAAAATAACTTTAATGTTTTCTTTATTTTTCTTACTGGTTTTTATTTATTTTAGAAGGTTTTCCAATTTATTGAATTTTAATTCAATTTAGAATTAAAGAAAAGGCTCATTTAATAAGTATTAAATAATTGAAATTTTATTAAAATTAAAAATTTCATTTTACATTTTTATTGGATAGAGTTTCCTTCTCTAAAATTTTTGATATATTATTTACCTTTTTCTGAGTTATAATGTATTTTATATGAATTTGCAAAGTTTCAGATATTTTCTGGTATTTTAAATAATTAGAAAATGCTAACTGTACCGGGCTAGATCTAACCACACCCACCGACTAGTGGGTCCAGCGCTACGTGGACCGCCACGCAAGCGGCGACCAAGTCAATGGCCACCGACCCCACCAGCCACGTCACCTCGCCGGAGAGGTCTCCGCGATCGACGACAACGCCGATTTTTGGCCAGCTGGGATGCGCGATTAGCAATTTCCGGACCCCCTCTACCCGCTGAGTCCGAGGGTGTGGTTTGTTGCTCGAATAGACCACCGGAGCATCGCCGGAGTTCATGTCTGCGGCACACAACTCCGGCGAGGTATCGAATCGGATGCTATGGTAGATAAAAACGCACATTTAAGGGTTCTCTGAGTGCGTACACTCACCGTGGTTCCGTTGGGATGGTCAGCGAGGTCGGGGAAGGTCGGAGATGACGACGATTTGAAGATTTCCGGCGAACCCGAACGAAAGGGAACATCAAAATTAACCCTCCTCCTTGCTCCCCTGGATGCTCTACTCCGCCAGGTTGGTCTACTAGTCGAGGCGCACCTCCTCGACCTCCTCTCGGACGCTGGGATGGCTCCAGTCGATGGTTTCTTCCCGACCCCGGCGGCCAGTAGTTGATGATGGTGAGAGATACGAGAGAAATTGAGAGGGATTGGGATGCGGAGATGAACAAGGTCGTCACGGCGGTCCTCCGGGTGATTTTATAGGGCACGACATGGTCAGCAACGACGGCACGACTGCGGTGACCGGCTCAGATACACGACGATGTCGGCGGAGTTTTGGGGCGTGAATCTTGGCGCACGGTCTAGCAGCGGATGCCAATGGAGTTCGCCTCGACTCTGGAGTGGTGGTTGGCGTCCGTGGCTCGTCCATATCGGCGACGAGGACGTGGCCGACGAAGTGGTGCACGCCTTCGCCGTGTCGTCCATGCGCAGGAGGAAGAACAAAGACGACGCCCCACGAATCGGTATGCTGGGATAGTGTTGGGCTGCGGCTTGGGCCAGTGTTGGGCTGTGGTGTTGGGCTGCACCGTGGGCTGCTCGGCCAGGTAAGTCCAGGTAGGTTTTTCTCTCCTCTTTTCTTTTTTCTGTTTTTATTCTGTTTTCAAATTTCATTTCATGTTTTGCTGATTCAAATTCAACATGAATTTGCAGGTACCTGGTTATTTAAATCCTATTAATTCTGTTTAGAAGAATCACTATGTCCCTGGATTGTTTAACACAAATATATTGTTTTATTTGTATGTTTGGGAGCTTTATTCCAAATTTCAATTAAACATGAGTTTATGTATTCATTTTATTCTTAGGTTTTTCTTGTGAATCAAATCCTTTGGAATGTTTGTAGTTGATACTTTGAACTCACAGTATTTCAGAGATTAGTATTAGGACTTAGTTTCCATTTGGGGAGTGATCCCATGCTTATTATTTGATGTGCATAATTATATGTTAACAAATTGGAACATAAGGTTTAATTGATGGACAATTCTAGGGTTCCAATATGATTTACCTAATGACACATGGGTTGGAACTTAATTATGGTTTAGGTTTTAGTTGTGATCACCCAAGTGATACAACCCTAGGGTTGAGATATAATTCTAGGTTGTAGATATGAGATGACACCATGTTGTACTTGCTAGGGTTTAATTTCCCTAACTAAAATAAGATGATTACTTGCTTTCTTGTTATTATTCTCATTTAGTTATTAAGGTTCTGAGAATTGTTTCTCTCTAATACCAATGGACTTTCTTTATATCCTTAATCTATCATTAAAGTAATTAAAGTAGTTATGGTTCTTTTTATAGTTAACTTTGGTTATATGGATGATTGGTTTCTCACCATATAAAGTATGGAGTTTGACTCTAAGGTTTACTTAGGTCCTTTAATTGAGGAATAAATGGAATATAGATGTGATAGGGTTCTACTTATGATCACCAAGTGATTCACAAGTTAAAGATAAGATATAAGCCTAGGGTTGTTTATTATTGATCTCCTTATAATTTTATGTGGCTAATGATATCTGCTTATCCTATTAGGGTTTAACTTATCCTTACTTACTTCAAGAGCATGATCATGATTTAAGCATGATCAACTTGTTCTAAATATCCTTACCTCAAGTTCTTAGGGTTTATGATCATCACTCAATGTATAATGATCAAGGTTTGGCTTCCTAAAATATTTCTAATGGAATGGTTTATTCTAGGTTTATGGTGTATTCACCATATCTCAGTAGATATCAAGTCTAGAACTCCACTTGACTATCTTGATTGAGTTACTCTCCTCCTTACTTTATCAATTCATGGATATGGTATTATTCCATGTGATATTAGGTTATCTCACCACTCCAAGGGAAATGGTTTACAACCTAATACTTTAGTTCAAAGGTTGTCCTTTGTTCATTACTAAGTAAAGCTAGGTTTAGAATAAATGGTCTCTCTCATATGGGAAGGCTTGAATACTAACCTAGGGTTCCTCTTGAAGATGATGATTAGAATACCTGGATGTATATCCAAGGTTTAGCTCAAGGTTTGTTATTGCTTCTCTAATAATTAATTGTAATAGAACTCTCACCTCTCTAGGTTTGATGTAAAACTATTTGGAATAGGGAAGAATATATATTTCTTAAATGGAATCTCCTTGTCTTGTTTCCAAGGTTAAAGTAGAATGGATATCATAGGGTTTATGATAAGTGCATGGATTAGTTTTAGACATGGAGAAGATAAGTGAAGAATAGTTTCTCCAATTATTGTTACTTGCTTTCCAAATAGATGGATGTTCATAGCTTATGGCAAGGAATTCAATGTTATGATCTTTAATAAGATCCAGTAATGGTTCCTTGATTCATATGTTCTTGAGTTGGTTTTAATTCCATTTGATCTAACCCCTTAGATCAAATCATCTCTACCCAAAACAAGGTTTTGTAAAGTCACGTTGAGGTTTATAGCGCTTGACTTGATGAGCTACTTCAATTCCACCAAGGTCAAGTGAAACTTCAGTTACTGTGACTGTTTTACTTTAAAGCGCGAAAATTCCCCAGATTTTCTATGCATGAATGCAATGCACACATCTGTTTCCTTTATTTTTGTAACCCCATTACCTGGGATATTACAACCTCGTCACCGCTGTAACAATTAGGGTTGGATCTTCATTGTTTGATAGGGGAAACTCTCCCGGTATTGATTTCTACTTGTTATTGATGCTATTGAGTGAAACCGTTGAACCAAGGTTTATGTTCAGATTGTTATTCATCATCATATCACCTCTGGATCATGTTCCATATGATGTCTCGTGAGTAGTTCGTTTAGTTCTTGAGGACATGGGTGAAGTCTAAATGTTAGTAGTGAATTATGTTGGTTAGTATTCAATGTTATGATATTTAAGTTGTGGTGTTATTCTTCTAGTGGTGTCATGTGAACGTCGACTACATGATACTTCACCATTTATGGGCCTAGGGGAATACATCTTGTATTCGTTTGCTAATTGCGGGGTTTCCGGAGTGACAGAAACCTAAACCCCCGTTGGTATATCGATGCAGGAGGGATAGCAGGATCTCAGAGTTTAAGGCTGTGGTTAGATTTATCTTAATTACTTTCTTGTAGGTGCGGATGCTTGCAAGGGGTATAATCACAAGTATGTATTAGTCCTAGGAAGGGCGGTGCATTAGCATAGGTTCACCCACACAACACTTATCAAAACAATGAAGATTAATTAGCTATATGAAGCGAAAGCACTAGACTAAATTCCCGTGTGTCCTCAAGAACGTTTGGTCATTATAAGTAAAACAAACCGGCTTGTCCTTTGTGCTAAAAAGGATTGGGCCACTCGCTGCAATTATTTCTCTCGCACTTTACTTACTTGTACTTTATTCAACTGCTATATTAAAACCCCCTGAATACTTGTCTGTGAGCATTTACAGTGAATCCTTCATCGAAACTGCTTGTCAACACCTTCTGCTCCTCGTTCGGTTCGACACTATTATTTATCAAAAGTACTACGATACACCCCCTATACTTGTGGGTCATCAAGACTATTTTCTGGCGCCGCTGCCGGGGAGTGAAGCGCTATTGGTAAGGGAAACTTTTACTGTACGTGCTGTTTTTATTTCGCTCTCTGCTATAATTCATTATGGAGAGGTCTTCTCTTGAATTCCTCTTTGGAAAATCTACTACTACTTCAAAGGTAGTGGACGAGGCGCCAGGTGAGAAAGAGGTTCCATACAAAATACCTATGAAAATTATTGAACGAGTTATGGATAACCTCTATGAAGGGGATGGAACTGTCCATCCTGGTGATCATTTATTGTTTTTACATGAATTATGCGGGTTATTCAAATGTGCAGGTATTGCTATGGATGAAGTTAGGAAGAAACTATTCTCTATATCGTTGTCCGGTAAAGCAGCGCACTGGTATAAATTGCTGAAGAATAGGGATTCTCTTGATTGGGAGGACATTGTGCCTTTATTTTATTCTAAATTCTATCCTCCAAGTGAAATTCACAAAGATCGGAACCGCATATATAATTTCTGGCCTCATGATGGAGAAAGTATTGCCCAAGCATGGGGGAGATTGAAGTCTTTAATGCTCAAATGCCCCATTCATGAGCTTCCTGGTAATATTATTATTGATAATTTCTATGCAAGACTGTCTTTTCAAGATAAGACTTTGCTGGATACTTCTTGTTCTGGATCATTTACACGCAACAAAGAAGAGTTTAAAAGGGACCTTCTTGATCGGATCCGGAGAATATCGAAGGATGGGAGAACGACAAAGATAGAGAGTCAGGTATAAACTATGATTATAAATGCATTGAAGTTTTTATGGATACTGATAAATTCCGTAATATGAGTGCTACTTATGGTCTTGATTCTCACGTTGTTGCCAATTTTTAAAAAGCTTTTGCCTCTCACTTTGAATTGCCTAGGAAGAATTTTGATAAGTATCATGAACCTTATAAAGATAAAATTGATTCATCTATAAATAAATGTGCGATAATTGAAACTGTTGATCATATTCTTCCTGAAGCTTATATTGAAAAAACCCCTTTCCCTGCTAAAATGAAGGAGTACTCTGTTATATCTATTGCGGTTAATAAAAGTGCAAAGAAACCTATAGAACCTGAAGAACAAATAAAGGTTGAACCTGCTGTTGCAATAGTTAAAGATCTTGTGACTGAAAATGTAGAAGATGGTCATATTATTTTTTGTGAAGATGCTTCTAATATTGTTTCGCATCCTAATAAGTCTAGGAAAGCCAGTGTTCCTATGATCTCTGTTAGAATTGGTGATCATTGTTATTATGGTTTATGCGACATTGGTGCAAGTATTAGCGCCATTCCTTATGAGCTTTATACGGAGATCATGCATGAAATTGGTTCTTGTGAACTTGAAGATATTGATGTGGTTATTCGGCTAGCTAATAGAGAAACTATCTCTCCTATTGGTATTGTTCGAGATGTGGAAGTTCTATGTGGTAAGATTAAATATCCTGCTGACTTTTTGGTACTTGGTTCTCGTTCGCTAGTAAGTATTGCCCTATTATTTTTGGTAGACCTTTCCTAAATACTTGTGGAGCTGTTATAGATTGCAAGAAGAAAAAAATTATGACTAAATTTGCTGGTGAATCTTATGAGTTTAATTTCTCTAAATTTGCCAAAAATCCTTATAAAGCTGATTTGCCTAATAATGATTTTAGAGTTGAACAGTGCACGTCTATTGCTCTTGCTCCTAATAATCCTTTGCAGCAACATTTGGAGAATAGTGAGAGTGAAGTCTTTAGGGAAGAAAGAAATGAGCTTGATGAAATTTTCCTTCGTCAACCTATTCTTAAACATGACTTGCCGGTTGAAGATCTAGGTACAACACCACCACCAAAGGAAGATCCTGTTTTGATTTAAAACCGTTGCCTGATAATCTTAAGTATGCTCATATTGATGATAAGAAAGTATATCCTGTTATTATTAGTTCTAAGCTTTCAGATATTGAGGAAGAAAGGTTATTGGAAATATTGAAGAAACACCGAGGAGCTATTGGCTATACTCTTGATGACTTGAAGGGGATTTCTCCCTCTATTTGCCAACATGCTATCAATACGGAAGATGATGCAAAGCCCGTTGTTGAACATCAACGTCGTCTAATTCCGAAGATGAAGGATGTGGTAAGGAATGAGGTATTAAAACTTCTTGAAGCTGGTATTATATATCCTATTGCTGATAGTAGATGGGTTAGTCCTGTGCATTGTGTTCCTAAGAAAGGAGGAATGAGCATGTTGTGCCTAATGATAATGATGAGCTCATCCCTCAAAGAGTAGTTGTAGGGTATAGAATGTGCATTGATTATCGAAAAGTTAATAAGGTTACTAAGAAAGATCATTACCCTTTACCCTTTATTGATCAAATGTTAGAAAGGTTGTCTAAAAATACTCATTTTTTGCTTTCTTGATGGTTATTACGGGTTTTGACAAATTGTCGTTAAAACTAAAGATCAAGAGAAAACCACTTTCACTTGTCCCTATGGAACTTATGCTTATAGGTGTATGCCTTTTGGTTTATGTAATGCTCCTGCTACTTTTCAAAGATGCATGTCTGCTATTTTTCATGGCTTTTGTGAGAATATTGTAGAGGTATTCATGGATGATTTTTCTGTCTATGGGAATTCTTTTGATAATTGCTTGCGAAACCTTGATAAAGTATTGCAGAGATGTGAAGAAACTAACCTTGTTCTTAATTGGGAGAAATGCCACTTTATGGTTAATGAAGGAATTGTATTGGGACATAAAATTTCCGAGCGAGGTATTGAAATTGATAGAGCTAAAGTTGAAGCAATTGAGAAGATGCCCTATCCTAGGGATGTTAAAGGTATTCGTAGTGTTCTTGGTCATGCTGGGTTTTATAGGAGATTTATTAAAGATTTCTCCAAGATTTCAAAGCCTCTTACTAATCTTCTTCAAAAAGATGTACCTTTTGTTTTTGACGATGATTGTAAGGAAGCTTTTGAAACTCTAAAGAAAGCCTTAACAACTGCTCCTGTAGTTGAACCTCCTGATTGGAATTTCCCTTTTGAAATTATGTGTGATGCTAGTGATTTTGCTGTAGGCGCTGTTCTTGGACAGCGAGTAGATAAAAAATTGAATGTTATTCATTATGCTAGCAAAAATCTTGATGTTGCTCAAAGAAATTATGCTACAACTGAAAAAGAATTATTAGATGTAGTCTTTGCTTGTGACAAGTTTAGATCTTATATTGTTGATTCAAAAGTTACAATTCATAATGATCATGCTGCAATTAGATACCTTATGACAAAGAAAGATGCTAAGCCAAGGCTTATTAGATGGGTTCTTCTCTTGCAAGAATTTGATTTGCATATTATAGATAGGAAAGGTTCTGATAATCCTGTTGCTGATAATTTGTCTAGAATGGAAAATATTGCTTATGATCCTGTTCCTGTTAATGATAGTTTTCCAAATGAACAATTGGCTGTAATAAAGGTGAGCTCGCGAGATAGTCCTTGGTACGCTGATTATGCTAACTTTATTGTATCCAAGTATTTGCCTCCAACCTTTTCAGCTCAGAGCAAAGGAGGAAATTCTTTTATGACTTGAGGCATTATTTCGGGATGACCCACACTTATATAAAGAAGGAGTGGATGGTATTCGCGAAGATGTGTTCCCGAATATGAACAACAAGAGATATTGAGTAAGTGTCATGGTAGTGTTTACGGAGGACATCACGCCGGAGATAGAACCGCGCAAAAGGTTCTACAATCAGGTTTTTATTGGCCAACTCTCTTCAAAGATGCAAGGAAGTTTATTTTATCTTGTGATGAATGTCAAAGGGTTGGTAATATCTCCGGATGCAATGAAATGCCTATGAATTATACTCTTGTTATTGAACCATTCGATTGTTGGGGATTTGACTTCATGGGTCCTTTCCCTTCTTCGAAGGTAACACTCATATACTTGTCGTTGTTGATTATGTTACTAAATGGGTGGAAGCCATACCTACAAAAAGTGCTGATGGTGAGACCTCTTTAAGAATGCTTTTAGATATTGTTTTTCCTAGATTTGGAGTTCCTAGATATATTATGACTGATGGAGGTTCTCATTTTATTCATGGTGGTTTTAGAAAAACACTTGCTAAATATGGTATTAATCATAGAATTGCTTCCGCTTATCATCCTCAAACTAGTGGGCAAGTAGAATTATCAAATAGAGAAATTAAATCTATCTTGCAAAACACTGTTAATAAATCTAGAAAGAACTGGGCTATTAAATTGAAGGAAGCACTATGGGCTTATAGAACCGCTTATAAAAATCCTATGGGTATGTCACCGTATAAAATGGTTTATGGGAAATCTTGTCATTTACATTTAGAACTAGAGCACAAAGCTTATTGGGCTGTGAGAGAACTAAATAAAGATCCTAAACTTGCCGGTAAGAAAAGATTGCTACAATTGAGTTCTCTAGATGAATGGAGAAGTGAAGCTTATGAAAATGCTAAACTCTTTAAAGAGAAAGTTAAAAATGGCATGATAGAAGAAATATCAAAAGAGAATTTAATGTTGGAGATAAAGTCCTATTGTATCGGTCTCGTCTCAGATTTTTTCATGGAAATTACTCTCAAAATGGGAAGGACCATATGTCATTGATGAAGTGTATCGTTCAGGAGCAATTAAAATCAGCTCTCTGCAAGGTAATGCCACACAAGTGGTGAATGGACAAAGACTCAAGCATTATATCTCCGGTGATTCTTATAATGAAGATGTTGATGTTATTTGAGTGGTAACTCCGGAAGCCTTCATCAAAGGCCAAGTTGACAGTCCTGCAGAGTTCGACTTTGAATAGGTAACAGTACTGGTAAGAAAAAGTCCGCGTTTAACTTTTCGAACAATGTTTTTGCAACTTTTGGAAAATATGAAAAATTACGAGATCGAAACGGAGTGGAGGAGACGCACGAGGGCGTGCCCCCATAGGCCGGCGCGGGCCCTGCCCTGGCCGCGCCGCCCTATGAGGAGGCCGCCTCGTTGCCTCTCTCCGACTCTGGTTCGACCTGGTACTTTCCTTTCATCATAAAAATATCTGCTATATAATCCCCCGGACCCCTGGAGGTCCGTATATCGTTTTCTCGTCGTGTTTTGTTTTTTAGCTATTTCTGCCAGGATCTGCGTCGGATCTAGAGCCACCATGTCTTCGTCGGGAACCCCGAAGGACGGCTTCCTTGAGGACGTCGTCAACCCGTACATGAGCGAGTTGAAGATGCACCCCAAGGAATTGTTGCTCGTCAATGGAGAGTTGCAGATTGAAGATGTCCGAGGTCCTAAGGGAGAAGGAAGCTTGGAAGACAGGATGGAGAAGCTAGAACAAGAGGTCTATAACTACAAGAAGATGCTGAGCGTGAAGTGGACATCTTCCACAAGATCGTGTCTGAACTTATTGATGAACACGAGAAGGAGACTGCAAAGCTGTGGAACGATATCCTCTCACTTCACGACACCACCAACAAACTCCAAGCTCAACTCTATGATGTTCAAAATCAAAACTCGTGAGTATGAAAACAGGTTTAAACACATAAGCTATGCTCGCTAGTTTCAGGATTCCTGAGACCAAGATGTCGTTTGTTGATGGAGAGCCTCTTCCTTGGAAGTCTGATGATGGGAAGAATTCATCACCACCGCCGGAGGAGTAATTCATCATCGGTATTGGCATCCCCTTGGTTTGTTCCAAGCTTGGGGGAGTGCCGCGGTATCACATCATCACTATCTTTTACCTTTTTATTATCAAGTAGAGTCATATCATGAGTAGGGAAGTTATCATATAATATGTGTTGCGGTATGGAAGTATCTCTCTTTAGTTGGTTATCTATGTATCCCTTGGTGTGAGTTGTCGTTATGGAATATTAATGAGAAGTCTTATCATTTACATATTGCACATCTTATTTTAGTTTGCAATCTCTATTATATGATTGATCTTGTTGTTAGTATGGGTATCACTTTGGGAGCATTGAGTAAATCTATTTGGTCTTGGCAAACTTAGCATTGGTCAATAGCAACAACACTTTGAGTTTAATTAGAAAAGAGGAAGTACATGTAGATATGTTATTATCTTTCTTGTTAGTTCCTAGCTTAGTATTCCGAAGTTAAAATTGTTTGTGCTTACAAGTAAGATGCATGATTGTTTCTATCACATGTATATTTGTTTGTTTTCCTCAACTCTTATGCTTGCTAATCAACCTTGCTAGCCAAAAACCTGTACTGAGAGGGAATACTTCTCGTGCATCCAAACCCTTAAACCAAACCTATGCCATCAGTGTCCACCATAACTACCTACTATGTGGTATTTCCCTGCCATTCCAAGTAAATACTTCGTGTGCTACCTTTAAACAATTCAAAAGCTATTACTTCTTATTTGTGTCAATGTTTTATAGCTCATGAGGAAGTATGTGGTGTTTTATCTTTCAATCTTGTTGGACAGCTTCCACTGATGGACTAGTGGCTTCATCCACTTATCCTATAATTTTTCAAAAAGAGCTGGCAACGGGGTTCCCAGCCCCAATTAATCAACCTTCATTAATAACTCTCTTCAAATGTTTTGCCCTGATTCATCAGTAAGCAACTTAATTTTGCAATAGACACTCCTCCATGGTATGAGATTGTTGGAAGGCACCCGAGGATTCGGTTAGCCATGGCTTGTGTAAGCAAAGGTTGGGAGGAGCGTCATCCTTAAATAAACTAAAGTACATGTGTAAACAAAAGAGAAGAGGGATGATCTGCCTTGCTGGTGGAGATGACGTCCTTCATGGGAGCCGCTCTTTGGAAGTCTGTTTGGCAAGGGGGTTAGAATACCCACTACCATTCTTTGACAACAACAAACACCTCTCAAAACTTTACTTTTATGCTCTCTATATGATTTCAAAACTTAAAAAGCTCTAGCACATGATTTAATCCCTGCTTCCCTCCGCGAAGGGTCTGTCTTTTACTTTATGTTGAGTCAGTAAACCTATTTCCCTCCATCTTAAGCAAGCAATTGAGTTGTTGTGATCCAACCATTTATATTGTGATCTATTTCATCATGTCTTTTACTCTTCCTTGTTTAGTACAAGTTTTATCTCAATGAATATAGCTTTGAAACTTATCAATGATTATGAGGATATTACTATGATTGAGTATGCAAGTTTATTATAAGCTTTAATATGAGAGCACTGCTCAATAGATAAGTATAATCTGTTAACTGTTCTCTGATCAAGAACGAAGTTTGCCATCACCAATTATGATTTCTTATGCACCTTTATTTGTGATTTCCTTCTACTTGTTTCAAGTTGAATTATATGAGGAAGTTGTTCACTAGAATGTCTTGTGTGAATGAATATGATGCTTCTTGTCCGTATTTTATTTATCGACTCTTCACTCCATAAACATGTGGTCTTGTTTACCGAGTTCAGTTTCGCTTGGGGACAAGCGAAGTCTAAGCTTGCGGGGGTTGATACGTCCATTTTGCATCACTATTTTATACCATAATATGCTGTTATTCATTGATATATTTCATATTTGGAGATGATACTTATGTTATTTCATCTATTTCATCTATTTTGCATGTTTCATGATTATTGGAGGATCGCGCACCGGAGTCAGGATTCTGCTGGAAAAAGCGCCGTCAGAATGCAATATTTCGGAAGATCAACACTTGACGGAAATTATATGAAAAATCCTATTTTTCCAGAAGACGAAGGGAGCCAGAAGGGGGAGCCGAGGAGGGCCGCCATGGGCCCATCTCATAGGCCGGCGCGGGCCAAGGCCTGGCCGCGCCGCCTTGTGAGGAGGGGGCCCACAGCCCCCTCTGGCCTCCTCTCCTTCGCGTACATCTTCGTCCCGAAAACCTAAGCTCTAGAGGATAGTCGCGGAGAGTCACAGCCGCCTCTGCGGGGCGGAAAACACCAAAGAGAAAAGAGCTCTCCGGCAGGCTGAAATCTGCCGGGGAAATTCCCTCCCGGAGGGGGAAATCGACGCCATCGTCACCGACATCGAGCTGGACATCATCTCCATCATCATCACCATCATCTTCATCATCATCACCGCCATCTCCTCCGCTGCACCTCGTCACCGCTGTAACAATTAGGGTTGGATCTTGATTGTTTGATAGGGGAAACTCTCCCGGTATTGATTTCTACTTGTTATTGATGCTATTGAGTGAAACCGTTGAACCAAGGTTTATGTTCAGATTGTTATTCATCGTCATATCACCTCCGATCATGTTCCATATGATGTCTCGTGAGTAGTTCGTTTAGTTCTTGAGGACATGGGTGAAGTCTAAATGTTAGTAGTGAATTATGTTGGTTAGTATTCAATGTTATGATATTTAAGTTGTGGTGTTATTCTTCTAGTGGTGTCATGTGAACGTCGACTACATGATACTTCACCATTTATGGGCCTAGGGGAATACATCTTGTATTCGTTTGCTAATTGCGGGGTTGCCGGAGTGACGAAACCTAAACCCCCGTTGGTATATCGATGCGGGAGGGATAGCGGGATCTCGCAGTTTAAGGTTGTGGTTAGATTTATCTTAATTACTTTCTTGTAGTTGCGGATGCTTGCAATGGGTATAATCACAAGTATGTATTAGTCCTAGGAAGGGTGGTGCATTAGCATAGGTTCACCCACACAACACTTATCAAAACAATGAAGATTAATTAGCTATATGAAGCGAAAGCACTAGACTAAATTCCCGTGTGTCCTCAAGAACGTTTGGTCATTATAAGTAAACAAACCGGCTTATCCTTTGTGCTAAAAAGGATTGGGCCACTCGCTGAAATTATTTCTCTCGCACTTTACTTACTTGTACTTTATTCAACTGCTATATTAAAACCCCCTGAATACTTGTCTGTGAGCATTTACAGTGAATCCTTCATCGAAACTGCTTGTCAACACCTTCTGCTCCTCGTTGGGTTCGACACTCTTATTTATCGAAAGTACTACGATACACCCCCTATACTTGTGGGTCATCAGTTACTAGAGGCAGGTTTTTTAGTAGAAGTTATCCATACTGATTGGGTTGCAAATCCCGTTCTTGTACCCAAAAAGAATTCTGAAATACTAAGAATGTGCATCGATTGCTCCGTCTTGAATAAGCATTGTCCGAAGGATCCGTTCCCCTTGCCGCGCATTGACCAAGTCATTGATTCGACGGCAGGGCGGAACTTCTGTGTTTTCTTGACGCATATTCCGGGTATCACCAGATCCGGATGAAGAAGTCCGACCAAAAGGCGACCTCGTTCATCACCCCTTTCGGCACTTACTGCTATGTCACCATGCCTTTTGGTTTGAAAAATGCAGGCGCCACTTATCAACGTACGATGCAGCGGTGCTTGAAGGACCAAATTGGCCGGAACGTACACGCTTACGTCGACGACATCGCGGTCATGACCCGGAAAGGATCCGACTTGATCAGCGACCTCACAGAAACCTTTGAGAATCTCCGACGGTACAAGATGATGTTGAATCCGCTGAAGTGCGTCTTTGGCATCCCTGCCGGAAAACTCCTTGGCTTCATCGTATCTAACAGGGGCATTGAAGTTAACCTGGATAAAATCAAGGCAATCATGTGCATCTAAAGGCCAACTTGTCTCAAAGATGTGCAACGACTAACTGGTTGTGTCGCAGCAATCAGTAGGTTTGTTAGCCGTCTTGGCGAGAAGGCGCTACCTCTGTACAAGCTGCTGAAGACAACAGACAAATTTGTGTGGGACGATGCGGCAGATGCAGCACTTCAAGGGTTGAAGGAAATACTCACCTCCCCACCTATCCTAGTAGCGCCAGAAGAGTCAGAGCCCATGCTCCTTTATCTGGCAGCTACCAACAGAGTCATCAGCCTCGTCATCGTGGTGGAGCGACAGGAAGAAGATCACGAGTATGGAGTCCAAAGGCCAGTCTACTACATTAGCGAAGTGCTTACGGAATCTAAACAAAGATATCCTCACTTTCAAAAGCTAGCCTATAGCGTGTTCCTAGGTAGCAGGAAGTTGAGGCACTACTTCCAACAGCATCCAGTAACAGTCGTGAGCAAGGCTCCGCTGTCAACAATTCTCAACAACGCTGACGCAACAGGACGCACAGCAAAATGGGGCATCAAATTATCCTCCTTCGACATCAGTTATAAAGCTAGGACTGCGATCAAGTCTCAGATCTTGGCAGATTTCGTTGCAGATTGGACAGAAGCTCCGGATGCAAATCTGGAGCCGGAACCAGAAACATGGGTCATGCACTTCGATGGAGCCAAGCAGCATCAAGGCTCAGGAGCCGGAGTCACCCTGAAGTCCCCTACCGGAGAAGAACTGCAGTACGTTTCACTTCGAAGCTACAAACAACATGGCAGAATACGAGGCTCTACTACACGGTCTTGACATCGCTAAGGAAATTGGGATCAAACACATCATTTGCTGTGGAGATTCCGACCTGGTGGCACAACAAGTAGCCGGAACCTGGAACGCCAGAAACTCCGTCATGGCGGCCTACAAAGATGAAGTTGACGAGATCGCCAAATGCTTCCTCGGATACGAAGTCAAGTACGTCAGGAGAGATGATAACGCAGCGGCAGACATGCTATCCAAGCTCGGATCCGGCAGGAAACCGATTCCGCCTGGTATTTTCCTGGAGCACCTACAGATACCCTCAGTGAAGGGCGCTAACCCGGAAAATCCAGATGTGGCAGTATCTCCGGCTAGGGAAGTGATGGTAATCACTCCGGCCTGGACACAGCCTTTCCTGGACTACCTCATTGATCAAAAGTTGCCAGAGGATGAGGTCCTCTCACGACAGATCATCAGACGAGCAAGATCCTACACAATCATTGACGGACAGCTCTACAAGCGAAGCGCAACAGGAGTATTTCTCAAATGCGTCTCCAATCAAGATGGCATTGAAATCCTCAGAGAGATCCATGCAGGGGACTGCGGGCATCATGCCGCCCCCAGGTCACTCCTTGCAAAAGCTTTTCGGCTTGGGTTTTACTGGCTGACAGCTAAAGAAGATGCTGACAAGCTGGTAAAGACCTGCCGAGGTTGCAAGTACTATGCTACTCAACCAAACGCTCCAGCCCAAGAGCTGAAGACCATCCCTATCACCTGGCCGTTTGCGGTCTGGGGGCTCGATATGGTTGGGAAACTAAAGAAATCATCTCCTGGCGGTTTTGAGTACCTCCTGGTCACTGTTGACAGTTCAGTAAGTGGATCGAGGCAAAGCCAGTGAGAAAAGCCGATGGTGCTACGGCACTAAAGTTTGTCTGCAGCCTGGTGACGAGATTCGGCATCCCACACAGCATAATCACAGATAATGGCACAAACTTCGCACAAGGAGAATTGAAGGATTATTGTGATGACGTAGGGATTCGGCTTGACCTTGCTTCTGTGGCCCATCCACAATCCAATGGTCAGGTCGAAAGGGCCAACGGTCTCATATTATCAGGGATTAAACCACGCCTTGAAGAACCGCTACGACGCGCAGCTGGAGCTTGGGCTGATGAGTTAGATTCTGTCTTGTGGAGTTTACGAACTACCCTGTGGTGACCCGGCATACCACTGCATGGTGTAGTATGCAAGTCTGATATAACACCAATGAAACACCGTTTCACTCGTATTATATCGCTCAGAGTGGTACAACAGAAACATATGCGGGTCCAAGGCATGTCTATAGAATTACAACACGGACTCTTTACAACGGATCCACACAGCCTCCTACTTTACAATGAGGTAAAGCCGCAAATAAACTCCGGAAGAACGACTCGTAGTCTAATCCTAACACGAACTCTATTTGTAGAGTATTTAACTAGCTACCGAGGCTATGAATAGATTCTAGCTAAATAGGAGCTAGGTTTAGGAAGCTAGTTCCCTTCTACTACTTAATCTAGGTTTTCTCCATGGTGGATATGGTATATGACTCTTCCGGCAGGTTTCGTTCCTTGAAGTAGTTGTTGACTCCTCGGTCTTCGAGTTGTACTCGGAGATCCTCCTTAATGGCCTCCATATCTAAGCGGGGATTTAAGAGTGGGATGAGTACGAGCGTACTCAACAAGTTCATTATAGGAAAGAGGTGTTTAATGCACTAGCTACGGCATTAGACCGAAAGTCTAATACCAATGCAAGTTTTCATAACCATTTCTTCCAAAAGGTTGCTTTTATTCGGAAGAACTATGTCCGTCAGCCTTCACCGGTTTACTAGAACTTCATGGAGCTCCTTTCCGGCAGCGTTCGCGAGTTCCATATCCCGGAACGAGGAGTGACGAGTCACGGTTCTTTACACTCTGCGAGGTGTGTTGCTTTACCCATAAGAGATCTTAACCTTGGTGCCAACCGGGTGATCTTCCCGTCCACACTTCCTATGGTGTGAGGCCCGGTATAAGGTCTAGCCAATCATGTTCCTCCGCTACCTCGAACACCCACCCTTTGTTGCATACCCCGACCACGGGTCCCCGTCGGTCCCATTATTCCCGTAATTTCGGGGTGGACCCCGACCACGACAACGATTTGGGACTCGTTAACCAAACTCCTTCGCCGGTAGCTGCAACCCATCATAGACCACATTACCGTGGGGAATTAGAAGGGGATCCCCACCCTCAAGTTGTTCCGCAAGCGATGAACCGCTACGGTAAGCAACGGCTATACCGTGGGGAATTAGAAGGGGCTCCCCACCCTCAAGTTACTCCGCAAGACACAAGCTGCTACGGTAAGCGCATCCGTTGATGAACGAGAGGTGGAAACACTTTTGACTACTCCGTCCCACTCCGGATCTTATGGTTAACACGGGTATTACGAGCACAAGAATCATTGGCGACATTTGTTGTTTAATCCTAGATGGATATAAACCCGTGCAATGGAACCTCCACCATATCAACACAATCCATGGTTCCATTGCCCACCACATAGTCATATTCATAATTATGAAAGTAGTGGTTTTGATTTTTATGCGATAGTGATAACCATAATATTTTGCAAGTAATTTGATAGAAATACTCAAATGACATGAGCAAGTGATGAACTTGCCTTTCTTGACTGCAAGATTATGCAGGCAAGGTCTTCGATACGTAATAACTCCAAATTCTGAAATAGCATCATCGTCCGGTAAGGACGATGTTTAAAAGATTGGCAAGGATGCAATAATGCATAAGAATGAGATGCAATCGCTCTAAGCGTGACCTAGCCCCGATGATTGTGGATCAGTGAGTTGTAATGACTGGTTTATGATGTGTTGTACTTTTAGAGTGATTCTCATACAAAGTTCTTATTCATGTGTGATTTACTTGGTATTGTAAACAGGTAAACAATAAAGCATAATAATCAATTAAGCACACAAAGAATGATATATGGCATAATGTTAACAAGTAAAGAACAGTGGTCAGCTTTAGTACTATATGGCATGGTTAATGGTTAATTATCATATACTTCAAAAGAATAACTTTTGAAGAACATGTTCTTTGATAAAGAACAAGTATGATAATTAGGGTTGTGGAGTTCTATGGTTTTCTATGGTTCTAATTGGTTTTCGGAGTAAGTAGTAGATGGATCACAACAATGTTGGATTCATCAATACCTAGGGCTGGTAAGGCTGAGTTAAGCCTAGGCATCTTAAGCAAGTATTTATACATGGTTGTTATCAAGGTTGATTCATCTGGCTGGTGATTGCTAGCTAGAGTTTATAGGTTCTTATAAGCAGGGTTGAAGATGATTCCTTATTTTCTTCAAAAGAATAACTTTTGAAGAACATACTTCTTAAATAATAAGAAGTATTACAATTAAGGTTGGGGTTGTCTTGTATTAGCCATTGGATCTCTAAGTAACTAGGATGGTTCATAAGCATCTCACACTAGTAGGGTTTAGTGTAACAGGGTTATGTAAAGTAAAATAGTAGGTGTGGTTGATGTTAGGGTTCATCACAATGGTGTGATGCTAAATAGGAATGAATAAGGACGATGGCTTTGGTAATAGGATCTTGGGTTTACACTTGCTTAGCCCTACTAAATTATTTAGGTCTGATAAAGATGAACACATGGGATATCCATATATTGGTGATAGGTCTTCTACATCTTATGTGGTCAGGACAGGTCTTTACTTGCTACTAGGGTCCTATGCTTTGAACGAGGGTATCATGATCACATGTTCTAGCCTAGGGTTTAGGTTAGAAGCAATTTAGGGTTCACATGTAATAATGGAACTAGGGTTCCTAATTAATTTAGGGTTTTAGGAGTCACATGAAATGATGAGTTCCTGGTTCTATTACTGATGAAGTTAGGGTTTTCTAAATACCCTAAAGTTCTTGAATTAATAACTTCACTTTAAGGTTGAAGTTATTAATAACTTTGAAATAAAATTAATATTGTATTTGACATTTTCTTATTTTTGAACAATTAATAATTAAGATAATTATTAATCAGGGTTTAAATCCTTCTAATAAAGATTTAATAAGTTAATAGAAAAGGAAAATTAATTTTAATGATTTCCTTAATTACTTACTGGTTTTTATTTATTTTATGAATTTTTCTTAATTATTGAATTTTAATTGAATTTAGAATTAAAGAGAAATGCTTAATTGACAAGTATTAAATAATTAAATTTTTATTAAAAATAAAAATTTGATTTTTATATTTTTATTGGATAGGTTTTTCTTTTCTAAGAATTTTGATATCTTATTTGTATTTTTCCGAGTTAATATGAATTTTATATAAATTCTCCAAGTTGCAGCAAATTATGAATTTGAAATTAAACAATCGATATACTAAACCTACCCGGTTTTCTACCCACGAGACAACTGACCCGTGGGCCAGAGATCCACGTGGACTGCCATGCGAGCGGTGACTGGGCGATGTTGACCGGGCGTTTGACCTCGCCGCCGATTAAACGCCGGCGGTCAACAGGGAACGGCGCCGCCGATTTACGACACCCCCGGAAGCGAAACTCGCACCTACGGACTTCCCCGACACGCTGGACAACGCAGTGGTGTTGGATTTTCGAATGGGTCATCGGAGCGTCGCCGGCAAACATGCCCGCGGCGGAGGAACTCCGGCGGAATCTCGAATCGTAGGCTACGGTTGATGAAATTGCACAAATAAGAGGTCTCTGAGCGCGTCTACTCACCCTGGTGTTGATAGGATGCCCGACGTGGAGGATTGGTGACAGTGGCGGGCTTGGCTTCGCGAATACCGAGGATGACCTGAGAAGAGGAACGGCTAAATTGGCCGGGCTCCGACCTCCCCGGATGCTTGGGCTTCTACCATACGTTGTACTCGTCGAGGCGCTCCTCCTCGACCACCGCACGGATCTGTCGGGCGGCTCCTATCGCCGGCTTCTTCTACGGCTCCGGCGGCCAGTACTTGAAGCTGGTGAGAGATAGAGAGGGTTTGAGAGAGTTTGGGATGGCGGAGACGAACAAGGCCATCACGGCGGTTCTCTTGGTGGCTTTATAGGTCCTGAGATGGTCCACAACGGCGGCACGACTGCGGTGGCCGGTTGGGGATGCACGACGAGATCGGCGTGGTATTTGGGCGGGAATCTTGGCGCACCGACGGGCATCGGATGCCAATGGCATTCTCCTCGACTCTGGGATGGTGCTGGCGTCCGGGGTCGATCTTATCGCCGACGAGGACGTGGCGACCGACTTCGCCGTGGTGTCGCGCTCGGAGCGAAGAAGAAGACGTTTTCTTCTTAACGTGGTTACCGGTTTGGTGTTGGGCTCAATGGGGTCGGCTGGTGGGCTGCTCTTTGGGCTGCTACTGGACCGCTTGGTGGGCTGCTTCGCTGGGCTTCGGCGGCCAGGTGAGTCCAGGTAAGTTTTTCCCTTCTTTTCTTTTTCTGTTTTTATTTCTCCTTTTGTATATCTTCTATTTTAACTCATATTTGAATTCAATTCTATTTTGTAGATATTTGTAATTATGCTATCCCATTCAAGATTTAGGATACTGATTTGTTGTTTCACTATTTTATTTGAATTCATATCTTATATTAGATTATTTACATATTTGTGATCTTATTCCAAATAACATTTAAACATAAACTTATACTTTTACTTTAATTCACTTTTTATTATGCAATCAATTATCTTTAGGATTATGAGAATTGATACTTTCATCTCATAGTTTTTTCAGAGATTGTTATTATGTCTTGGTTTCCATTTGAGGAATTAATCACTTGCACAATATTTTATATGAGCAACATTTTATTAAGTTTTTTGTAGGTTTGATGATACTCATATTAAAGCTAACATTAGTGTTATGGTTTCATAATCCTTTGAAATACCTAGAGTAAATATTACTTTCCTCGCGGTTGGGTCTTAATTATACAGATAAGTTGTTGATAATCTTACTTATTGTCTTATTTATAAGATGTATCACAAGGGTTTTCTCGGGTTTAATATGTGGAGCATAAGATTTCATTAATATGCCTTTCCAAGTTTCTAATGATATTTCCATAATGGCCATGGGTTTGATTCTCAATTATGGTCTAGGTTTATATTGCAATCTCCATAGTGATACAATAGTTAGGGTTGAGATAATTTTAATTTGTAGAAGTGAGATGGCATCATAGTGTAATTGCTAGGGTTAATCTCCCCTAACCATGATAAGATGGTTACTTGCTTAATATTTCATGCGCTTCTCTAATTACTAAGGATTTGAGAATTGGTTTTATCTTCTACCAATTAATTTCTTTTATTACTCCCAACTTATCATTAGAGTAACTACATTGATTTAAGTTCTTTTTATAGTTAACTTTGGTCACATGGATGTATTGTTTCTCACTACATAAAGTATAGTGTTTAACTCTAAGGTTCTCTTGTGTTTCTTAGGTGAAGAATAAATGGAATGTAAATGGGGTAGAATTATACCTGTAATCACCAAGTGGTTCACAAGTTAAGGTTGGGATTTAAGCCTAGGGTTGTTTATTATTGATCTCCTTATAATTTCATGTGGCTAATGATATCTGCTTATCCTATTAGGGTTTATCTTACCCTCACAAACTTCAAGAGCATGATCATTGTTAGACATGATCCACTTGTTCTTGATATCCTTACCTCAAGTTCTTAAGGTTTATGATCATTACCCAATTTATAATGATCAAGGTTTAGCTTCCTTAATTATTTCTAATGGAATGGGTTCTCACTTCCATGATCAAGTGTTGTCTTGATCAACTAAACATAACATCTCCCTTATAGTTTCTTGGGTGGACATGGCTATGGTTGTCTCAATAGCTTATATCCCAGGAGAATGCCCGAGATATCCACTTAAAGTTCTCTCAAGAAATGTTGGGTTTAATCATTTGGATATCTGAATAGATTGAACTGAAATTAGAATGGATGGTCTCTCTCATTTGGGAATGTCTGGAATAATATCTTAGAGCTTCTCTTAAAGATGATGGTTTGAATACTTGGATGTATCTCCAAGGTTTAGCTCAAGGTTTGTTATTGCTTATCTAATAATTATAATAGAACTCTCACCTCTCTAGGTTTGATGCTTAATAAGTTGGAATAGAGGAGAATATATACTTCTCAAGTAGATCTCCTTGTTATAGTTCCAATGTTGAAGTGGAATGAGTACCATGAGGTTTCATGGTAGGATCATGGATTAATTTTAGACATGGAGAAGATAAGTGAAGAATAGTTTCTCCAATTATTGTTACTTGATTCCCAATTAAATGGATGTTCATATGTTATGGCAAGGATTACCATGTTGTGATCTTTTATATGATCAAGCAATTGATCATTGAGTAAAGTGTTGTTGTGTTGAATATTAATTCCGTTTGATCTAACCCCCTTAGATCAAATCATCTCTACCCAAAACAAGGTTTTAACAAAGTCACATTGAGGTTTATAGCGCTTGACTTGATGAGCTACTTCAATTCCACCAAGGTCAAGTGAAACTTCAGTTACTGTGACTGTTTTACTTTAAAGCGCGAAAATTCCCAGATTTTCTATGCATGAATGCAATGCACACATCTGTTTCCTCTATTTTTGTAACCCCAATACCTGGGATATTACAGTCTCTACCCCTTAAACTAAACTTCGTCCTCGAAGTTTGATATCTCTCACGTTTCGGAGTGTGGATCTGTGTTGTACAGACTACATCTTTTCTCAAACTCCTTGGTGATCTCACTGGATATAATTGAATATATCCCTTGTCCAGATTCTTCCTGGAATTCATTAGGGTTTGTCTCTGAACATTAGTTTCTTACTCCAGTTCTATGATTTTCTTCCTGGAATCTAATAATACTTCTCTCTGAACCATGGCTTTTAATTATTTGATTTCTTTCAACTCTATAAGCTTGTTTCCTTTCTTATTGAAGACTCAATGATTGGGACTTCTTCCTGTCTTGACAGTCTTAATTCAAGACTAATTGGATAACATTCTCCTATTTGATAAAATAGGTCTTTGTTTTCCCTTACTACCAAAACTACAATAATGGTACTTAGTAAGGTACTGACCATGGAATTGGTCATGATGGTTTGTTTCCTTAAGAATGGATTAGACTCATTTAGTCCATCCAATCATGGTTTATAGGTGATACCTAAAACTATTTAAGGTTATTTAGGTTCCATGAAAGGAGTCATTCTATTAGTCTTTAGGTTTGGTATAGTCAATATCCTTCGGTCTTTGGCCTTCTCAAGCTGTATTTGGTCTCCGGTATTTCCTTTATCTAACTTTATTATCCATGACTTACTTGAGCTTCCGTACTTCTGAGTAAATATTTCTCACTTTCTCCAGTTATAGTCCACTTCTTACTTCCTCGAGGTATAAATCTCGGCTTCGAGTCCGACATCCTTCGAAAGTAATGTTCAACGAGTCTTATGAAAATAAGATTGAACTTCCTCTCGGCTCGGACCTTCTTCTTCTATTATGCTCAAAGTATTGAGTTATTGTATATCCAACTCAATCTTTACTCTACCCCTTAGAGTTTTCTTATGGTCTTCAACTCCTTTTCTTCCAACTATTGGACTTATGATTAGAATATTGGTATAGATCTTGTTTATAATTTATATTCCTCTAAGGTTTTGCGAAGAAACTTTGTGGTGTATCCACTCAATTGTGGACATCCAATGTGAATTCTTTGACTAAATGTTTATAGATCTAGCTATTTGGCTGACAAGATTTTTATTTGTTCACAAACTTTTGTTACAACTAATTAAATCGTGGATTTGTAATACCAACTGATACCAGCTGTGTTTATTGTACCAACTGTGGCTATTTGATATCTAAAATGGATTCTATCATAGATTCTGATCCACTGGACGAGACATCTTCTACTTTATCTGGCAGTATTGATCCTATACCATTTGTGGTCTTCTGATACCAACTACGGTCTTCTTATATCTGCTGTAGTTTCATAAATCATCTTCCTTCATTCAGGGTTTATTTTGCAAGAAAACCACTAGCTGACACTATGATTATAGTATCCTAAGTGATTTCCCATGCATTCCCTCTTCTATGTTGACTATGGATCTGCTTCAGCTTCACCATAATCATTATATTTCTCACCTTCATGCTTCTCATGTACTAAAGTACTCCTCTGTTGAGGTAAGCATGAGTTTCTGCTTGCACTTCCTTCGGAGTATTGTGGTTACTTCCCACAACTTTACTCATTTCTTCTGATGAACCTTCATCTTATCTTCGGAATCTACCGAATTCGTCGCTTCCTCACACGAGTACTATTACCCTCTAGATCTATAGCATCAAGTAAAGGCTTGATATTGCAACATGCATTTGCATATCCAAGTCAAACTTCATGTATGGATCTAGTCAAACAATGAAAATCCAATAAAATGCAAGAAGATCCAGACTTTGTGCATATAATACACACCATCATAAGCCTGAATAAAATAGTTGAGTAAGACATCTCTAAACATCAGGCTCTGATGTGTAGTATATACACCACATACGATAGGTTTATATCGTGACACTTAGCACGAGTATATTGGATTCTACTATTCGTCTCAACATTTACCTTAATTGCACATTTGCAATGAGATAAACTTGAAACAAAGTGGTTTGGGATGGTCAAGGTTAACCTAGTTTTGTTTGGAAGTACTAACAAAGTCTTATACCATATAGAAGTGTTATTGAGGACTACTTCCTATGATATATTATGTTCTAACACATGGCTACTCTGAATACATAACTATTAAGATATATTTCCTATACTTCCAAGTGTTTCTATCATAAAGCTATGGTCATGATGTGCTTGGCACACTTCCCATTGTTTTGGAACACATTTCTTACACTATTGTTTAGCACTTGCTTCTCATTGTACTCTTCCAAAATACTTATAGTGTTCTATTCCATCACATAATGATTCCCAGGTGTATCATATATTATTCCTATCACTCTTCCTTATTTCCCATAATTGACTCATCATGGTCTATACTACCTCATATGACTCATAGTTATCACTTACTATCAATTGTTTCACAAGTTCAGATGAATTTTACTTACCCTATTACTTGTCTTGGTATACACCTTTTATTAGGATATCTTAGTTATCTTCCTCACTTGATATTACTTCTTTTACAGGTCTGGATAACTCTTACTTAATCCTAACATATGTTGGTACACATCTTCCAATAGGATAGCTTCCTTATGGTTGTATCCTCTCTTTGGACTACCATGCGTTGTATACCAATTGTAATCTACTCATAATTATTTTAGGGTCTTAAGAGTATCCTACATACTTTGAGATTAGCTAGCTAACATTACTTAGGAAATATAGGTAAGAATGGTTGAATCAAGTGTGTCAGGATTATTCTCAAGTGAATATCCATCTCAAGTCATAAGAAGTATTTGGTTTAGCTAAGACAACTTCCTATAGACACTACCAATCCTATAGGTCTCCTTTAAAGGGTTTTAATCCTAAGGTCAAAGCATTTGCTCGATACCAACTCGTGGTGACCCGGCATACCACCGCATGGTGTAGTATGCAAGTCCGATATAACACCAATGAAACACCGTTTCACTCGTATTATATCGCTCGAGTGGTACAACGAAACATATGCGGGTCCAAGGCATGTCTATAGAATTACAACACGGACTCTTTACAACAGATCCGCACGACCTCCTACTTTACAATGAGGTAAAAGCGCAAATAAACTCCGGAAGAACGACTCGTAGTCTAATCCTAACACGAACTCTATTTGTAGAGTATTTAACTAGCTACCGAGGCTATGAATAGATTCTAGCTAAATAGGAGCTAGGTTTAGGAAGCTAGTTCCCTTCTACTACTTAATCTAGGTTTTCTCCATGGTGGATATGGTATATGACTCTTCCGGCGAGGTTCTCGTTCCTTGAAGTAGTTGTTGACTCCTCGGTCTTCGAGTTGTACTCGGAGATCCTCCTTAATGGCCTCCATATCTAAGCGGGGGATTTAAGAGTGGGATGAGTACGAGCGTACTCAACAAGTTCATTATAGGAAAGAGGTGTTTAATGCACTAGCTACGGCATTAGACCAGAAAGTCTAATACCAATGCAAGTTTTCATAACCATTTCTTCCAAAAGGTTGCTTTTATTCAGAAGAACTATGTCCGTCAGCCTTCACCGGTTTACTAGAACTTCATGGAGCTCCTTTCCGGCAGCGTTCGCAGTTCCATATCCCGGAACAGGGAGTGACAGGTCACGGTTCTTTACACTCCGCAGAGGTGTGTTGCTTTACCCATAAGAGATCTTAACCTTGGTGCCAACCGGGTGATCTTCCCGTCCACACTTCCTATGGTGTGAGGCCCGGTATAAGGTCTAGCCAATCATGTTCCTCCGCTACCTCGAACACCCACCCTTTGTTGCATACCCCGACCCTGGGTCCCCGTCGGTCCCATTATTCCCGTAATTTCAGGGTGGACCCCGACCACGACAACAGTTTGGGACTCGTTAACCAAACTCCTTCGCCGGTAGCTGCAACCCATCATAGACCACATTACCGTGGGGAATTAGAAGGGGATCCCCACCCTCAAGTTGTTCCGCAAGCAGTAACCGCTACGGTAAGCAACAGCTATACCGTGGGGAATTAGAAGGGGCTCCCCACCCTCAAGTTACTCCGCAAGACACAACTGCTACGGTAAGCGCATCCGTTGATGAACGAGAGGTGGAAACACTTTTGACTACTCCGTCCCACTCCGGATCTTATGGTTAACACGGGTATTACGAGCACAAGAATCATCTGGCGACATTTGTTGTTTAATCCTAGATGGATATAAACCCGTGCAATGGAACCTCCACCATATCAACACAATCCATGGTTCCATTGCCCACCACATAGTCATATTCATAATTATGAAAGTAGTGGTTTTGATTTTTATGCGATAGTGATAACCATAATATTTTGCAAGTAATTTGATAGAAATACTCAAATGACATGAGCAAGTGATGAACTTGCCTTTCTTGATCGCAAGATTATGCGAGGCAAGGTCTTCGATACGTAATAACTCCAAATTCTGAAATAGCATCATCGTCCGGTAAGGACGATGTTTAAAAGATTGGCAAGGATGCAATAATGCATAAGAATGAGATGCAATCGCTCTAAGCGTGACCTAGCCCCGATGATTGTGGATCAGTGAGTTGTAATGACTGGTTTATGATGTGTTGTACTTTTAGAGTGATTCTCATACAAAGTTCTTATTCATGTGTGATTTACTTGGTATTGTAAACGAGTAAACAATAAAGCATAATAATCAATTAAGCACACAAAGAATGATATATGGCATAATGTTAACAAGTAAAGAACAGTGGTCAGCTTTAGTACTATATGGCATGGTTAATGGTTAATTATCATATACTTCAAAAGAATAACTTTTGAAGAACATGTTCTTTGATAAAGAACAAGTATGATAATTAGGGTTGTGGAGTTCTATGGTTTTCTATGGTTCTAATTGGTTTCTGGAGTAAGTAGTAGATGGATCACAACAATGTTGGATTCATCAATACCTAGGGCTGGTAAGGCTGAGTTAAGCCTAGGCATCTTAAGCAAGTATTTATACATGGTTGTTATCAAGGTTGATTCATCTGGCTGGTGATTGCTAGCTAGAGTTTATAGGTTCTTATAAGCGGTGGTTGAAGATGATTCCTTATTTTCTTCAAAAGAATAACTTTTGAAGAACATACTTCTTAAATAATAAGAAGTATTACAATTAAGGTTGGGGTTGTCTTGTATTAGCCATTGGATCTCTAAGTAACTAGGATGGTTCATAAGCATCTCACACTAGTAGGGTTTAGTGTAACAGGGTTATGTAAAGTAAAATAGTAGGTGTGGTTGATGTTAGGGTTCATCACAATGGTGTGATGCTAAATAGGAATGAATAAGGACGATGGCTTTGGTAATAGGATCTTGGGTTTACACTTGCTTAGCCCTACTAAATTATTTAGGTCCGATAAAGATGAACACATGGGATATCCATATATTGGTGATAGGTCTTCTACATCTTATGTGGTCGAGACAGGTCTTTACTTGCTACTAGGGTCCTATGCTTTGAACGAGGGTATCATGATCACATGTTCTAGCCTAGGGTTTAGGTTAGAAGCAATTTAGGGTTCACATGTAATAATGGAACTAGGGTTCCTAATTAATTTAGGGTTTTAGGAGTCACATGAAATGATGAGTTCCTGGTTCTATTACTGATGAAGTTAGGGTTTTCTAAATACCCTAAAGTTCTTGAATTAATAACTTCACTTTAAGGTTGAAGTTATTAATAACTTTGAAATAAAATTAATATTGTATTTGACATTTTCTTATTTTTGAACAATTAATAATTAAGATAATTATTAATCGAGGTTTAAATCCTTCTAATAAAGATTTAATAAGTTAATAGAAAAGGAAAATTAATTTTAATGATTTCCTTAATTACTTACTTGGTTTTTATTTATTTTATGAATTTTTCTTAATTATTGAATTTTAATTGAATTTAGAATTAAAGAGAAATGCTTAATTGACAAGTATTAAATAATTAAATTTTTATTAAAAATAAAAATTTGATTTTTATATTTTTATTGGATAGGTTTTTCTTTTCTAAGAATTTTGATATCTTATTTGTATTTTTCCGAGTTAATATGAATTTTATATAAATTCTCCAAGTTGCAGCAAATTATGAATTTGAAATTAAACAATCGATATACTAAACCTACCCGGTTTTCTACCCACAGAGACACTGACCCGTGGGCCAGAGATCCACGTGGACTGCCATGCGAGCGGTGACTGGGCGATGTTGACCGGGCGTTTGACCTCGCCGCCGATTAAACGCCGGCGGTCAACAGGGAACGGCGCCGCCGATTTACGACACCCCCGGAAGCGAAACTCGCACCTACGGACTTCCCCCGACACGCTGGACAACGCAGTGGTGTTGGATTTTCGAATGGGTCATCGGAGCGTCGCCGGCAAACATGCCCGCGGCGGAGGAACTCCGGCGGAATCTCGAATCGTAGGCTACGGTTGATGAAATTGCACAAATAAGAGGTCTGCGAGCGCGTCTACTCACCCCGGTGTTGATAGGATGCCCGACGTGGAGGATTGGTGACAGTGGCGGGCTTGGCTTCGCGAATACCGAGGATGACCTGAGAAGAGGAACGGCTAAATTGGCCGGGCTCCGACCTCCCCTGGATGCTGGGCTTCTACCATACGTTGTACTCGTCGAGGCGCTCCTCCTCGACCACTGCACGGATGCTGGGGCGGCTCCTATCGCCGGCTTCTTCTACGGCTCCGGCGGCCAGTACTTGAAGCTGGTGAGAGATAGAGAGGGTTTGAGAGAGTTTGGGATGGCGGAGACGAACAAGGCCATCACGGCGGTTCTCTTGGTGGCTTTATAGGTCCTGAGATGGTCCACAACGGCGGCACGACTGCGGTGGCCGGTTGGGGATGCACGACGAGATCGGCGTGGTATTTGGGCGGGAATCTTGGCGCACCGACGGGCATCGGATGCCAATGGCATTCTCCTCGACTCTGGGATGGTGCTGGCGTCCGGGGTCGATCTTATCGCCGACGAGGACGTGGCGACCGACTTCGCCGTGGTGTCGCGCTCGGAGCAGAAGAAGAAGACGTTTTTCTTCTTAACGTGGTTACCGGTTTGGTGTTGGGCTCAATGGGGTCGGCTGGTGGGCTGCTCTTTGGGCTGCTACTGGACCGCTTGGTGGGCTGCTTCGCTGGGCTTCGGCGGCCAGGTGAGTCCGGAGTAAGTTTTTCCCTTCTTTTCTTTTTCTGTTTTTATTTCTCCTTTTGTATATCTTCTATTTTAACTCATATTTGAATTCAATTCTATTTTGTAGATATTTGTAATTATGCTATCCCATTCAAGATTTAGGATACTGACTGTTGTTTCACTATTTTATTTGAATTCATATCTTATATTAGATTATTTACATATTTGTGATCTTATTCCAAATAACATTTAAACATAAACTTATACTTTTACTTTAATTCACTTTTTATTATGCAATCAATTATCTTTAGGATTATGAGAATTGATACTTTCATCTCATAGTTTTTTCGAGAGATTGTTATTATGTCTTGGTTTCCATTTGAGGAATTAATCACTTGCACAATATTTTATATGAGCAACATTTTATTAAGTTTTTTGTAGGTTTGATGATACTCATATTAAAGCTAACATTAGTGTTATGGTTTCATAATCCTTTGAAATACCTAGAGTAAATATTACTTTCCTCGCGGTTGGGTCTTAATTATACAGATAAGTTGTTGATAATCTTACTTATTGTCTTATTTATAAGATGTATCACAAGGGTTTTCTCAGGTTTAATATGTGGAGCATAAGATTTCATTAATATGCCTTTCCAAGTTTCTAATGATATTTCCATAATGGCCATGGGTTTGATTCTCAATTATGGTCTAGGTTTATATTGCAATCTCCATAGTGATACAATAGTTAGGGTTGAGATAATTTTAATTTGTAGAAGTGAGATGGCATCATAGTGTAATTGCTAGGGTTAATCTCCCCTAACCATGATAAGATGGTTACTTGCTTAATATTTCATGCGCTTCTCTAATTACTAAGGATTTGAGAATTGGTTTTATCTTCTACCAATTAATTTCTTTTATTACTCCCAACTTATCATTAGAGTAACTACATTGATTTAAGTTCTTTTTATAGTTAACTTTGGTCACATGGATGTATTGTTTCTCACTACATAAAGTATAGTGTTTAACTCTAAGGTTCTCTTGTGTTTCTTAGGTGAAGAATAAATGGAATGTAAATGGGGTAGAATTATACCTGTAATCACCAAGTGGTTCACAAGTTAAGGTTGGGATTTAAGCCTAGGGTTGTTTATTATTGATCTCCTTATAATTTCATGTGGCTAATGATATCTGCTTATCCTATTAGGGTTTATCTTACCCTCACAAACTTCAAGAGCATGATCATTGTTAGACATGATCCACTTGTTCTTGATATCCTTACCTCAAGTTCTTAAGGTTTATGATCATTACCCAATTTATAATGATCAAGGTTTAGCTTCCTTAATTATTTCTAATGGAATGGGTTCTCACTTCCATGATCAAGTGTTGTCTTGATCAACTAAACATAACATCTCCCTTATAGTTTCTTGGGTGGACATGGCTATGGTTGTCTCAATAGCTTATATCCCAGGAGAATGCCTGAGATATCCACTTAAAGTTCTCTCAAGAAATGTTGGGTTTAATCATTTGGATATCTGAATAGATTGAACTGAAATTAGAATGGATGGTCTCTCTCATTTGGGAATGTCTGGAATAATATCTTAGAGCTTCTCTTAAAGATGATGGTTTGAATACTTGGATGTATCTCCAAGGTTTAGCTCAAGGTTTGTTATTGCTTATCTAATAATTATAATAGAACTCTCACCTCTCTAGGTTTGATGCTTAATAAGTTGGAATAGAGGAGAATATATACTTCTCAAGTAGATCTCCTTGTTATAGTTCCAATGTTGAAGTGGAATGAGTACCATGAGGTTTCATGGTAGGATCATGGATTAATTTTAGACATGGAGAAGATAAGTGAAGAATAGTTTCTCCAATTATTGTTACTTGATTCCCAATTAAATGGATGTTCATATGTTATGGCAAGGATTACCATGTTGTGATCTTTTATATGATCAAGCAATTGATCATTGAGTAAAGTGTTGTTGTGTTGAATATTAATTCCGTTTGATCTAACCCCCTTAGATCAAATCATCTCTACCCAAAACAAGGTTTTAACAAAGTCACATTGAGGTTTATAGCGCTTGACTTGATGAGCTACTTCAATTCCACCAAGGTCAAGTGAAACTTCGATTCATCGTGATTTGTTTTACTTTAAAGCGCGAAAATTCCCAGATTTTCTATGCATGAATGCAATGCACACATCTCGTTTCCTCTATTTTTGTAACCCCAATACCCGGGATATTACAGTCTCTACCCCTTAAACTAAACTTCGTCCTCGAAGTTTGATATCTCTCACGTTTCGGAGTGTGGATCTGTGTTGTACAGACTACATCTTTTCTCAAACTCCTTGGTGATCTCACTGGATATAATTGAATATATCCCTTGTCCAGATTCTTCCTGGAATTCATTAGGGTTTGTCTCTGAACATTAGTTTCTTACTCCAGTTCTATGATTTTCTTCCTGGAATCTAATAATACTTCTCTCTGAACCATGGCTTTTAATTATTTGATTTCTTTCAACTCTATAAGCTTGTTTCCTTTCTTATTGAAGACTCAATGATTGGGACTTCTTCCTGTCTTGACAGTCTTAATTCAAGACTAATTGGATAACATTCTCCTATTTGATAAAATAGGTCTTTGTTTTCCCTTACTACCAAAACTACAATAATGGTACTTAGTAAGGTACTGACCATGGAATTGGTCATGATGGTTTGTTTCCTTAAGAATGGATTAGACTCATTTAGTCCATCCAATCATGGTTTATAGGTGATACCTAAAACTATTTAAGGTTATTTAGGTTCCATGAAAGGAGTCATTCTATTAGTCTTTAGGTTTGGTATAGTCAATATCCTTCGGTCTTTGGCCTTCTCAAGCTGTATTTGGTCTCCGGTATTTCCTTTATCTAACTTTATTATCCATGACTTACTTGAGCTTCCGTACTTCTGAGTAAATATTTCTCACTTTCTCCAGTTATAGTCCACTTCTTACTTCCTCGAGGTATAAATCTCGGCTTCTGGTCTGACATCCTTCTGAAAGTAATGTTCAACAGTCTTATGAAAATAAGATTGAACTTCCTCTCAGTTCAGACCTTCTTCTTCTATTATGCTCAAAGTATTGAGTTATTGTATATCCAACTCAATCTTTACTCTACCCCTTAGAGTTTTCTTATGGTCTTCAACTCCTTTTCTTCCAACTATTGGACTTATGATTAGAATATTGGTATAGATCTTGTTTATAATTTATATTCCTCTAAGGTTTTGCGAAGAAACTTTGTGGTGTATCCACTCAATTGTGGACATCCAATGTGAATTCTTTGACTAAATGTTTATAGATCTAGCTATTTGGTCGACAAGATTTTTATTTGTTCACAAACTTTTGTTACAACTAATTAAATCGTGGATTTGTAATACCAACTGATACCAGCTGTGTTTATTGTACCAACTGTGGCTATTTGATATCTAAAATGGATTCTATCATAGATTCTGATCCACTGGACGAGACATCTTCTACTTTATCTGGCAGTATTGATCCTATACCATTTGTGGTCTTCTGATACCAACTACGGTCTTCTTATATCTGCTATATAGTTTCATAAATCATCTTCCTTCATTCAGGGTTTATTTTGCAAGAAAACCACTAGCTGACACTATGATTATAGTATCCTAAGTGATTTCCCATGCATTCCCTCTTCTATGTTGACTATGGATCTGCTTCAGCTTCACCATAATCATTATATTTCTCACCTTCATGCTTCTCATGTACTAAAGTACTCCTCTGTTGAGGTAAGCATGAGTTTCTGCTTGCACTTCCTTCGGAGTATTGTGGTTACTTCCCACAACTTTACTCATTTCTTCTGATGAACCTTCATCTTATCTTCGGAATCTACCAGAATTCGTCGCTTCCTCACACGAGTACTATTACCCTCTAGATCTATAGCATCAAGTAAAGGCTTGATATTGCAACATGCATTTGCATATCCAAGTCAAACTTCATGTATGGATCTAGTCAAACAATGAAAATCCAATAAAATGCAAGAAGATCCAGCTTTGTGCATATAATACACACCATCATAAGCCTGAATAAAATAGTTGAGTAAGACATCTCTAAACATCAGGCTCTGATGTGTAGTATATACACCACATACGATAGGTTTATATCGTGACACTTAGCACGAGTATATTGGATTCTACTATTCGTCTCAACATTTACCTTAATTGCACATTTGCAATGAGATAAACTTGAAACAAAGTGGTTTGGGATGGTCAAGGTTAACCTAGTTTTGTTTGGAAGTACTAACAAAGTCTTATACCATATAGAAGTGTTATTGAGGACTACTTCCTATGATATATTATGTTCTAACACATGGCTACTCTGAATACATAACTATTAAGATATATTTCCTATACTTCCAAGTGTTTCTATCATAAAGCTATGGTCATGATGTGCTTGGCACACTTCCCATTGTTTTGGAACACATTTCTTACACTATTGTTTAGCACTTGCTTCTCATTGTACTCTTCCAAAATACTTATAGTGTTCTATTCCATCACATAATGATTCCCAGTGTGTATCATATATTATTCCTATCACTCTTCCTTATTTCCCATAATTGACTCATCATGGTCTATACTACCTCATATGACTCATAGTTATCACTTACTATCAATTGTTTCACAAGTTCAGATGAATTTTACTTACCCTATTACTTGTCTTGGTATACACCTTTTATTAGGATATCTTAGTTATCTTCCTCACTTGATATTACTTCTTTTACGAGTCTGGATAACTCTTACTTAATCCTAACATATGTTGGTACACATCTTCCAATAGGATAGCTTCCTTATGGTTGTATCCTCTCTTTGGACTACCATGCGTTGTATACCAATTGTAATCTACTCATAATTATTTTAGGGTCTTAAGAGTATCCTACATACTTTGAGATTAGCTAGCTAACATTACTTAGGAAATATAGGTAAGAATGGTTGAATCAAGTGTGTCAGGATTATTCTCAAGTGAATATCCATCTCAAGTCATAAGAAGTATTTGGTTTAGCTAAGACAACTTCCTATAGACACTACCAATCCTATAGGTCTCCTTTAAAGGGTTTTAATCCTAAGGTCAAAGCATTTGCTCTGATACCAACTGTGGTGACCCGGCATACCACTGCATGGTGTAGTATGCAAGTCCGATATAACACCAATGAAACACCGTTTCACTCGTATTATATCGCTCGAGTGGTACAACGAAACATATGCGGGTCCAAGGCATGTCTATAGAATTACAACACGGACTCTTTACAACAGATCCGCACAGACCTCCTACTTTACAATGAGGTAAAAGCGCAAATAAACTCCCAGAAGAACGACTCGTAGTCTAATCCTAACACGAACTCTATTTGTAGAGTATTTAACTAGCTACTGAGGCTATGAATAGATTCTAGCTAAATAGGAGCTAGGTTTAGGAAGCTAGTTCCCTTCTACTACTTAATCTAGGTTTTCTCCATGGTGGATATGGTATATGACTCTTCCGGCAGGTTTCTGTTCCTTGAAGTAGTTGTTGACTCCTCGGTCTTCGAGTTGTACTGGAGATCCTCCTTAATGGCCTCCATATCTAAGCAGGGGATTTAAGAGTGGGATGAGTACGAGCGTACTCAACAAGTTCATTATAGGAAAGAGGTGTTTAATGCACTAGCTACGGCATTAGACCAGAAAGTCTAATACCAATGCAAGTTTTCATAACCATTTCTTCCAAAAGGTTGCTTTTATTCAGAAGAACTATGTCCGTCAGCCTTCACCGGTTTACTAGAACTTCATGGAGCTCCTTTCCGGCAGCGTTCGCAGTTCCATATCCCGAACGAGGAGTGACGGAGTCACGGTTCTTTACACTCGCAGAGGTGTGTTGCTTTACCCATAAGAGATCTTAACCTTGGTGCCAACCGGGTGATCTTCCCGTCCACACTTCCTATGGTGTGAGGCCCGGTATAAGGTCTAGCCAATCATGTTCCTCCGCTACCTCGAACACCCACCCTTTGTTGCATACCCCGACCCTGGGTCCCCGTCGGTCCCATTATTCCCGTAATTTCGGGGTGGACCCCGACCACGACAACGGTTTGGGACTCGTTAACCAAACTCCTTCGCCGGTAGCCGCAACCCATCATAGACCACATTACCGTGGGGAATTAGAAGGGGATCCCCACCCTCAAGTTGTTCCGCAAGCAGTAACCGCTACGGTAAGCAACAGCTATACCGTGGGGAATTAGAAGGGGCTCCCCACCCTCAAGTTACTCCGCAAGACACAACTGCTACGGTAAGCGCATCCGTTGATGAACGAGAGGTGGAAACACTTTTGACTACTCCGTCCCACTCCGGATCTTATGGTTAACACGGGTATTACGGCACAAGAATCACTCGGCGACATTTGTTGTTTAATCCTAGATGGATATAAACCCGTGCAATGGAACCTCCACCATATCAACACAATCCATGGTTCCATTGCCCACCACATAGTCATATTCATAATTATGAAAGTAGTGGTTTTGATTTTTATGCGATAGTGATAACCATAATATTTTGCAAGTAATTTGATAGAAATACTCAAATGACATGAGCAAGTGATGAACTTGCCTTTCTTGGCTCGCAAGATTATGCAGGCAAGGTCTTCGATACGTAATAACTCCAAATTCTGAAATAGCATCATCGTCCGTAAGGACGATGTTTAAAAGATTGGCAAGGATGCAATAATGCATAAGAATGAGATGCAATCGCTCTAAGCGTGACCTAGCCCCGATGATTGTGGATCAGTGAGTTGTAATGACTGGTTTATGATGTGTTGTACTTTTAGAGTGATTCTCATACAAAGTTCTTATTCATGTGTGATTTACTTGGTATTGTAAACTGAGTAAACAATAAAGCATAATAATCAATTAAGCACACAAAGAATGATATATGGCATAATGTTAACAAGTAAAGAACAAGTGGTCAACTTTAGTACTATATGGCATGGTTAATGGTTAATTATCATATACTTCAAAAGAATAACTTTTGAAGAACATGTTCTTTGATAAAGAACAAGTATGATAATTAGGGTTGTGGAGTTCTATGGTTTTCTATGGTTCTAATTGGTTTTCGGAGTAAGTAGTAGATGGATCACAACAATGTTGGATTCATCAATACCTAGGGCTGGTAAGGCTGAGTTAAGCCTAGGCATCTTAAGCAAGTATTTATACATGGTTGTTATCAAGGTTGATTCATCCGGTCTGGTGATTGCTAGCTAGAGTTTATAGGTTCTTATAAGCAGGGTTGAAGATGATTCCTTATTTTCTTCAAAAGAATAACTTTTGAAGAACATACTTCTTAAATAATAAGAAGTATTACAATTAAGGTTGGGGTTGTCTTGTATTAGCCATTGGATCTCTAAGTAACTAGGATGGTTCATAAGCATCTCACACTAGTAGGGTTTAGTGTAACGGTGGTTATGTAAAGTAAAATAGTAGGTGTGGTTGATGTTAGGGTTCATCACAATGGTGTGATGCTAAATAGGAATGAATAAGGACGATGGCTTTGGTAATAGGATCTTGGGTTTACACTTGCTTAGCCCTACTAAATTATTTAGGTCTGATAAAGATGAACACATGGGATATCCATATATTGGTGATAGGTCTTCTACATCTTATGTGGTCAGGACAGGTCTTTACTTGCTACTAGGGTCCTATGCTTTGAACGAGGGTATCATGATCACATGTTCTAGCCTAGGGTTTAGGTTAGAAGCAATTTAGGGTTCACATGTAATAATGGAACTAGGGTTCCTAATTAATTTAGGGTTTTAGGAGTCACATGAAATGATGAGGTTCCTGGTTCTATTACTGATGAAGTTAGGGTTTTCTAAATACCCTAAAGTTCTTGAATTAATAACTTCACTTTAAGGTTGAAGTTATTAATAACTTTGAAATAAAATTAATATTGTATTTGACATTTTCTTATTTTTGAACAATTAATAATTAAGATAATTATTAATCAGGGTTTAAATCCTTCTAATAAAGATTTAATAAGTTAATAGAAAAGGAAAATTAATTTTAATGATTTCCTTAATTACTTACTGGTTTTTATTTATTTTATGAATTTTTCTTAATTATTGAATTTTAATTGAATTTAGAATTAAAGAGAAATGCTTAATTGACAAGTATTAAATAATTAAATTTTTATTAAAAATAAAAATTTGATTTTTATATTTTTATTGGATAGGTTTTTCTTTTCTAAGAATTTTGATATCTTATTTGTATTTTTCCGAGTTAATATGAATTTTATATAAATTCTCCAAGTTGCAGATCAAATTATGAATTTGAAATTAAACAATCGATATACTAAACCTACCCGGTTTTCTACCCACGAGACACGACCCGTGGGCCAGAGATCCACGTGGACTGCCATGCGAGCGGTGGACCGGGCGATGTTGACCGGGCGTTTGACCTCGCCGCCGATTAAACGCCGGCGGTCAACGAGGAACGGCGCCGCCGATTTACGGCACCCCGAAGCGAAACTCGCACCTACGGACTTCCCCGACACGCCGGACAACGCGGTGGTGTTGGATTTTCGAATGGGTCATCGGAGCGTCGCCGGCAAACATGCCCGCGGCGGAGGAACTCCGGCGGAATCTCGAATCGTAGGCTACGGTTGATGAAATTGCACAAATAAGAGGTCTCGAGCGCGTCTACTCACCCTGGTGTTGATAGGATGCCCGACGTGGAGGATTGGTGACAGTGGCGGGCTTGGCTTCGCGAATACCGAGGATGACCTGAGAAGAGGAACGGCTAAATTGGCCGGGCTCCGACCTCCCCTGGATGCTGGGCTTCTACCATACGTTGTACTCGTCGAGGCGCTCCTCCTCGACCCGCGCACGGATGTCGGGGCGGCTCCTATCGCCGGCTTCTTCTACGGCTCCGGCGGCCGGTACTTGAAGTCTGGTGAGAGATAGAGAGGGTTTGAGAGAGTTTGGGATGGCGGAGACGAACAAGGCCATCACGGCGGTTCTCTTGGTGGCTTTATAGGTCTCGAGATGGTCCACAACGGCGGCACGGCTCGCGGTGGCCGGTTGGGGATGCACGACGAGATCGGCGTGGTATTTGGGCGGGAATCTTGGCGCACCGGACGGGCATCGGATGCCAATGGCATTCTCCTCGACTCGGGATGGTGCCGGCGTCCGGGGTCGATCTTATCGCCGACGAGGACGTGGCGACCGACTTCGCCGTGGTGTCGCGCTCGCGAGCGGAAGAAGAAGACGTTTTTCTTCTTAACGTGGTTACCGGTTTGGTGTTGGGCTCAATGGGGTCGGCTGGTGGGCTGCTCTTTGGGCTGCTACTGGACCGCTTGGTGGGCTGCTTCGCTGGGCTTCGGCGGCCAGGTGAGTCCAGGTAAGTTTTTCCCTTCTTTTCTTTTTTCTGTTTTTTATTTCTCCTTTTGTATATCTTCTATTTTAACTCATATTTGAATTCAATTCTATTTTGTAGATATTTGTAATTATGCTATCCCATTCAAGATTTAGGATACTCGATTGTTGTTTCACTATTTTATTTGAATTCATATCTTATATTAGATTATTTACATATTTGTGATCTTATTCCAAATAACATTTAAACATAAACTTATACTTTTACTTTAATTCACTTTTTATTATGCAATCAATTATCTTTAGGATTATGAGAATTGATACTTTCATCTCATAGTTTTTTCAGAGATTGTTATTATGTCTTGGTTTCCATTTGAGGAATTAATCACTTGCACAATATTTTATATGAGCAACATTTTATTAAGTTTTTTGTAGGTTTGATGATACTCATATTAAAGCTAACATTAGTGTTATGGTTTCATAATCCTTTGAAATACCTAGAGTAAATATTACTTTCCTCACGGTTGGGTCTTAATTATACAGATAAGTTGTTGATAATCTTACTTATTGTCTTATTTATAAGATGTATCACAAGGGTTTTCTCAGGTTTAATATGTGGAGCATAAGATTTCATTAATATGCCTTTCCAAGTTTCTAATGATATTTCCATAATGGCCATGGGTTTGATTCTCAATTATGGTCTAGGTTTATATTGCAATCTCCATAGTGATACAATAGTTAGGGTTGAGATAATTTTAATTTGTAGAAGTGAGATGGCATCATAGTGTAATTGCTAGGGTTAATCTCCCCTAACCATGATAAGATGGTTACTTGCTTAATATTTCATGCGCTTCTCTAATTACTAAGGATTTGAGAATTGGTTTTATCTTCTACCAATTAATTTCTTTTATTACTCCCAACTTATCATTAGAGTAACTACATTGATTTAAGTTCTTTTTATAGTTAACTTTGGTCACATGGATGTATTGTTTCTCACTACATAAAGTATAGTGTTTAACTCTAAGGTTCTCTTGTGTTTCTTAGGTGAAGAATAAATGGAATGTAAATGGGGTAGAATTATACCTGTAATCACCAAGTGGTTCACAAGTTAAGGTTGGGATTTAAGCCTAGGGTTGTTTATTATTGATCTCCTTATAATTTCATGTGGCTAATGATATCTTGCTTATCCTATTAGGGTTTATCTTACCCTCACAAACTTCAAGAGCATGATCATTGTTAGACATGATCCACTTGTTCTTGATATCCTTACCTCAAGTTCTTAAGGTTTATGATCATTACCCAATTTATAATGATCAAGGTTTAGCTTCCTTAATTATTTCTAATGGAATGGGTTCTCACTTCCATGATCAAGTGTTGTCTTGATCAACTAAACATAACATCTCCCTTATAGTTTCTTGGGTGGACATGGCTATGGTTGTCTCAATAGCTTATATCCCAGGAGAATGCCTGAGATATCCACTTAAAGTTCTCTCAAGAAATGTTGGGTTTAATCATTTGGATATCTGAATAGATTGAGCTGAAATTAGAATGGATGGTCTCTCTCATTTGGGAATGTACTGGAATAATATCTTAGAGCTTCTCTTAAAGATGATGGTTTGAATACTTGGATGTATCTCCAAGGTTTAGCTCAAGGTTTGTTATTGCTTATCTAATAATTATAATAGAACTCTCACCTCTCTAGGTTTGATGCTTAATAAGTTGGAATAGAGGAGAATATATACTTCTCAAGTAGATCTCCTTGTTATAGTTCCAATGTTGAAGTGGAATGAGTACCATGAGGTTTCATGGTAGGATCATGGATTAATTTTAGACATGGAGAAGATAAGTGAAGAATAGTTTCTCCAATTATTGTTACTTGATTCCCAATTAAATGGATGTTCATATGTTATGGCAAGGATTACCATGTTGTGATCTTTTATATGATCAAGCAATTGATCATTGAGTAAAGTGTTGTTGTGTTGAATATTAATTCCGTTTGATCTAACCCCCTTAGATCAA
>NC_061514.1:133512099-133558274 GCF_022539505.1 Lolium rigidum
CATCTCTACCCAAAACAAGGTTTTAACAAAGTCACATTGAGGTTTATAGCGCTTGACTTGATGAGCTACTTCAATTCCACCAAGGTCAAGTGAAACTTCAGTTACTGTGACTGTTTTACTTTAAAGCGCGAAAATTCCCCAGATTTTCTATGCATGAATGCAATGCACACATCTGTTTCCTCTATTTTTGTAACCCCAATACCTGGGATATTACATACCCCTAACAGGTCAACCGGATTTACTCAGTTCTTCCTGGTATACGGATCCGAAGCCGTGCTCCCCTCCGACATCATCCACAATTCCCCACGAGTTTCCACCTATAATGAAGAAACTGATGCCGAGGCCAGACAGCTATCTGTGGACCTGATAGAAGAAGCTCGGAATTTAGCTGACCAACGCTCCACCATATACCAGCAGAAACTCTGACGCTATCACAGCCGTCGAGTTTGGAATCGCTCATTCATGGCCGGAGACTTGGTCCTCCGCCTTCGTCAGGTGAAAGACCATAAGTTGCAATCTCCATGGGAAGGACCCTTTGTCGTTAGCAAAGTGCTTCATAATGGATCATACTACCTTGTTGATTTCCGGGAGTTAAAAGACAGACCTGCTAATTGGCACTGGAAACGCAAGAGGGAGGATCCGGACGACATATACGATGAAACAGATCGCCCCTGGAACATTGCACAGCTACGTCCTTTCCACACTTAGCAAATTTTTCGAGTTGCATACTCTGTAATAGTTATACATGATCAATGAAATAAAGCATTTGGTTCACTCTTTGAGTCTTTTGCCTCCTTTACTTGTTCATTTTTAGATCGTGTATGTTTTCTGACTAAAACCGCAGAGATGGATATTTCCGCCTAGGCGTGTATGAAAGTTGTGATTTTCAAAAAATCGTCCTTTAGGACGTAAGCTTAAGTTTTCTGGTGAAAATAATTTCTGTTGCAAACTCATGGATTCCTGGTAGCGATTTCCGGCACCTCGGCTGGGGGCTTGTATCCGCGGTTATTGACGAATTGCCATTGGGCTTCGTCGCCGCTGGCGAGCGTTTCCGGTTAAAGGTCTTCCGGCTCACGGAAGGTCAAATGAGCAAGCCGGAAAGCATAGAAACCAGCACTTGCTTTCAATAAACGAAACATGCAAATAAAATTAACGGATAGCAGGATAAGTTTTTTCCGCCCATGCATACGTGTTTCGTTCCTAACTACTTCAGAATTTAAAGTTATATTACAAACCCTCTCGGGGACAAAATGATGCATTGTTTTTTTTTCTTCCCGCAGGAATAAGTTTTTCACTTCTCCTTAGCCGGAGAAGTTTCCACCTTGTCATCAGCCTCCGGAGCATCCTTCTCTTCACCCTTGGCTGGAGAGGAGACATCATCGTCATTCTCTTCTTCATCTTCAGCCGGAGATGCAGCGCCACCTTGGTCCTTGGAGCTTGTCCAGGTGTACTGGCTTCCGGATTGAGCAGGACGGGACTCCGCCTCGCGTTTATTGTGGAGCTCTGCTTCAAGGGGCTCGTCGGCTGGAAGAACCACCTTGTCATAAAATTCGTCGTGGCAAATTCTCCGGGCGATGCGGGGGTCGTAGCCGCTAACTGCATCCAGTAGCGCGTTAATATCCGCATCCGGAGGAACACCAGCAGTTACTCTGTCAATATCAAGATCCGGGTTATGCGCCAGGCACATGGCCAGGGACATGGCAGCAGCGCCTCGAGCTGATGACGCCTGCAGATCCACCACCAACTCCGGAAGAACGTCCATCCTCTTGATAAGCTTGCGAACATCGCAAGTTCGGCTTTTCTTGATGGAAAGGTATGACAGATCTTTCGGGAGGCGGAGATGAGATCCTTGCAATCTTCTCTGGCAAGCTGAAGCAGATCGTCGCGTGGGAATTGGCTCTGACGTTCTTCATTATATCCAAGCGGATCTGGAGAACACAAATTCCGATAAGTATAACAGATTGAGCGCAACATATGCATTACTGTATGAGCTTCGAGGACATACCCATGAAATCGGAGTTAAGTAGATCCCAGCATTGCTCTGCTGTCTCCATGTACTTCCGGAGTCCGCCAAGTTCTTTATGTTGCTGTTTGATGGTTTCACTGTCTGTCTTCCTTTTCAACTGGAATTCACCTTCCTTTCAGATGAGCTCCGAGCTCTTCTCAGCCAGTTTCCTCTCCGCCTCTGCAAGCTTCGATTCTAGATCTTTCTAGGAGGAGCGCAGGGTCTCGAGCTCGGAGGAGGCGGCGGCAAGAGAGGTGGATGCACCTATCCAAGATAAATCAAGATCAGTTTGGAGACCGGATCATGTATTATCTGAAACTAATTCGGAAACCAACCTTGGGCGTCTGACAGTTTCTTCTTCAAATCCGCATTCTCCTGCCTGAATTGTTGAATTTTCTCCGCCTGGCTTAGGGTAACGCGGCGTTGCAGAGCGATATTCTTATGAAGCTCATAGTGCAGAGCCTGCTGTTCCTGTAAGTACAAACAGAGCAGGAGTAAATTTCTGATATTTTATAAGTAAGTCTCTCTGAAGCATTATTGCCGGAAATATTTCCGCCATAATGCTTGGGGGCTACTGCGACATTTTTTCACACAATATCTTCTTCAGTTTGAGTTTTCTTCTAAGTATTTAGGTGCTAACTATTGACTAGTTTCCGCCTACATACTTGGGGGCTACTGGGGAGTACCTTCCGCTTGCAGAGGAGCTTGTCGAGGAATTGGCCGACTTCCTTCTTAAAATCCTGAATCTCCGATGAATCGGCGTCAGGCTTGCCCCAGGCATTATCCAGCATGGAATTGAGCAGATCTTGCTCAAGCTCCCATTTTTCCGCTTCAGTCAGCTTGTTGAAAAACTTGGTCGCATATGCCTTTGGGGTGGAGGTAAGATCTGCCGGATCTCCGAAGTTCTTCAGAAAAACGACGATTTCACTCGCCGCAGCTTCAGCTTTGCCTGAGGAGTTGACCTCCGCTTCCTCTCGGCCTTGGACTTCAGTCTCATCAGGGGCAGGGCCTTTTCCTCCGGAGTTTTCTCCGCTTACCTTCTCGCTGCTAACCGGAATTATTTCTGGTGGAATGGTTGTGGCAGGAGGAGGAGATTGTTCCGCTTGAGGAGGAGATGGTTGTGGGGTGGCATGGGAGGCGCTTGGCGGAGCTGGTGTGACGGGACCAACGGCCGGAGACTTCTTCATGTATTTTGTTATAGGCTCTTGGACGTTGAGCCGCGCGGCGGTGGTGCTCGGATTCCTACAAGTGGGCAAAGGAAATATATAAGTAACAAAGCTTACCAAGATAAAAGACACGTTGTACTCGGAAACTTACATCGCGTCCGGAATATTGGGACGTGAACGCTTTCCTGATGTCGCCAGTAGTTTGAGACGCTCACGCTCCGCCTTCTTGGAGTCGAGCGGAGGCGGCTTGGTGACCTTGGGATTCTTGGCGGAGGCCTCGCCGATAGCTCCGGCTTCGGAGCCGGAAGATTTGGCGCGGGGACGCTTTGAAGGTCGAGGGGCAGCCTTTCGGGGTGCTTGCTCCTCTTCCTCCTCGGGGTCCTCCGGATCCTCCTCCGCCACATCGCCGCTGACGGGGACTATAAGTATATTGCATAGGTCTTCCTCCGCTAAAGTGTCAAGATGAGAGGAAAATTCAAGAGTAAGTTAGAACACTTCACAAGATATGAGAAGTTGAAGAATATGACAAAGGAGCAAGTGCTTACCAGAGGACACTGGTTGTTCGTGTTGATGTCTTTAATCAGTTCCGGGACAGGTTGGCCCCGGCCTATATTCACAAGCGTCTTGATCCTCCTCTTGAGAGAATCCGCAGGGAGATCATGGCGCGTTACCCGGAGAAGGTCGTCCGCCCCGGTGTACTCGCACATCAAACGTGCGTTGTATCAAAGAGGTTGGATCCTCCGAGAAAACCAGATAAGGGTCAGCTGGGCTCCGGTCAGCCCGTCGTGGACTAACCAAGATATTCTCCGCGCAGCTTTCTCCAAGATCGGAGTTTGGGCGAGCGTAGGGATGAAGCTCCAGCTAGCGAGTTCTTCAGGAGGCTGGTTCTTGAACTTGGGCAGTCCTTCGTGGACATTCGGAACTGAGATGTTCTTCTCATAGAACCATCCGGCGTTCCAGTACCGGACGGATTCGTGGGAGTCATGAGGCGGATACATGCGGCCGGTCCGGAGCATAAAGGTCATGCTTCCGCAGTTCACCATGGCCTTGTCCTTTGTTTCCTTCTTCACCCGGAAAAGAACTGCCATAACTGGACATCTGGTCGGATTTCGAGATGCCCTTCGCAGAGAGTTGCGAAGTTGGAAACAAGGAGGTGTGAGTTTGGGCAGATGTTGTGGGGTTGAAGACCATATGTGTTGAGAATAGAAATGAAGAATTCCGAACAGGGGAGCAACAGACCCCGCTCGACCCAAGCCTTGGTCATGACCCTTTCGTTCGCATCCGGCTTGGGGATGTTGGAGTCGCGCATGAAACTCCAGTGAGAGGAGATCATACCCTCGTTCTGGAGCTCCCTAAGCTCTGCATCGGTAGTTTCACAGGGCCACCACTGACCCCTTTCGCCTTCACGGATCTGGGCTTTGGAGGCCTTCTTGTTTTCCACCTCCTGAACTTTGGCTGCCATCTTGGCCTGTCCTTCGAGTTCTTCTCAGAATTCTTTGGCAGTAGGGATCCGGCCTAGTGCAGTGCTGGAAGAGGCGGAGAACAGTTGAGCTAGCCTGATGTCGGAAACAAATGGTGGCAAGAATGCAATGGGATCCGGACAGATTGGTTCTAATGTGCTGGGTTCCGGAATACTCGGAGAACTACTAGTACAGTTTGATGAACTATGTGACATGCTTCCGGCTGCACCCATGCGAGACTAAGTTGAGTAACCGGATCAACACTAAGTTCTTCTTCTACAAGGCCGGCGCACGTACCGTTAATGGCGCGGTGGTCCGACGAGGCTCCGGTGGAGTGAAGTCGCCGGACTTGCAGCAAACTCCACTTCTTGACCACGAATCGGCGGCGGAAAGGATTTCCCGATCAACCGCAACGATCTTGGCGTGGGGAGAGGCTCGGAGCGGCGGCGCACGAAGTTTCCCGTGGAGGTAGCTCGCCGGAGATGAGATCTGGCTGGCGGCGCGTCGTGGGGAAGAAGATGAAGTGGTGAGGAGGTGAAAGAATGAGAAGTTACCGCGCATGGGGGTATTTATAGACCTCGCGCGGAGATTCGTGACTCGGATCCTACGGCGGAAACTAAATGGTCGCACCGTTGGATGCGTGACACGTGTCTTAGGTCAAATGCGGTAAAACGACGTGGAGGTGATTTAACCGTGCACTCCCGAAATTTCCGACTATAAATTCGCATCTCCGAAAATTTAGCGCGGGATGATGTCTACGGGTGCTTCTATTCTTGTAGACAGTGTTGGGCCTCCAAGAGCAGAGGTTTGTAGAACAGCAGCAAGTTTCCCTTAAGTGGATCACCCAAGGTTTATCGAACTCAGGGAGGAAGAGGTCAAAGATATCCCTCTCAAGCAACCCTGCAATCACGATACAAGAAGTCTCTTGTGTCCCCAACACACCTAATACACTTGTCAGATGTATAGGTGCACTAGTTCGGCGAAGAGATAGTGAATTACAGGTGGTATGAATGTATATGAGTGGTAATAGCAATCTGAATAAAATATGGCAGCGAGTAAACATGCAACAGAACAGTAAATAAACGGAGATTCGATGCTTAGAAACAAGGCCTAGGGATCATACTTTCACTAGTGGACACTCTCAACATTGATCACATAATAAAACCACTCTACACTCTTTTGTTGGATGATGAACACCACTAATTGCGTAGGGCTACAAGAGCACCTCAATGCCGGAGTTAACAAGCTCCACAACATTCAATGTTCATATTTAAATAACCTTAGAGTGCATGATAGATCATTGCAATTACACCAAGTACTAACATAGCATGCACACTTGTCACCATCACACTATGAAGGAGGAATAGATCACATCAATACTATCATAGCAATAGTTAACTTCATAATCTACAAGAGATCACAATCATAAACTACGCCAAGTACTACATGATGCACACACTGTCACCATTACACCATGGAGGAGGAATAGACTACTTTAATAACATCACTAGAGTAACACATAGATGAATAGTGATACAAAACTCATATGAATCTCAATCATGTAAGGCAGCTCATGAGATCATTGTATTGAAGTACATAGGAGAGAGATTAACCACATAGATACCGGTACAGCCCTTAGCCTCGATGGAGAACTACTCCCTCCTCATGGGAGACGAGCAGCGTTGATGAAGATGGCGGTGGTGTTGATGGAGATGCCTTCCGGGGCACTTTCCCGTCCCGGCGGCGTGCCGGGAACGGAGACTCCTGTCCCCCGGATCTTGGCTTCGCGATGGCGGCGGCTCCGGAAGGTTTCTCGTACCGTGGCTTTTCCGTATCGAAGTTTTAGGTTAGGGACCTTTAAATAGGCGAAGAGGCGGAGTCGGAAGGCCGACGGGGCGCCACACAATAGGGGCGCCCCCTTGGGCCGCGCCGCCCGGCGTCCGGTGGCCCCGTGGCCCTCCTCCGGTGGCTCTCGGGTGTTCGGAAGCTCCGTGGAATTCTAAGATGCTTGGGCGTTGATTTCGTCCGATTCCGAGAATATTTCCTTACTAGGATTTCGAAACCAAAAACAGCGAAAACGACGAAGCGGCACTTCAGCATCTCGTCAATAGGTTAGTTCCGGAAAATGCACAAAATCATCATAAAGTGTGAACAAAACATGTAGGTATTGTCATAAAACAAGCATGGAACATAAGAAATTATAGATACGTTTGAGACGTATCAAGCATCCCTAAGCTTAGTTCCTACTCGCCCTCGAGTAGGTAAACGATAACAAGGATAATTTCTGAAGTGACATGCTATCATAATCTTGATCAATACTATTGTAAAGCATATGAGATGAATGCAGCGATTCGAAGCAATGGTAAAGACAATGAGTAAACAAATGAATCATATAGAAAAGACTTTTCATGAGTAATACTTTCAAGACAAGCATCAATAAGACTTGCATAAGAGTTAACTCATAAAGCAATAGATTCGAAGTAAAGGTATTGAAGCAACACAAATGATGATTAAGTTTCAGCAATTGCTTTCAACTTGTAACATGTGTATCTCATGGATAGTTGTCAACATAAAGCAATATAACAAGTGCAATAGGTAAACATGTAAGAATCAATGCACACAGTTGACACAAGTGTTTGCTTCTAAGATAGAAAGAAGTAGGTGAACTGACTCAACAATGAAGTAGAAGAATGGCCCTTCGCGGAGGGAAGCATGTATTACTATATTTGTGCTAGAGCATTTATTTTGAAAACAAGAAACAATTTTGTCAATGGTAGTAATAAAGCATATGTGTTATGTATAAGATATCCTATAAGTTGCAAGCCTCATGCATAGATTACCAATAGTGCTCGCACCTTGTCCTAATTAGCTTGGATTAACATGGATTATCATTGCATATCATATGTTTCAACCAAGTGTCACAAAGGGGTACCTCTATGCCGCCTGTACAAAGGTCTAAGGAGAGAGTTCACATTGAATTTCGCTTTTGATTATTCTCAACTTAGACATCCATACCGGGACAACATAGACAACAGATAATGGACTCCTCTTTAATGCATAAGCATACAACAACAGTTAAAATTCTCATAAGAGATTGAGGATTAGTTGTCCACACCTTGAAACTTCCACCATGAATCATGGCTTTAGTTAGCGGCCCAATGTTCTTCTCTAACAGTATGCATACTCAAACCATTTGATCATGAAAATCGCCCTTACTTCAGACAAGACGAACATGCATAGCAACTCACATGATATTCAACAAAGGTATAATAGTTGGTGGCGTCCCCAGAAGCATGGTTACCGCTCAACAAGCAACTTATAAGAAATAAGATACATAGCTACATATTCTTCACCACAATAGTTTTTAAGCTATTTTCCCATGAGCTATATATTGCAAAGACAAAGAATAGAATTTTAAAGGTAACACTCAAGTAATGTACTTTGGAATGGCAGAGAAATACCATGTAGTAGGTAGATATGGTGGACACAAATGGCATAGTTTTTGGCTCAAGGATTTGGGTGCACGAGAAGAATTCCTCTCAATACAAGGCTAGGCTAGCAAGGTTGTTTGAAGCAAACTCAAGTATGAAACGGTGCAGCAAGACTCACATATGAACATATTGTAAGCATTATAAGACTTTATATTGTCTCCTTGTTGTTCAAACACCTCAACCAGAAAATATCTAGACTCTAGAGACCAATCATGCAAACCAAATTTTAACAAGCTCTATGTAGTTCTTCATTAATGGGTACAAAGTACATGATGCAAGAGCTTAAACATGATCTATATGAGCACAATAATTGCCAAGTATCAAATTATTCAAGACCATATACCATTTACCACATGCAACATTTTCTGTTTCCAACCATATAACAATTAACGAAGCAGTTTCAACCTTCGCCATGAACATTAAAAGCTAAGAACACATGTGTTCATATGAACGAGCGGAGCGTGTCTCTCTCCCACACAAGCATGTATTTATTCAGAGAATGACTATAACAAAACGAAAATAAAAGCACACAGACGCTCCAAGTAAAGCACATAAGATGTGACGGAATAAAAATATAGTTTCAAGAGAAGAAACCTGATAATTTGTCGATGAAGAAGGGGATGCCTTGGGCATCCCCAAGCTTAGATGCTTGAGTCTTCTTGAAATATGCAGGGATGAACCACGGGGGCATCCCCAAGCTTAGACTTTTCACTCTTCTTGATCATAGTATATCATCCTCCTCTCTTGACCCTTGAAAACTTCCTCCACACCAAACTCAAAACAAACTCATTAGAGGGTTAGTACATAATGAAAAATTCTCATGTTCAGAGGTGACACAATCATTCTTAACACTTCTGTACATTGCTCAAAGCTACTGGAAGGTAATGGAACAAAGAAATCCATCCAACACAGCAAAAGAGGCAATGCGAAATAAAAGGCAGAATCTGTCAAAACAGAACAGTCCGTAAAGACGAATTTTAAAGAGGCACCAGACTTGCTCAGATGAAAATGCCCAAATTGAATGAAAGTTACGTACATATCTGAGGATCACTCACGTAAATTGGCAGATTTTTCTGAGTTACCTACAGAGCATTATACCCAAATTCGTGACAGCAAGAAATCTATTTCTGCGCAGTAATCCAAATCTAGTATGAACCTTACTATCAAAGATTTTACTTGGCACAACAATGCAATAAAATAAAGATAAGGAGAGGTTGTTACAGTAGTAACAACTTCCAAGACACAAATATAAAACAAAATTGCTGTAGTAAAATAAACACACGGGTTATCTCCCAAGAAGTGCTTTCTTTATAGCCATTAAGATGGGCTCAGTGATTTTAATGATGCACTCCCAAGAAATAAGAGTTGAAGCAAAAGAGAGCATCAAGAAGCAAATTCAAAACACATTTAAGTCTAACCCACTTCTTATGCATAGGAATCTTGTAAATAAACAAGTTCATGAAGAGCAAAGTTACAAGCATAGGAAGATAAAACAAGTGTAACTTCAAAAATTTCAGCATATAGAGAGGTGTTTTAGTAACATGAAAATTTCTACAACCATATTTTCCTTTCTCATAATGATATCCAGTAGCATCATGAGCAAACTCAACAATATAACTATCACATAAAGCATTCTTATCATGAGTCTCATGCATAAAATTATTACTACTCCCAACATAAGCATAATCAATTTTATTAGTTGTAGTGGGAGCAAATTCAATAAAGTAGCTATCATTATTATTCTCATCAAGTGTAGGAGGCATAGTATAATCACAATAAAATTTACTCTCCATATTAGGCGGCACCAGAAGACCACTATCATTATAATCATCATAAATAGGAGGCAAAGTATCATCAAAGAAAATTTTCTCCTCAATGCTTGGGGGACTAAAAAGATCATGAAAACCAGCTTCCCCAAGCTTAGAATTTTCTATATCATTATCAACAATGGTGTTCAAAGCGTTCATACTAATATTACTACTAGCATGCAAATAAGGTTCCATAGGTTTTTTAATTTTCGCATCAAACAATCCATGTCTTAACTCAGGAAATAGAATAAGAAGCTCATTGTTGTCCATTATGCCTAACTAGTGTAAACAAGAAACAAAAAGATGCAATTGCAGGATCTAAAGGAAATAGCTTCGAACACTCACACAATGGCGCCAGAAAAGTACTTTTACCTGGGACCGGAGTATGAATGCCTTTTACCATTCCTCCCCGGCAACGGCGCCAGAAAAGTGCTTGATGTCTACGGGTGCTTCTATTCTTGTAGACAGTGTTGGGCCTCCAAGAGCAGAGGTTCGTAGAACAGCAGCAAGTTTCCCTTAAGTGGATCACCCAAGGTTTATCGAACTCAGGGAGGAAGAGGTCAAAGATATCCCTCTCAAGCAACCCTGCAATCACGATACAAGAAGTCTCTTGTGTCCCCAACACACCTAATACACTTGTCAGATGTATAGGTGCACTAGTTCGGCGAAGAGATAGTGAAATACAGGTGGTATGAATGTATATGAGTGGTAATAGCAATCTGAATAAAATATGGCAGCGAGTAAACATGCAACAGAACACTAAATAAACGGAGATTCGATGCTTAGAAACAAGGCCTAGGGATCATACTTTCACTAGTGGACACTCTCAACATTGATCACATAATAAAACCACTCTACACTCTTTTGTTGGATGATGAACACCACTAATTGTGTAGGGCTACAAGAGCACCTCAATGCTGGAGTTAACAAGCTCCACAACATTCAATGTTCATATTTAAATAACCTTAGAGTGCATGATAGATCATTGCAATTACACCAAGTATTAACATAGCATGCACACTGTCACCATCACACTATGAAGGAGGAATAGATCACATCAATACTATCATAGCAATAGTTAACTTCATAATCTACAAGAGATCACAATCATAAACTACGCCAAGTACTACATGATGCACACACTGTCACCATTACACCATGGAGGAGGAATAGACTACTTTAATAACATCACTAGAGTAACACATAGATGAATAGTGATACAAAACTCATATGAATCTCAATCATGTAAGGCAGCTCATGAGATCATTGTATTGAAGTACATAGGAGAGAGATTAACCACATAGCTACCGGTACAGCCCTTAGCCTCGATGGAGAACTACTCCCTCCTCATGGGAGACAACAGCGTTGATGAAGATGGCGGTGGTGTTGATGGAGATGCCTTCTGGGGGCACTTCCCCGTCCCGGCGGCGTGCCGGAACAGAGACTCCTGTCGCCCAGATCTTGGCTTCGCGATGGCAGCGGCTCTGGAAGGTTTCTCGTACCGTGGCTTTTCCGTATTGAAGTTTATGTCAGGTACCTTTAAATAGGCGAAGAGGCGGAGTCGGAAGGCTGACGGGGGCGCCACACAATAGGGGGCGCGCCCCCCCTTGGGCCGTGCCGCCCTGGCGTCTGGTGGCCCTGTGGCCCTCCTCTGGTGGCTCTCGGGTGTTCTGGAAGCTCCGTGGAATTCTAAGATGCTGGACGTTGATTTCGTCCGATTCCGAGAATATTTCCTTACTAGGATTTCTGAAACCAAAAACAGCAGAAAACAGCAACTGACACTTCGGCATCTCGTCAATAGGTTAGTTCCGGAAAATGCATAAAATCATCATAAAGTGTGAACAAAACATGTAGGTATTGTCATAAAACAAGCATGGAACATAAGAAATTATAGATACGTTTGAGACGTATCACGGGAAAAGAGGAAGTTGTGCGCGGGAAAAGTGCAACATCTACTACATTGCCGTTACTGAAGAAAAGAAGATTTCCGAGAAAGTTATATCGGAAACGAGTGAAGTTTTGAAGCTCTTCAAGATTCTCTTCGGAACCGAGTCGATTGAAGTCGGAGAAATGATGAATCTCGGAGAACTTCGGGGGCTACTGTTGTGGGTATACTTTATGGGTATATCAACGGCATGGCCTAGATCCGGCAAGCCCGGGTGGCCTACAGATGGTGATGTGGCATGTGGCCCATCGGACGGCCCAGTTGCTGTAGATCCTGAAGGATGAAGTCCAGCCCAGGAGCAGGAAGCCGGATCCCAACCGACCTACGAAGGAGACCTGATCCGTGAAGGCCCATGAAGTGTCCGGATCCAGCACGGTCCTGATGGAAGGCGGATCCTTGACGTACACGGCAAGATATTATACCGTAGTTAGGCAACTTGTATTCCGGCTAGGACTCTCCATGTAAACCCTAGATCCGTGCGCCTTTATAAGCCGGATCCTGGGAGCCCTAGAGGCACAACCACAACTCATTGTAACATCGCGAAAGCGCCCAGATAATTCCAGACAAGCAGCAGTAGGCCATGTTATCGTGCAGGTGTTCCGAAGCTGGGTAAATCGCGTACCACCGTCCCGTGTGCACTCCGCCCTATGGCCCCTACTTCTTCTCCCCCTCGTGAGGATCCCTCCTCCGAGGCACCGTCGAATAGGCAACGACACAGGGAATTCCTGTTCTGCTGAGTTATAAACCAAATAAAGGGGGTCATTGCTAAATCCCCATAAATTAATGTAAAACATGGTATTATCATCATATATGTTGCAAATATGTGGAAATTCATGCTAATAAAGGACAAAGTTCATGTACGCATTTTACATGCATCACTATCATACAGAGATCTCTTAAAATCATGTGCAAGCATAAATGAACCAAACCTTTTATGCCATTGTCTTTAGACCATAAAGGAATCTATTTAACTTGCAAATAAGATTCACCTTACCGGGCACAACAAAATCTTCAAGTTGGTCCATGTATATCTCCTCCTCAAGTTATCCATAAAGAAAAGCAGTTTTCACATCTAACTACTGAAACTATGCTTCACAATCGGAGAGAACACATCATTATAATCAATACTTGAAATCTAACTGAATTTTTTTTCTATTAACCTTGCCATAAATCTTGGAGGTTAATTAGGAGACAAACATTTTTTTCATGTTAAAGATTCACTTACAGTGACGGGCCTCGCTTCGCTCCATCCTTAGCCTTCTAATTTGGATCACATGACCTCGTTTTGCTCTGTTGTTATCTTTCTAGTTTGAATCACAATATAACACATGTCCCCTCCGTCCTTTCTCCTTCCCTCAACCAATTGGTTCTTAGCTAGATCCAACCAAATCAGGGGCGAGGGCACCGCTTGTCTCAGCACCACTGCTTCTCAGAGCAGCACAGTAAGAGCATCCACAATGCATGATTGCTTAGTTAGACGCTTAAGAATAAAAATAAATCAATAAAATAGGATAATGTAGCGAAGTAAGAGGAGAATTTGATCTTGCATAAAGCTTCTTTTTAGATGGATCTAGCATACAACTTTGGGCCGTGCTAGGCGTCGGTCGTCTGATTTTAGGACGAAAATCGGTCGTGGGCCCCACTCTGCTGCTGCATGCTGCTATCGAGCCTGACGCATCCTGTCTTCATGTCCCGCCTTCACGTCGCGTGCCGACCCTGATTCCTGTCCCGGGTTAAGCTCACTAGACTAGCTAGCAGCTAGTTGTTAAGCTACATCACGGCTTGTGAATGGTGATACTTAGGAGTATTCGTTTTCACAGATTTTCATAGGTTAGGTACACGTGTTGTTCTCTGTTGTTAATACAACAAAATTAATCTAGCAAAGATGTTTACAACAAAAGTAATCCAGTTAAAATGTTTACAACAATAATTAACAATAATTTCAACAAAAAATAGTTTCAGCACTAATAATTATCGGTAATGATTTCCTCTAGCACAAATATATTTACAATAAATTAGTAAAGTATTTACAACAATAATTATCAGTAAATTTAACAAAAATATGCTTATTTACAATAAATCAATAGAGTGTTTACAACAAATAATTATTAGCAAATTTGCAAAAAATATAGGTATTTACAACAAATGAGTAAAGTATTTTCACCAATATTTATCAACAATTTCAAGATTTTTTTAGGTATTTACAACAAATCAGCAATCTATTTATAACAATAATTAACAATAAAAACAATAAATAATTTGGGTGTTTACAACAAATGACCAGCAACCGTTTTAACTAGTGCTAAACTTGTTTTCAACTCTGCAACAAATCGTAGCATTTTAGCTAGCTCAGCAGAGCTGCATGCTGAGCGAACAGCAGAACATGCCTCCTAGTGGTAGCTAGCAGCAGCGGCATGGAAGACATGCATGCTAAGATAATATTGTACGTGCGTGCAACTACTGTCCATTGATTGGATCGGACATGCAGGTGGTGTGTAAAATAGTAGGAGAAAAAAGTAGCGCCGGAAGAATAGTGAGGCACGCAACAGTGAAAAGGACGCGTTGGAGGGACCGATTGATGCCGCGCTGATCGGTCGACCGATTATAAGCCTTTTCCTACAACTTTGGTATAGTAGAAAACACGGAATACAATCAAAACTTGTTTATTTGTGGAGAACGTCTTTGTTTTCTGGCTGGGAGTACTCCCTACCTATATATAACCGGTGCCCTTTAATTCAATCCATTGTCGTCCATCTGAAATCATCGGAATTCCTACGCTTATATACGTGAGCTGTCCAAATCCGTTTTGATCAAAGGTATAGCTTTCCATATCCTTTCGAGCAAAGTATTGGTTTTCCAAATCCTTTCGAAGCCGGCACGGACACGTCACATGAGTCCGAGGCGAGCCAAGATACGTACGCGCTGGCTCCTTTAAATTGCCAACCCCCCACGAGTCCACGATCGAGTTGCAACGTGTCTCAGATAAACAACTGACTGGATTCCCGCGGCGATACCCACCTCTCCAGCAATATCTCGCGATCCCAACAACAACGAAACCGAGAAGTCGGCGCCCCACGACGTGATCTACGCGCCCCCCGGTCGAGATGTGCGCCCTCCCGAACTCGCCGCCGGCGTTGACCATCGACGTGCTCTTCGGGGACCGCTACGTACCGGTGATGATCACGTCGTCGCCGACCACGCCGTTCGCCTTCTCGCCGGCGACGGCCACGTACACGCCAATGACGCCGCAGGTCTCCACGGCCTTGCCGGCGATGATGATGGCGGACGGGCAGTACTGGACGCACCCGACGGTGATGTCGCTGCCGATGGCGAAGTCGACCGCCCGGGCGGCCGGTAACGTGGTGGTGCGGCCGGTGTGGGCGCACAACCTGCGGGAGGAGGTTGAGCTGATCGAGTCGCTCCTGCGCCGCTTCCCGTACGCCGCCGTCGACACGGAGTTCCCGGGGACGGTGTACCGGCCCAAGGTGCCCACGTACGCGCTCACTGCGGAGAAGAAGTACGCCCTGCTCAAGGCCAACGTCGACGAGCTGCACCTGATCCAGCTCGGCCTCACCCTGTTCGACGCGGCGGGCCGGCTCCCGGACCTCGGCACCGGCGTGCAGTACGTGTGGGAGTTCAACTTCCGGGAGTTCGACGTCCGGCGCCACCGCCACGCGCAGGAGTCGATCGCGCTGCTCAGGTCCAAGGGCGTGGACTTCGACCGGACGCGCCGGGATGGCATCGACGCGGCGGCCTTCGGCCCGCGGCTGCGCAAGCTGCTGCGCGGGGGCCTCGGGGACGCCGGCGTCATCACCTTCAGCGGCGCCTACGACCTGGCCTACCTCGTAAAGATTATGCTGGGCAGCGGGTACAAGCTGCCCGCCACGCCGGCGGAGTTCGAGAGCGTCGTCAAGGCCATGATCCGGAAGAGGCTGTACGACGTCAAGGAGATGGCGCGCCGCTGCCCGAGGGACGTTGACCTCCGCGGCGGGCTGGACCGTGTAGCCGGGAAGCTCGACGTGAGGCGGGCAGTCGGGGAGGCGCACCAGGCCGGCTCCGACAGCCTGCTCACCTGCCAGACCTTCATCAAGATACGGGAGCGATATTTCGTCGGCGACGACGACCTCACGACCGTCGCCGGCATCGTGGCAGGGATCACGGCGTGCTGAAGCACCCTCTCTTTGTAAATAAACTAGATTTAGATGTGCGCCTTGGCGCACGATCCCGTGAAACTCGTACCAGTTCAAACTTTGTATAACACGGCTAAAAGTCACGAAATTACAAATGAAGTTCTCAACATTTATATACAACCAGGGAAATAGAGGAATATATTATGGTACCAAACACTCGATGGCTATGTCGAGAGCAACAGAAGTAAGGACAAAGAAACATATATATAAGCTAGGCCATCTACTAAAGAAATAATTTTGATGTTGTTTGGTAAAATCGAGTTAATGAAATCCGCGGGAGCAATGCCATCAGGATCCTTCTCCCATAGTCAATTTCATGCCAAATCTGGAAGGATAAAAGCAGCCCACGAAAAAAGAGGCATGACCATGCTAAAGCCATTGAAGCGACTTGAATAACTAAATATTTAGGTACTGATTGAGATGTACCTGAACCAGAAGCAATTTACCCACTCCAGGAATCATAGAACTCCATCCTTTTGCTTGATCAAGATAAAGAATCATAACAATTTCAACACAGACAGAGCAAAACCTGAAGGTTTCGTCATATATGAGTGCAATCAGATTTAGAAGAGACTATAAATGGCTTTCTCACTAATTGGATTCTTACGTGAAAATAACCGCTGAACTGGGCTTGCTCTATATTCATAGCCTTGTCATGGTTAACTGCAAAAAAAATAAGATATAGTTGTAAAGATACATGATGTTAAACATAGGAAATACATGCATTGTTCATGAAGCTGGGGTATTAAAAACTGAATTGGATAGAGAATTCCCTCTCTGTCGGTTTCTCTCTCTTAAAGTATGTCATGTTGCTTTGAAATTTTTAGCTATCCTTAGTGCATTATAAAGGTTGTGTATTTTTATCTTTTCTCAGTAGCCAAGAAATTTGGCAAGTGGTATGTTCAGTTTTCTAGATTTCCTTAACGCCTTACAAAAATAGCAAGGATGTGATAAATCTGTCATGTATATTAATACAAACAACGAAATCAGCATCATGATTATTCAGAAAAAATGAGGTGGCGTACTAAAAACTGGATTGAATAGAGAAGCAAGAAATCAATGTAGTACATGTTCCTAACCAGTCTGCTGATGGATACCTAAAGTTGGACTAAAAAAACAGAAAATGGCTACTAAAAAAACTGCATTTAACTAACAGAATATATTGTCTAGAAGACCGAAACCATACTGCAAGGCATGTATGATCAGGACTGAATATTTAGAGTTGTTTTTTCCACTAAGCCCTAATCCCTATCTTTAAAATTTCCTGAATAATCATGACTATCTATTGTGGACAGAAAAATGGGTTCCATAGTGCAGTCTCATACCGGGTAGCAAACAATCAGCTGAGCAGCCGACATAACAGCAGGCATCATCCCACAATTCAACAACTAATAGTTGAACAATAACAGATGGATCTGTATCATGATTCCCATTAGCCGCAGAGGCGCCTATTGGCCGGGCATGATGCACTCCGGCCCAGCAACTTCCTGACAGCTTCCATGGTGAGTCCCACCCCTATTGGATCCGAATGCTGCAGAGAAGATCAAAATCAGGCATCCGCCCCAGCTGACCACCAGACCAAAGAAAACTAAACCAAAGGAGAACCTGTACGGACCTTCGCAGAGGAGTCTTCTTGGGCAACCAGGAGAACGGGCATGTGGTGGATGCGGGGACGGGGTGGATTCCGGCGGAGCTGGTCATGGCGACAGGCAAGGGCGCGTCGTCGCCAGCGAGATGCGGCCACTTGGGGGCCCTCCTGCATCAGCCACCGGGCCATGGCACCCTACTGCTGCTCGCACGCTCACGTGCCCTTCAGATGAACATCATCCACCTTAACTGGTTTGTGACGTTTACCATGGTATAAGAAACCAAGTCATAATTAGAACATCATAGTAAATGAAGCTTCAATCATGTGCATAATAATTAATGCTACTTAATTTCTACCAGAAAAATGTTTCACGTACAGAAAAGATCTATAGTCGCTCTATTACTAACATCTATGATAGGATAGGAGGTGGATGGGCCTTAATCTTGCAGACAACAAACCTCGACTTTGTCCCTTCGGTTAACAATAGAGGGATGCACAACCCAGAACTAAATAGCAAGATCTAACATAGACCATGGTTCTCTAATCATAGGAACTTTGGAGAAAATTGAAACCACATATGTCTGGAAGGCTAACCATAGTTTCTAACATGAAATCCACAACATGATTGGCCGAATAATTTTCATAAGCAATATCCGAAGGCACAAAAAACGCCCTCGCGTCGTCCCCTCCAGGCGACGCAGGGGGTGAACCCTAGCCTCCCCAGCGCCGCCACCCCCTCCCCTCCCTCCCCGCCTCGTCGCCCCTGGAGGCCGCCGCCGGCAAAGGCCGTGTTGCGCCCGTGATGGGGGCGGCGGGGATCTGGTCTCGTGGCCCTCCTCGCTGCAGGATGGAGGTCAGCGCAGCGCGGGGGCCCCTCGCCGCTCCTCCACGTCGTCTCCGGCGGCCCTGGCCTGCGGGCTCCCGGTGCACCTCCGGTGCCGCCCCGTCGTGGTGACGGGCCCCAGCATCGGATCTGGCCGGAATCGACCGTAGCCGCCGACCCCTGCAGATCTGGCGCCGCCGTCCCGTCGTGGTGGTGGGTGTCGGGCCTGGATTTGCTTGGGATAAGCTGCTGGTCCTGGCGTTGGTGGAGTCAGGCTGGCGGCACGGTTGGGTCCGTGCCGTCTCCGGCACAGTTGGGGCTGTGTCTTGGCTGCCGGGGCAGGGGCTCCGGGCAGTCGTGCGACGCCGCTCCAAGGGTGGGTGGCGCCTGCTGATGCTTGCTGGTTGCCAGCCGCGGTCGCGCGCGGGTGATGCGGTGGTGCCGGTGTTAGCGTCCGGCTCTTGTCGCCGCCTCGCCATATGCTTGGCGGGGCGCTGTGCTTCGCCATGGACGGCAGGGGCTGCTCCGAGGCGGCATGGACGAGTTGTACACGCTATGGTTGCTCCGGCAATTCTGGCGGTGCGCGGCTGGTGTCGGCGTTGAGCTTGGCGTAGTTGACCCGGGGTCTAGGTCACTGCGTCCCCTGGGCTGGCAAGACTGGTGTAGTGTTGCCGGCGGTGCCAGCTCTGTTTCCCAATCTGCGGTCTCTTGGTGGTGGCCGGCCTCGGGTTCGGGGTGGACATCGGCGAAAGCTGTGCAAGGCCTTGGCCGCTGCGGGTGACGACGACGTCCTCGACGCCGTGTCCCTTCTTGGAGGCGTCACCAAATGTCCCTCCTTTTTCGTAGTTGGATCACGCCGCCATGCTTAGCTTGCGCACTTCTCCGACGGCGCAAAGTTCTCTTCTTTGGCTTTAGGCACACCCTCTCCACCTTCTTTGTGCTTGTCGCCGCCATTGTCTCCGTGGCTACATATACACGGTGTTCGGTCTGGTTTGGGCGGCCTCCTAGATACCCGGGGGTGGTTTCCTAGGCCGGCGTCATGCCTCAGGCGATGCCGGTGGTTTCTTCCTTACGCCGTGGGAGCTATGTGTCGTAGGATAAGTGTCAAGGCTGCGTCTTGAGGGGTGGTGGTTGGGCTAGGGCGAAAGCCCGGCAAGGCCTCGGCCGGTGCGGGTGACGGCGACGCCCTTGGGCGCCGCTCTCCTCCTTGGAGGCGTCTCCATCAAGCCCTCCCTCTTTAGTATCTCGAGATAGGAAGATAACCACGCTCTGACGGTCATGGGTGCGCTTTGCAAGCATGGGAGATCTGTTAGTTCTGGGCAGTTCTCGGTGCCGTGCCCTTGCAACAGAAGACGACGCTTCCATCGACGGAATCAAGCTCTCTGCCTAGTTAGCTAGTGTTTTGTAGCTTGTTTCTCTTCCTCTTCTTTGTTGCTACTTTTGGTGTATCGTAAGCTGGCAACCCCAGCATTTCGCTGTTTTTTCTTTCAGTTGTTGCTACCGTTGTACGCCTGGCCGGTTGATGGCTTTGTTAATTCAAAGTCGGGCTTTCGAGCCTTATGTTTAAAAATAAGCAATATCCATCATGTTAACCAGCAATGCAAGAAAATTTTAAAAGCAAACGCGGGAAACTACATGAACTTTGGATGTACAAAAACTAACTACACACACATGAAAATCACTCAATCAGGCTACCGGTTTGTTGATATCCTCTTATACAGTTAAATTGGAAAATATATATTTAGAACATCACTGAATATTAATCAGTTGAGAGAAATAACCTCAAATGTGGACTTGTAGTCTAATAGGGTAAATGCACAATTACAGAAGTGACATAACCAGGAAGGTAAATTAGACAAATGAGTAGATGTATTGAACATCGCAAACTGGAATGATGATAACCAATAACCGATGACAAGAGAACACTAACTACATGTGAATGGCTCAATACCTGCAGACATCAATACGTCATCATCATCTCTGATGCAATTTATTTTGAAGGATTACACATTTGAATTACTCCCTCCGATCAATATAAGTATAAAACCACGACACTTATTATGGATCGGAGGGAGTACAAGAAATCTTCTAGTTAATGCTAAGAGGGTTTGCATAAGTATTTCTTATGCTCTCCCTCGTCAATGTGACATTACTTGCCTTTTTCTCATCTTTGAATGTTTTCTTCGTAGAAATCAGGTGGCAAAAAGGGTTCTATAATAGGTTGTGTGTGTATTAATATTTGCAGACTTCACAAAAATGTATGAAAGAAACACAGCCATGGACCATGCTACATATATACAACAATACCTAAAACCACACGATAACCATTGAAAAAAATCGAGGGAAAAAAGGGTTAACGATTCATGGATTGGTTGGCTTTAGCAGCAGCTTAAAAACAAAACTGCAAAATGACTGCAGTCAGCATGTTACTTATCAGATTACAAACCAAGTCTTCCATTGCATTTTCTCTTTCTTTTTACATTTAGTGTCAACTGCAACTCTGCTTTGAAAAGCAAATTTCTTAAATTCTAACACACGACTGCTTCAGTAGAATTGGAAGGCATACAAAACCGCACAATATTTTCCATTTCTTACATTGCTACAGAAAGTGTGTGCCCAATCGTCTTGCAGTTCCTTAAGAATACTTCTGCCTAGTACGCCATTAGATACCTACTCTAGTTATAATAGAAGGCAAGTGAATGAATAATATACGTATATAGCAGTGAGTTAAGGAACAAAGCAGAAGGTGGTACCTTGGCCGTATGTCATCATTGCGTTTAGGCCCAATTGAGTATCACGGTGAGGGCATTGGTTAAGGAACAAGCTATAACAACAGTGTGGTACCTTGCCCGTATGTCATCATTGCGTTTAGGCCCAATTGAGTATCACGGTGAGGGCATTGGTTTCAGGGGGTTTCACGACTGATGGAAGCCTCTGTGGGAGAGCTGTTCAGAAGCAACTCAGGGGTTCTCACAGAGACAACCAAATGATTCTTTCTCAACACAAATCTCAATAGCAGAAACATCAATTTCTGCAGTGTGTTCTACAACAGATCAAAACCAGTTGCAGTAAAGAAAATAAAGCTATAAATACTTACGTAGAAGTTTAAAATCAATTTGAGAGTCTTTAACCTGCGCATAGACAAAATTCACTGAGCATAACATGATCCAAATTGCCCAACTGGTGTACTTGTTACCGAACATGAAAACTTGAATCTGTTATTGACGAGGAAAATGTTAGTGTCATATCAAAAGCATAGAATGTTTTCCATGTAGTGCAGATTTGCTAGAAGTAAATGCATTGGATTACTATCAATATCACAAAACTTAAACCTTGCATGTCCTTGCCGTTCAAAATTTCTATCTACAAGCTGCATTTAAAGCCTCGTGTTCAGTTATCAAGAGTTGAATACACAATATTAAACACATAGCTTGGATATAAAACAGAAGAAACATTGCAGATAGTGATAGGTGAGGGAGCAACACCGAGGCTTTCATATATTAGAAAAAAAGGTTTTCAAGTAGAAACTTGCATGAAAAAGTGAACATCCTTACTAAAGAAAATGTTTCCAACATTGGGCGACCTGTCGCCGCACGCTTGGCTTAGCTAAGGGAGAGAGATAAAACCTTTTCATGCAAGTTGTTCACTTTCTCATTTTCAAGACTGCAAGAATAAAAAAGTGAACATTGTTTACTTCTGCCTCACTAAAGAAAATGTTTCAAGACTGCAAGAATATAAAATATTACATCAAAATAAATGAAGGATAACTTTTTGAGACCTGAGATAGATTAAGAAACTACATCTAAAAAGCCTAAAAAGAGAAGCCCAACTTTGAACCATAATTGCGTCATAAACTATAAGCCAATAAGTCATGGCCATACGTACCTTTAGTTTATATGAAGTGTTCTAGCAGCTTCTCCAATCTTTGTGATGATTCCTTTTAGAGCGCACGGTGAGGTCAATCATGTCTTGTTTTGCTCCTAGCACAGAATCTGTAGAGTTAAGCACATTGCAATGAGATATAGTATCTACAAGAAATCACAAGAATTAAGGAGGCAAATAATATCGAGAAAACCGACCATGAGCTGAAGTACAAATAAAAGAGTGTCATCGGTGAAAAGACAATGGGGAAAATAAGTGAATGTGTTATTGTTTCTTAAGACCTTCTTGATTTAGATAAAAAAGTAAGAGGTTCTAGCTAAGATAACAAATAAATTCATAGTGTCACTATAGAATCTACAAATCTTGTCCTAATATTCAGTACAAAAAACGCTGAATCAGCGGCAACTGAATGTAAAAGAAAAGTGACAGTATTGTGCAATTTACATAACAGATAGTCTTTCCTCACATGCCAACAATGTTATCCAGACATATGCTCATTTATATGGCCAAATATACAAACCCGGAGAAATTAAACAATGTCAAACAATGTCATAAGAGAGGAAGAGAGAGAGGATAGGAGTACAAGGATAGAGCACGCGAGAGATGCGGAGGTACAATGCAAGCGGCGTCGATGAGGAGAGATGGAAATCGGGATAGCTAGTGTGTTGTCGGGCGAAGCGAGCCCTGATTGGTTCGCCTGGTTTGCCTACTCTCAGGACACCATCAGAATAGAATTACCGTTCCTTAACTGGGGTTTTTTGATAGCTCAAATAACTACTAATACTGTACTATTAATTAATATTCCCAGAACAAAAGAACTCTTGCCAGATAAGGCTGCGGCAACAATTTGGATCAATGTACATTTGCAGTCGCAGGAATCAAAATTTGCAAAAATACATGGCAAGTGATTGATGCAAAACAGCAGCATTTGTGTGCACACAACATCTATTATCATATTTCACAAAAAAAAATCACCAAAGTATATTCCTTCCACAACATACTTCATGATCTGATGCCCTCATCATAGAACACGGAGAACTAAATCACTAATTCCACACAGATTGGCCGAATGCTATATATCAACAACAAACCAACAAGAACCTATCTAGGCCCGCATACTTTCCTCTTAAGCATTTAATCAAACACGTCCCCTGCTTTTAAGTTCTAAACAAAGATGCCCAACAAGCAAGAAAGAAACGTCCACTCGAATGTCCCAAATCGTACTCTAATGTCCCAAATCGTACTGGATATGAACTATAGCAGTCCAATCTTGAGGGCAGCAACAAGGACCAGCCGGTAGAACCCCTACGTACGCCAAACATCGCAAAGGAAAAGGGGATCGAGTACGGACGAGTTCATACGCAGATAAATTACAAAGGCGAGGGTTACCTGTGCGAGGCTGGTGATGAGTCCGCGGAACTTGGGGTGGACGCCGGCGTGGTACTTGAGGCAGCCGGAGATGGGGTTGTGCAGCGTCCAGGCGTGCTCGCCGCCGAGCCGCCGACGATGTCCAGGCGCGCCTTTGATGCCGTCGTCCAGGCGCGCCTTCGCTGCCGTCGTTGCCGCATCACCCACGCGCGCGCCGTCTGCAGTCGCGCGCTCGCTGTCGCCGCCGCAGTCGCTGCCGTCGCCCAGGCACACGCTTGCCGCCGCCGTTTCCAGTCGCGCGCTCGCCGCCGCAGTCGCCGCCGTCGCCCAGGCGCGCGCTCGCCCTCGCCTTCGTCCCCCAGGCGCACCTTCGCCGCCGCTGTCTTCAGGCACGCGCTCGCCGTCGCCCAGGCGCGCCCAGGCGCGTGGTCGCCGCCGCCGCCGCTGCCATGTTCTTCCCGGTTGGAGATGGGGCGTGGGAACGAGAGGGGATTGGGGAGAGGGAGGCGCACGGGATTGGGTGAGATAGGGTTTCGGCCGGCGCGGTGAAGATATTTTGCACGCTAGCTCGCCACCAACGAAGCCGTAGACACTGACGTGTGGACCTGCCGAACCGTAGGACCCAAACGCAGCCAGATGCGGGTAGACAACGGCCAGTGCATGGCTTTCGCTAGAACGCTGCTGCCAGATATGGACGGCTGAGATCGAATGCTGGCCAGGCACAGTAAAAATCCGACGGTTCACGTGCTTCATTCGCTGTGAATCCCCCTATGGGGGGCATCGTTTATACCTTTAGATACTAGCTAGAATAGCTAGAATTCGCTCTTGTTGCTTCGCGATTAGTATTCTACTACTAGGGACTAACTTATGGTGGTCTTTTCTTTAGGAAATATATTAGGGATTTGTAAATAAATTTTGAATCTTAGTGACTTTTCGAGATAATCGGACTAGCAAAGCAAATTTGCGAGTTTAGCAGTAGACGGGTACTTGGAGAAGGTTTTCGTTAGCCAACTCCACATCAACCTGTCGGGTTGGGATTGTTCCAACTTGGCCTATCTCCAGCGAGCCCAAACACTTCATGTGCCATCGTTTCCCTTTCTTGGATGCGATGCCGTTTCCCTTCCTTGAATGCGATGCCACAGGAGGATGACTTCATTGGACCGACATATCCTCTCGCGGGTGGTTTGCCTCCTCGTGGTTTAGGTGTTAAGCTTCATGTACTAACAACATAGTTTAAAATAGCCGGCTATAGCCGGGCTAGCCTTTCCCGCATGGTGCGGCTAACTGCATTAGCTCGTTACAAAAGGTGTTAAAGTCCTTAAATAGCCGGCTATAGCCAGGTTATAGCCGGGCTATAGCTATTTTATGAGACCGTGGTTATATGTTGTAGCCGGCTATTTTAAACATTGACTAACAATCAACCTGTCGGGTTGATTATTCCAACTTAGCCCATCTCTAGCGAGCCCAAACACTTCATGGGCCATCGTTCCCGCCCCTTGGATGGCTTCATTGGACCGACATATCCTCTCGCTGGTGGTTTGCCTCTTCGTGGTCTAGGTTTTAAGCTTCATATACTAACAAACTATTTCAAAAGACCGATCTGATGGAAAGAGCTAGAAAAATCACTTATACAATTTAACATCCCCCCTCACGTGTGAGGCGAAAACAAATCAACATGTGTAAACAGAGTCGTATAGCTCGAGACACCAGTACATAGATATGAGGGGGATAACAACAATTTATAGAATAAATTGTGAAAACTAGGACTCGAACTCGAGATCCAAGCTCTGATGCCATGTTAAGCTTCACACACTAACCAACTATTCCAAAAAATAGTCTGATGGAAAGAGCTAGGCAATTCACTTATACAATTTAACACTAGGCGTAGATCTTGACCTCTCGTTGTGCCGCCTAGTGAGCGCCCATGGTTGTAGCCGCTTACGAGTTGGCATACGCCTCGATTTTGGCAGCTCTTGCTGATAAGGAAAAGGTGGCCGATCTTTCGATGAGAGGATGATAACTTCGATTTGTTGGTGGAGTTTGTGATTGACGATCCGATTGCACGTGCAAAGCTCGTGCGCCAATACAATCGCTAAGACAATATCCGGGAGTTACTGATCTTGCGGATACACAATCAGCTTGACCAAAATATCTTAATTCCTATCTGAAATCGAGAACAAGTAAGAACTAACAATGCAATCAGAATATTGCGGATATAGATGAAAGATTTATTCAAAAATGTACGATTTCGAATAGTCGGTCTTGTTCTGGGCGTTGGCCTCAAAAGAAGTACACGAGAGTTGCAGCAATGACTAACTTTTAGTCTAATCAAAATCCGAGTCTAAACGTGATGGCTAAGGAGGTATTTAAGGAGGAAAAGGAGATGGTTTAGGCTAGCCCAAGGTATGGTGGCCGAATCGACCTCTAGATGGCCTTTTCTCGTTCAATACGGACTCTAAATAATAGCTGAATTAATTATTGTGAATTTTACATGGGCCTGGCCAAAAACTAAAGGTGACGCAGCACCATATCATACTTAGGACGAAAATATGAAGTATAATCTTGAATATTAGTCCAAGCTCTTCTTTCATCATTATGGAGACTTTAAAGTTCCGAAATCTTCGCTCAAAGCGTCCTCTTCAATCCTCACATGTTTGCTTCCATCTCCATGCACGATCATGCTCCAAAGCTTGTCCCTCTTGTCCATGCTAGGTCTATCATTCTTAAGAGTAGGCAACATCATATTCGCATGTATGTGAGGAAAAGTTACAAGAAAAAAAGTACCTGATAGTTAAGTTATTTGGCACGAGCTCGAGTGATCGGTCCTTGTATATGTGTGGCTGTAGGTACAGCGGTTGTATCAATAGATGGAATGTCCCCATCATGCCCCCCTTCTGAATTGAAAGTCGTCCTCGACACGATCTCATCTTATTCATCAAAGTAAGGCTTCAAATCTACAATGTTAAATGTAGGACTAACTGAACCAAAATATGCAGGAAGCTCAAGTTCATATGCATTATCATTTATCCTCTCTAACACCTTAAAAGGACCAGCAGCGCGTGGCATTAACTTAGATTTTCTCAATTCAAGAAAACAATCTTTGTGCAAATGCAACCAAAAAAGATCGCCAACATCAAACACAACATGCTTTCTAATACGTTGCAAAAGTATCTATAGTTTTTGATGCTCCATGCTTGTTTTACACTAATTTATATATGTTTTTCTTACACTTTGTTGCACTTTTATACATTTTCTGGCACTAACCTATTGACAAGATGCCATAGTGTCAGTTCCCTGTATTCTGCTGTTTTGTATTTTAGAAAAGTTGTACATAAAATATTCTCGGAATTGGACGAAAGAAAATCCGAAGATCTTATTTTTCCGTAATGAAGACGAAGTCCAAAGGGGGTCAAAGAAGTGACGCAGGGCGGCCAGACCACACCTAGGCGCGGCCTAGCCCTGGCCCGCGCCTAGGGGTGGTGTGGGCCCCCCTGTTCTCCACCGACCTCGCCCTTCCGCCTATAAATGCCTCCCGACGCAAAAACCCTAAATCAATCGGCCTCCATCCACGAAAAGTTCCATAGCTCCGTCGCCATCGCAGATACGATCCGGGGGACAGAAGTCTCTGTTCCGGCACCCTGCCAGGACGGGGAATTGCCCCCAGAGCCATCTCCATCGACTCCACCGCCATCTACATCGCCATTTCTGACTCCCACAATGAGGAGTGAGTAGTTCTCCCCCGAGGCTGAGGGATTTACCGGTAGCTATGTGGTATATCTATATCTCCATGTATGATCTTTATGTGATCATGAGCTTTGTAATCTAGTTGAATAAGTAGATGTTATCTTCAACTATTGTGCTACTCAAGTGATTTTATTATGTGATCTCCATGGACACCTTGTCCAACAGTGTGAAGGTGACAGTGTGCACACCGTGTTTGTTTCTTATGCTTAATTTATAGAAATAGTTATGAATTGTGGTGACTAGTTAGTACCATCTTTGTATGCTCAAAGTGACAGCGTGGGGCATCCATAGATTGGGAATGCGAACTTTAAGGAGTGCTTACATCCCTACGGAGTGAATTTGTGTTTATTATCAAACCGGAGAATGGTTCAGAGTAGCATAGGGAAGTGATAATATCTATGTATTCAATTATCATTGTTGAGAGTGTCCACTAGTGAAAGTATGATCCCTAGGCCTTGTTTCCAAGCATTGAAACACCGTTTACAACCAATTCTGCTACATGTTTGCTTGCTGTCATTTTTATTTCAGATTGCTATTACCACTCATATTCATCAATATTACTTGTATTTCACTATCTCTTCGCCGAACTAGTGCACCTAAACACCTGACAAGTGTTTTAGTTGTGTTGTGAACACAAGAGACTTCTTGTATCGTAATTGCAGGGTTGCTCGACAGGGATATCTTGAACCTCTACCTCCCTAAGTTCGATAAACCTTGGGTGATCCACTTAAAGGAAACTTGATGTTGTTCTACAAACCTCTGCACTTGGAGGCCCAATACTGTCTACAAGAATAGAAGCGTGCGTAGACATCAAGCTCTTTTCTGGCATCGTTGCCGGGGAGGTAAGGTAAAAGGTACTCACATCCTCTGGCTACTAAATTTTTTTGTTGCTAGTGAGTGCTCGAAGTTATTTCCTTTAGATTCTGCAATTACATTTTTTGTTTTTTGTTTTTATTATAACTAGTTAGGCTTAATGGAAAACAACAACAAAATTAGACAGCTTTATAGTATTTATCTTGAGTTAGGACATGAGGTGTTTGAAGAGAAAATTAAAAAACCTATGAAACTTTACTTGCATGCTAGTAGCAATGTTATTAGTATGAATTCTTTGAACACCATTATTGCTAATGCTATGGAAAAGTCTAAGCTTGGGGAAGCTAGTTTTTATGAAAATGATCTTTTTAGTTCCCCAGCTTTAGAGGAGGAAATTTGCTATGATAATACTATGCCTCCAATATATGATGATTACAATGATGATTATGTTATTTTCAGTCCACCTACTATTGATAAAATTAATTATGATTACAATATTCCTCCTATATTTTATGATTATGGTGATGAGAATGATAAAGATAGCTATTTTATTATATTTTCTCCCACTACAATTGATAAGAATGACTATGCTTATGTGAGGAGTAGTAATTATTTTATGAATGTGGCTCATGATAAGAATGTTTTATGTGATAGTTATATTGTTAATTTTATTCATGATGCTACTGAAAGTTATTATGCGCGAGGCAAATATGGTTGTAGAAGTTTTCATGGTATTAAAACACCTATCTATATGCTGAAAGTTTTGAAGCTACTCTTTTTTTATCTTCATATGCTTGTCACTTTGTTCTTTGTGAATCTATTTGTGTACAAGATTCCTATGCATAGGAAGTGGCTTAGACTTAAATTTGTTTTATATTTGCTTCTTGATGATCTCTTTTATTCAATTTGTATTTCTTATGTGAGCATCTTCTCAAACTATTGCGCCTAGCTGAAAGGCATTAACGAAAAAACGCTTATGGGAGACAACCCATTGTTTTATTTCTGTAATTTTTCTTTTATGTTGAGTCTTGGAAGTTTTTACCTCTGTAATAAAATCTCCTTATCATTTTTATTTCGTTTTTGTGCCAAGAATAACCTCTAAGAGAGAGAAAGTAAGATTTGGGGAAGTTGTTATCGTGAAAACAGATTCTGTGTTGTCACCATAAAAAATCGTATAAACAGCCAGAGCGTAATTTTGAGCTGCAAATTTTTGTGCATATGCCCCAAGTTATTATTTAACTTTCATTAGTTGAACACTTTTCGATCTGAGCAACAGAAGATTTTCGAAAAAAGTTGATCTTTACCTGTTGTTCTGTTTTGGCAGATTTATGCCACTATTTGCATTTGCCTCTTAATCTCTTTCTTTTTGAGTTGGTTTGAGCAAAGAGCTTTTTTAATATGTTGCTACAGTAGCTAATTTATCAATATATGCTTGATATGTTAGAACTGAACCTAAGTGGAATTATTATTTTGATTGTACTAATGTTGCTAATAAAAATTATGTGAAGTTTTGTATGAAGGAAGAATGATTTAATGGATGAATAATGGACAAAATCTCAAGCTTGGAGATGTCCATGTCACCCCAAGAAATATTCAAGAGGTACAAGCGTCAAAGCTTGGGGATGCCTTGGGCATCCCCTCTTCATCAACAAAGCATCATGTCATCTCTCTATGCGTTATATTTTAATTGCTTTATACGCTATGTGTTGTTCTTGGAGCGTCTTTATTTTTGTTTTTAGTTTTGTTTTGTTTTGTTCTGTTTGCTGTAGCATATGGTTGTATCATGGCATATTTATTTTCGAGAGAGACACACTCCGTTTTAATTGCATAGAACGCTCTAGTTTTCGCTTTTATTGTTCTGCGAGTGTTCTAGTTTGCTACTACTGCGTTTAGCTCTTGGTCTTTCACTTGAATTATGTTCTGAGCTCGTTAGTATTCTTTATTTATGTATGATTATCTCTCTGGTTCATATTGTTTTTCATCTCTGAGAGCTATTTCAAATAAGTTGATTGGTGTTGGAGACGAGTAAATGTTTCATTACTATAGTGATGCAAAAGGAAGCTTATTTAGACTGTGGCATAAACTTTGGCATTTCATGTTGGATGTTATTCTTATTATATGCTTAATATTTATTGTTGTAGCATTACTTGTCTCAAATAGCTGAGAGTGCATAATGTGTCATTGAAAGAATCATGTGTTGTTTTCATCATAAAAAGCATAATATTGTGGTATTCTCCTTTGATGCTTTATTGGGTTGACTTGGCACATGCTTATACCATGTTATGACTACAAACCAGTCAACTAAAACCTCTATGATCATTTAGTTTTTGACTTGTAATATCACTTTATGCTTTGATTAATAATGTTTTATCGCTATGCATGATTATGGTCATTATTGCTCTCTTAGTTGGTCGCTCCTAGTCTTTTGCTAGCCTTCGCATGTACTGAGTATAAGCTCTACTCGTGCATCCAACTACCAAAAACCAAAGTTTTCCAATTGTGTCCATCATATCTACCTACTAGCATTATTGATATTCCAAGTATAGTCATCATGCTTTTATTTATCATCCAAATTAAATTTTGGCATGAGAAAATTAGCAAGTAAAGCTCTCATGAACTTGATGGCACATTTAATTTCTTGCACATAATAAATTTGATCATTGTGACTATCTTATGAAGTTTATATGTTTGCAAATTGCAAGTTGGGAGTTAGCACAACCATGCTTTCATGGGGCACGCTTTCAACATTGCACTTATTCATATTTAATTGATGTTATGTTCTTTTGTTTATGGATGCCTAGCGGTGTGAAATAAAATGGAAACTTGTAAGTCCATGGAGTTTGTATATGTGTTAGAGAAACGCCTGGGCTGATAATCTAAGCCATGCATCATTCATGGTGGAAATTTACAGCGAATCATAGTGAGCATTCTATGAAGCATTTTCAATAAAAAGCTATACCCATAGTAAATAAAGAGATTGTTGAGATGCTCATTGTCTGTTCGTCTTGTCATTTTGGTATGGGAATGCTCCTATATCATGGGGCAGGAGGTACCCGTTGGAGATTCTCGACGATACATGTATACCTACAATGACAAGAACTTATTTGAGACCTAAGTTGAGTAGCATGAGGTTTATGTACTCGTATTCAAGGGGCATGAGATTTTCAACTTGTGATTTGTCAAGCATATAGCTCATATTTTCCATCACATTAACTTTGACCATTCAAGATGCTTATGATAGGAGCAATAAGAGCTCAAAGCTAAGTACCATACTTCTTGGAAGGTTTATAAAACTTGTTAATCCTGCTTACTCTGCAAAGAGTCTTTCTTTTACTTTTATGTTGAGTCTTCATCTTCTATTTATGCACCAATTAAGAGAGCATAGTTGTCATTCTGAGTATAATGTGCATAGTTTTCAAATTTTATTATTGATTGATTCATGATTATGCTATTGCTTGTTCTTAAATTACTTGTATCTAGTCACCCTTTGAACTTTAAAGGGTGTCCTAGCATTTATGTTTTGCTACTTCATAAAGGACAAGCTGAGTACCACTTTGTTATGTTTTCTCTATGCTCATAAACAAACAGTTTCTTTCAATGCACAGTTATTCATGATCATTTGTTTGAGTTACTTTTCATGTTATAACATAGTTGCTAAGTTCGATTGTTAGAATTATATTTATCATGTCTATGTTTAGAGTACTTTGATCCCAGCTTCCAATGCTTTACAATAACTTGATCAAGATTGTGTTGGCTGCGTGTCACCTCAAAAATTATTTTTGTTATCACTTACCTACTCGAGGACGAGCGGGAGTTAAGCTTGGGGATGCTGATACGTTGCAAACGTATCTATAATTTTTGATGCTCCATGCTTGTTTTACACCAATTTATATATGTTTTGCTTACACTTCGTTGCACTTTTATACATTTTCTGGCACTAACCTATTGATAAGATGCCACAGTGTCAGTTCCCTATTTTCTGTTGTTTTGTATTTTAGAAAAGTTATACATGAAATATTCTCGGAATTGGACGAAACAAAAGCCGAAGATCTTATTTTTCCGTAACGAAGACGAAGTCCTGAGGTGGGGATCGAAGAAGTGGCGCACGGCGGCCAGACCACACCTAGGCGCGGCCTGGCCCTAGCCCGCGCCTAGGGGTGGTGTGGGCTCCCTGGCCTCCACCGACCTCGCCCTTCCGCCTATAAATGACTCCCAACGCAAAAACCCTAAATCAATCGGCCTCCATCCATGAAAAGCTTCGTACCTCCGCCATCATCATAGACAAGATCCGGGGGACAGAAGTCTCTGTTCCAGCACCCTGCCGGGACGGGGAATTTCCCCCGGAGCCATCTCCATCGACTCCACCACCATCTCCATCGCCATTGCTGACTCCCACGAAGAGGAGTGAGTAGTTCTCCCCCGAGGCTGAGGGCTTTACCAGTAGCTATGTGGTTTATCTATCTCTCCATCTATGATCTTTATGTGATCATGAGCTTTGTAATCTAGTTGAATAAGTAGATGTTATGCTTCAACTATTGTGCTACTCAAGTGGTTTTATTATGTGATCTCCGGGGACACCTTGTCCAACGGTGTGAAGGTGACAGTGTGCATACCGTGTTTGTTTCTTATGCTTAATTTATATAAATACTTATGAATTGTGGTGACTGATACGTCTCCGACGTATCGATAATTTCTTATGTTCCATGCCACATTATTGATGATATCTACATGTTTTATACACATTATATGTCATATTTATGCGTTTTCCGGAACTAACCTATTGACGAGATGCCGAAGGGCCAGTTCCTGTTTTCTGTTGTTCTTGGTCCCAGAAATCCTAGTAAGGAAATATTCTCGGAATCGGACGAAATCAAGGCCCAACATCCTATTTTTCCACGAAGCTTCCAGAACACCCGAGAGTCGCCAGAGGGGGGCCACTGGGCCCCCAGATGACAGGGCGGCGCGGCCTGGGGGTGGCCCGCGCCCCCCTAGTGTGTCACCGCCTCGTCGCCTCTCCGACTCCGCCTCTTCGCCTATTAAAAGGTCCCTGACCTAAAACTTCGATACGGAAAAGCCACGGTACGAGAAACCTTCCGCGAGCCGCCGCCATCGCGAAGCCAAGATCCGGGGACAGGAGTCTCCGTTCCGGCACGTCGCCGGGACGGGGAAGTGCCCCGGAAGGATCCTCCATCGACACCACCGCCATCTCCATCAACGCTGCTTGTCTCCCATGAGGAGGGAGTAGTTCTCCATCGAGGCTCGGGGCTGTACCGGTAGCTATGTGGTTAATCTCTCTCCTATGTACTTCAATACAATAATCTCATGAGCTGCCTTACATGATTGAGATTCATATGATGATGCTTGTAATCTAGATGTCATTATGCTAGTCAAGTGGGTTTTACTTATGTGATCTCCGGAGACTCCTTGTCCCACGTGTGTAAAGGTGACGAGTGTGTGCACCGTGTGGGTCTCTTAGGCTATATTTCACGGAATACTTATTCACCGTTATGAATGGCATAGTGAAGTGCTTATTTATATCTCTTTATGATTGCAATGTGTTTTGTATCACAATTTATCTGTGTGCTACTCTAGTGATGTTATTAAAGTAGTTTATTCCTCCTGCACGGTGTAATGGTGACAGTGTGTGTGTATCGTGTAGTACTTGGCGTGGGCTATGATTGTGATCTCTTGTAGATTATGAAGTTAACTATTGCTATGATAGTATTGATGTGATCTATTCCTCCTTCCGTAGTGTGAAGGTGATAGTGTGCATGCTATGTTAGTACTTGGTTTGGTTATGTTGATCTGTTATGCACTCTAAGATTATTTAAATATGAACATTGAATATTGTGGAGCTTGTTAACTCCGGCATTGAGGGTTCGTGTAATCCTACACAGTTAGTGGTGTTCATCATCCAACAAGAGGGTGTAGAGTCTAGCATCTATCTATTTATTCTGTTATGTGATCAATGTTGAGAGTGTCCACTAGTGAAAGTATGATCCCTAGGCCTTGTTCCTAAATCTGCTATCACTGCTTGTTTACTGTTTTACTGCATCTGTACTTCTCGCAATATTACCACCATCAACCACACGCCAGCAAGCACTTTTCCGGCGCCATTACTACTCGCTTATATTTATTCATACCACCGGTATTTCACTATCTCTTCGCCGAACTAGTGCACCTATTAGGTGTGTTGGGGACACAAGAGACTTCTTGCTTTGTGGTTGCAGGGTTGCATGAGAGGGATATCTTTGACCTCTTCCTCCCTGAGATCAATAAACCTTGGGTGATCCACTTAAGGGAAACTTGATGCTGTTCTACAAACCCCTGCTCTTGGAGGCCCAACACTGTCTACAAGAATAGAAGCACCCGTAGACATCAAGCTATTTTCTGGCGCCGTTGCCGGGGAGGAAAGGTAAACGGCACACACACACCGGACCCCGGCAACTAAGCACTTTTCTGGCGCCGTTGCCGGGGAGGAAAGGTAAAAGGCTTCCATACTCCGGTCCTAGGTAAAGTACTTTTCTGGCGCCGTTGTGTGTGTGCTCGAAGCTATTTCCTTTAGATCCTGCAATTGCATCTTTTTGTTTCTTGTTTACACTAGTTTGGCATAATGGACAACAATGAGCTTCTTATTCTATTTCCTGATTTAAGACATGGATGGTTTGATGCGAAAATTAAAAAACCTATGGAATCTTATTTGCATGCTGGTAGTAATATTAGTATGAACACTTTGAATACCGTTGTTGCTAATGATATGGAAAATTCTAAGCTTGGGGAAGCTGGTTTTGATGAGCATGATATTTTTAGTCCCCCAAGCATTGAGGAGAAAATTTACTTTGATGATACTTTACCTCCTATTTATGATGATTATAATGATAGTGGTCTTTTGGTGCCGCCTACTATGGAGGATAAATTTAATTATGATTACAATATGCCTCCTATATTTGATGATAGCTACTTTGTTGAATTTACTCCCACTACAACTAATAAAATTGACTATGCTTATGTGGAGAGTAATGATACTTTTATGCATGTGAATAAGAATGCTTTATGTGATACTTATATTGTTGAGTTTGTTCATGATGCAACTGAAAGTTATTATGAGAGAGGAAAATATGGTTGTAGAAATTTTCATGTTACTAAAATGCCTCTCTATGTGCTGAAATTTTTGAAGCTACACTTGTTTTATCTTCCTATGCTTGTCACTTTGCTCTTCATGAACTTGTTTATTTACAAGATTCCTATGCATAGGAAGCATGTTAGACTTAAGGGATTTCTATTTTCGTGCCCTCGGGTCCTTAGTTGTACTCAGTTTTCCCCAGCTCCTTAGTTTTTCCTCAGTTTTCCCCAACTTCTTGTCTATAACCCGCAGAAAGAGCTCGGACGGAAGGAATCCCGTTTAGTTGACGTTGGTTGGTGCCGGCAAGTGGGGCCGCTGTTGGTGCCCCGCAGTGGACACGTCTCCACTTATCCGGATCATCGTGGGACCCACAACTTGTCCACGTGAGAGCGCCGGACCCACGGCTTACCCGGGTGACCGTTGCAAAATGGGAGCCCGAGCTAGCCCCGCGCCCATGCCCGTGCCATTGCTTCCCCTTTCTTTCTCCGCGCCCCATTGTTCTTCTTCTCCGCCGGCGGCAGCCCTTCTCCGGCACGCGGGTGATGTCTAGTTTCTCTTCGACCTCCCGTTCTTCATGGCCGCAGTATGGACCCGTGCCTTTGACAAGATGCCCCGATCGCCCACGCCAGGAGCCTCCGAAGCGGTCGATCCGTAAGACGGACGAGAACGGCAACCGTGGACGTGAGTTCGTTGCATGCGAGAGCTTGCCATATAGAGAGGGGGATAAGGTTAGATCTCGCTCCAATTTCTCTCGTTTTCTCTCGATTTTCTTGTTATTCCCTCGAATTTGGGATTTAGGGTTCACGTTGTTGTTTTCAGATCTTGAAGAAATGCAGGCATTTCGAGTGGATCGATGTGTACGTTCGAGGCTTCGGTTGCGAGGAATCAATTGGCGCTATTGGGGGCGCAATTTGGGAGGGGGGACTTGCTGTAGAGAATGCGGCGGAGAGAGGAGCCGTTCCGATTAGGGACCTTCCGATTATGCCTAATGCTCCCAATGCGGAACCGGTGGAAGTGAAGGGAGAACGGAAGAAAATGAACAAGCAGTTAAGGCAGCTGATCGAGTTGAAGAAGCAAGCTAATCGGATGGCTGGTTGTTTTTTTTGTTGTATAATTACGATCGGATTCTTATCATTGCTCACCAGGCGCTAGAAGTTGTTACAAGGGATACCTAGTTACAAATCCATTATTCAGTTACATGTACTTGTAGTTGTTTTCAAAGTTAGTGTGTGCATTCACCGAAATTACCAAACTATATTCCCTAAAAGAAAAGGACAGCTAAAGATAGTTGATAATTGTTAGAGGGGTGACAAATAATGCAATCGCCGAAATTCGCAAAAATGTATGCCTCATGTTTATAAAAAAATTATACCACTTTTAGGCCGTTTCAAAATACCAATACTATATCCCAAACTATATTCCCTAAAAGAAAAGGACAGCTCAAGATAGTTGATAATTGTTAGAGGGGTGACAAATAATGCAATCCCCGAAATCCGCAAATATGTATGCCTCATGTTTATACCAAAATTATACCACTTTTAGGCCTTTCCAAAATACCAATACCATATCCCAAACTATATTCCCTAAAAGAAAAGGACAGCTAAAGATAGTTGATAATTGTTAGAGGGGTGACAAATAATGCAATCGCCGAAATCCGCAAAAATGTATGCCTCATGTTTATACCAAAATTATACCACTTTTAGGCCTTTCCAAAATACCAATACCATATCCCAAACTATATTCCCTAAAAGAAAAGGACAGCTAAAGATAGTTGATAATTGTTAGAGGGGTGACAAATAATGCAATCGCCGAAATCTGCAAAAATGTATGCCTCATGTTTATAACAAAATTATACCACTTTTAGGCCGTTTCAAAATACCAATACTATATCCCAAACTATATTCCCTAAAAGAAAAGGACAGCTCAAGATAGTTGATAATTGTTAGAGGGCTGACAAATAATGCAATCACCGAAATCCGCAAATATGTATGCCTCATGTTTATACCAATACTATATATTAAGTGGCAAACTCGTCATTGCATTCTCCACCGACAGAGAGAGAGAGAGAGATGGGTGGCCACGAAGAGAGAGAGAGAGAGAGAGAGAGGTTGCCACGAAGAGACGGATAGGGGTATACTGCCCGTTAGATCAGTGGATCAACGGTTCGTGGAGTCGATCCGTGTGACAACGGCTCAACCAATCGGGATAAGTTTGGGCTTCTCGTAGCATTTGTGACAGTACTTGAGGGCAAAACTGAGTAGTACTAAGAATCCAAGGGCACATAAATAGTAAATAGACTAAGGGATTCAAACAAAAGAATTACAAAATGAAAAATGTGTGTTTTGTACAATATAATTCATATTGGGCTACATCAAATTATTTGCAATTCAAATATACATGAGTGTGACAATTATGGCATCATTTAGACAAACTATGTTTTGGGAAAGATGTTTTGCAAAGGGGTTTGGGTGGAAAACCATGCATCTTCATAGCTACACTAGTGATTCCGAGAAGTGGCAATTTGTGGTAAAACTTGATTTATATATGTTTGTTAAGGTTTTCTAGGTGGCAGAGTTGCGTAGGAAGACTCCATGAGTAGTTGCCACTATGTTTTTATTTTTTTGGATTTTTTTGCGCATGAAATGACTCAATTAGCTATGTTAATCTCATTTGTTGACTCTCTCGTTGACCAGCTACTTGAGGGTAAAACTGAGTATATTGCACTTGCCGGTCTAAGTCCTCGAGGGGAAAACCGAGTACGTGATAAAATTTCTGTATAAGGCCCGAGGTTATAACCGAGTACACCAAACGTCCCGGGGTTAGACTCGGGTAGCGGTGCACGCTGCAGCCGTGCATAGCGGACGCGTGTTGCCGTGCATAGCGGACGCGTGTTGCGGTACACGCCACCTTCGTCTTTATAGAGCCCCTCTTTCTCTCCCTCGACGCACGTTCTCACCGGCTCACCGCAACCGCCTCTCCTGTCCCATCATCTTCTCCACAACCGAAGAAAAACCCCGAAGAAAACCGCCGGCGATGGAGAAGAATGAGATGCCCATTGTCGGCACATCAGCCGCCGCCCCCGTCCAGTGCCCCCGTCGCTCGCTTCCATCGTAGCAGCCGGCGCATCGGCCGCCGCCCCGTCCAGGCCCCCGTCGCCGCTTCCAACGTAGCAGCCGGCGCATCGGCCGCCGCCCCGTCCAGTGCCCCCGTCGCTGCTTCCAACGTAGCAGCCGGCGCATCGGCCGCCGCCCCGTCCGTGCCCCCGTCGCCGCTTCCAACGTAGCAGCCGGCGCATCGGCCGCCGCCACCGTCCAGATCCCCGTCGATTGGGACCCGTACGAACCGAGTGCAGTACGACGCGCCGGAGAACCCCTACGACACCACCATCGTCGACAACGAGCCGGAGGTAACCCTTTGTTCCCTAGTTCTTATCTCATTTCAATCATTTTGTGTTAGATCTACCGTTATTACGGTTCGTCCGTTCCTAGTTCAATCCTTTTTTGTTAGATCTTGCGTTATTACTCGTTCGTCTGTTCCTAGTTCGATCCTTTTGTGTTAGATCTTGCGTTATTAGTGTTTGTGATTTGCTTTTGTTTAAGATTTGTGCCGATGATGATGAATATTTGGGCATAAATTGATTCAGTGGTTTGGTCGAGTAAACAATTGGTGTGTACAAATTTGTTGTGCATGATCTTTGGTTTGCCGACTCAAATCCTCGGATATAAGTGTGTCCAATGTAACCGAGGCTACCTCTTTTTTCGAGCCCATATTATCATGCATGATTTTTTGTTCACTCTCTGTTCCATCATCGTTGCAATTGACTCCGTGTTTTTTGCACGATCTTTGGTGCTACGTGACAAAGTGCGGAGCAGCGACGTCGACAGCCGACGACGAGTCCTTCCACACCAAGACTCGTCACGTCCTCGGGAGGCTGCAGTCCGGCCATTACGATGGCCCTTTTGCTCGAGGCATTTACAAGTGCCCCTTCGCAACAGGAAGCTCCGCGCCACCGACTTCAACTCCCCGGTGAACCATGCTGAATCCATTGGCAGATGTGGCGCTAGAGTTGGAAGGACCGTGAACGTGCATGCGTACATGGCCAAACACAAAGCACTTGGGATTCACCTGCGCAACCTCCAAGCGAGTCACACGCGCTACCCGGAGGCGTTGAACGTGCCTACCGCACTCTTCGTATGTGACTCGCTCTATCCGTAGAGCAGCTTAATTTCATGTAAATTGTAGCTTATGTTGGATCTATCGGTACTACTTTTGGATCTGTCCTGAATATATCTATGCTATGTTGGTTGCTCGTATGCAGCTTATCCTATATTTTTTCTCCGGATTTGTGCCCTAGATTTCCTACCCGATTGGGTAAAAACGAAGGCATAAAGAAATGAATGGCGTTAAAAAACGAAGGAGAAGCTGCTCTAGATTTGCTACCAATTTGGGCTATCAAATATGAATGAGATCGAGCGATAGAGAGGAAAAAGGTACATTGAAAACTGCTAATCCGGGCGGAAGAGACGAAACCACTCGTGCCCCCGTCCCGGACCCACACGGCTCCACACGCTACGGCCCCACACGCTACGGCCACACAAACACGGCCTCGTCCTGTCCCACGCGGTCCCACACGACGCGACCCCACAAACGACACGACCCCACTCGTCGGCACGGAACGGTCAACTTAACGGATTCCTTCCGTCCGAGCTCCTTCTGCGGTTCAGACAAGGGCTTGGGGAAAACTGAGGAAAAACTAAGGAGCTGGGGAAAACTGAGTACAACTAAGGACCTGAGGGCACGAAAATAGAAATCCCTAGACTTAAATGTGTTTTGAATTTGCCTCTTGATGCTCTGTTTTGCTTCAAATACTATTTCTTGCGAGTGCATCATTAAAACTGCTGAGCCCATCTTAATGGCTATAAAGAAAGAACTTCTTGGGACATAACCCATGTGTTTATTTTACTACAGTACTTTTATTTTGTATTTGAGTCTTGGAAGTTGTTACTACTGTAGCAACCTCTCCTTATCTTATTTTATTGCATTGTTGTGCCAAGTAAAGTCTTTGATAGTAAGGTTCATACTAGATTTGGATTGCTGCGCAAGCATAGCATTTCTTTGCTCGTCACGAATCTGGGCCTAATTATCCGTAGGTAACTCAGAAAATTATGCCAATTTACGTGCGTGATCCTCAGATATGTACGCAACTTTCATTCAATTTGAGCATTTTCATTTGAGCAAGTCTGGTGCCTCAATAAAATTCGTCTTTACAGACTGTTCTGTTTTGACAGATTTTGCCTTTTATTTCGCATTGCTTCTTTTGCTATGTTGGATGGATTTCTTTGTTCCATTAACTTCCAGTAGCTTTGAGCAATGTCCAGAAGTGTTAAAAATGATTGTGTCACCTCTCGAACATGTGAGTTTTTGATTATGCACTAACCCTCTAATGAGTTTGTTTCGAGTTTGGTGTGGAGGAAGTTTTCAAGGGTCAAGAGAGGAGGATGATATACTATGATCAAGAAGAGTGAAGAGTCTAAGCTTGGGGATGCCCCGGTGGTTCATCCCTGCATATTTCAAGAAGACTCAAGCATCTAAGCTTGGGGATGCCCAAGGCATCCCCTTCTTCATCGACAAATTTATCGAGTTCCTCCCTTGAAACTATATTTTTATTCGGTCACATCTTATGTACTTTACTTGGAGCGTCTCGTTTGTTTTTGTTTTTGTTTTTGTTTGAATAAATGCTTGTGTGGGAGAGAGACACGCTCCGCTGGTTCATATGAACACATGTGTTCTTAGCTTTTAATGTTCATGGCGAAGGTTGAAACTGCTTCGTTAAATTGTTAAATGGTTGGAATTGGGAAATGCTACATGTAGTAACTCTAAAATGTCTTGAATAATTTGATACTTGGCAATTGTTGTGCTCATGTTTAAGCTCTTGCATCATATACTTTGCACCTATTAATGAAGAAACACATAGAGCTTGCTAAAATTTGGTTTGCATATTTGGTCTCTCTAAAGTCTAGATAATTTCTAGTATTGAGTTTGAACAACAAGGAAGACGGTGTAGAGTCTTATAATGTTTACAATATATCTTTTATGTGAGTTTTGCTGCACCGGTTCATCCTTGTGTTTGTTTCAAATAACCTTGCTAGCCTAAACCTTGTATCGAGAGGGAATACTTCTCATGCATCCAAAATCCTTGAGCCAACCACTATGCCATTTGTGTCCACCATACCTACCTACTACATGGTATTTCTCCGCCATTCCAAAGTAAATTGCTTGAGTGCTACCTTTAAATTTCCATCATTCGCCTTTACAATATATAGCTCATGGGACAAATAGCTTAAAAACTATTGTGGTATTGAATATGTACTTATGCACTTTATCTCTTATTAAGTTGCTTGTTGTGCGATAACCATGTTTTCTGGGGGACGCCATCAATTACTCTTTGTTGAATATCATGTGAGTTGCTATGCATGTCCGTCTTGTCTGAAGTAAGGGAGATCTACCACTTTATTGGTTAGAGCATGCATATTGTTAGAGAAGAACATTGGGCCGCTAACTAAAGCCATGAATCATGGTGGAAGTTTCAGTTTTGGACATATATCCTCAATATCATATGAGAACATTAATTGTTGCTACATGCTTATGCATTAAAAAGGAGTCCATTGTCTGTTGTCTATGTTGTCCGGGTATGGATGTCTAAGTTGAGAATAATCAAAAGCGAGAAATCCAAAATGCGAGCTTTCTCCTTAGACCTTTGTACAGGCGGCATGGAGGTACCCCTTTGTGATACTTGGTTAAAACATATGTATTGCGATGATCTCGGTAGTCCAAGCTAATTAGGACAAGGTGCGGGCACTATTAGTATACTATGCATGAGGCTTGCAACTTGTAAGATATAATTTACATGATACATATGCTTTATTACTACCGTTGACAAAATTGTTTCATGTTTTCAAAACCAAAGCTCTAGCACAAATATAGCAATCGATGCTTTCCTCTTTGAAGGACCTTTCTTTTACTTTTATGTTGAGTCAGTTCACCTATTTCTCTCCACCTCAAGAAGCAAACACTTGTGTGAACTGTGCATTGATTCCTACATACTTGCATATTGCACTTGTTATATTACTCTATGTTGACAATTATCCATGAGATATACATGTTATAAGTTGAAAGCAACCGCTGAAACTTAATCTTCCTTTGTGTTGCTTCAATACCTTTACTTTGATTTATTGCTTTATGAGTTAACTCTTATGCAAGACTTATTGATGCTTGTCTTTAAGTACTATTCATGAAAAATCTTTGCTTTATGATTCATTTGTTTACTCATGTCATTACCATTGTTTTGATCGCTGCATTCATTACATATGCTTACAATAGAATGATCAAGGTTATGATGGCATGTCACTCCAGTAAATTATCTTTGTTATCGTTTACTCCGCTCGGGACGAGCAGTAAACTAAGCTTGGGGATGCTGATACGTCTCCGACGTATCGATAATTTCTTATGTTCCATGCCACATTAGTGATGATATCTACATGTTTTATACACATTATATGTCATATTTATGCGTTTTCCGGAACTAACCTATTGACGAGATGCCGAAGGGCCAATTCCTGTTTTCTGCTGTTTTTGGTTCCAGAAATCCTAGTAAGGAAATATTCTCGGAATCGGACGAAATCAAGGCCCAGCATCCTATTTTTCCACGAAGCTTCCAGAACACCCGAGAGTCGCCAGAGGGGGCCACCGGGCCCCCAGATGACAGGGCGGCGCGGCCCGGGGTGGCCCGCGCCCCTAGTGTGTCACCGCCTCGTCGCCTCTCCGACTCCGCCTCTTCACCTATAAAAAGGTCCCCGACCTAAAACTTCGATACGGAAAAGCCACGGTACGAGAAACCTTCCGCAGCCGCCGCCATCGCGAAGCCAAGATCCGGGGGACATGAGTCTCCGTTCCGGCACGCCGCCGGGACGGGAAGTGCCCCGGAAGGCTCCTCCATCGACACCACCGCCATCTCCATCAACGCTGCTGTCTCCCATGAGGAGGGAGTAGTTCTCCATCGAGGCTCGGGGCTGTACCGGTAGCTATGTGGTTAATCTCTCTCCTATGTACTTCAATACAATAATCTCATGAGCTGCCTTACATGATTGAGATTCATATGATGATGCTTGTAATCTAGATGTCATTATGCTAGTCAAGTGGGTTTTACTTATGTGATCTCCGGAGACTCCTTGTCCCACGTGTGTAAAGGTGACAAGTGTGTGCATCGTGTGGGTCTCTTAAGCTATATTTCACGGAATACTTATTCACTGTTATGAATGGCATAGTGAAGTGCTTATTTATATCTCTTTATGATTGCAATGTGTTTTGTATCACAATTTATCTGTGTGCTACTCTAGTGATATTATTAAAGTATTTTATTCCTCCTGCACGGTGTAATGGTGACAGTGTGTGCATCGTGTAGTACTTGGCGTGGGCTATGATTGTGATCTCTTGTAGATTATGAAGTTAACTATTGCTATGATAGTATTGATGTGATCTATTCCTCCTTTCGTAGTGTGAAGGTGACAGTGTGCATGCTATGTTAGTACTTGGTTTGGTTATGTTGATCTCGTTATGCACTCTAAGGTTATTTAAATATGAACATTGAATATTGTGGAGCTTGTTAACTCCGGCATTGAGGGTTCGTGTAATCCTACACAGTTAGTGGTGTTCATCATCCAACAAGAGGGTGTAGAGTCTAGCATCTATCTATTTATTCTGTTATGTGATCAATGTTGAGAGTGTCCACTAGTGAAAGTATGATCCCTAGGCCTTGTTCCTAAATATCGCTATCGCCGCTTGTTTACTCGTTTTATCGCATCTGTACTTCTCGCAATATTACCACCATCAACCACACGCCAGCAAGCACTTTTCTGGCGCCATTACTACTGCTTATATTTATTCATACCACCGGTATTTCACTATCTCTTCGCCGAACTAGTGCACCTATTAGGTGTGTTGGGGACAAGAAAAAGAGCTGGCGTGTAGTTGACGTGGGAGTTAGAAATCTTTGTGGTGTAGCTTTTCTTCAGTTCCCCGGCAACGACGCCAGAAAAAGAGCTTGATGGCGTGTATTTCACACGTTCGTTGGGCAACCCCAAGAGGAAGGTATGATGCGCACAGCAGCAAGTTTTCCCTCAGAAAGAAACCAAGGTTTATCGAACCAGGAGGAGCCAAGAAGCACGTTGAAGGTTGATGGCGGCGGGATGTAGTGCGGCGCAACACCGGAGATTCCGGCGCCAACGTGGAACCCGCACAACACAACCAAAGTACTTTGCCCCAACGAAACAGTGAGGTTGTCAATCTCACCGGCTTGCTGTAACAAAGGATTAACCGTATTGTGTGGAAGATGATTGTTTGCAGAGAAAACAGTAAAAACAAGTATTGCAGCAGATTTGTATTTCAGTATTAAAGAATGGACCGGGGTCCACAATTCACTAGAGGTGTCTCTCCCATAAGATAAAAGCATGTTGGGTGAACAAATTACAGTCGGGCAATTGACAAATAGAGAGGGCATAACAATGCACATACATGGCATGATAAGTATAGTGAGATTTAATTGGGCATTACGACAAAGTACATAGACCGCCATCCAACCGCATCTATGCCTAAAAAGTCCACCTTCAGAGTTATCATCCGAACCCCTTCCAGTATTAAGTTGCAAAGCAACAGACAATTGCATTAAGTATGGTGTGTAATGTAATCAACAACTACATCCTCGGACATAGCGCCAATGTTTTATCCCTAGTGGAAACAGCACAACACAACCTTAGAACTTTTCGTCACTGTCCCAGGTGTCAATGCAGGCATGAACCCACTATCGAGCATAAATACTCCCTCTTGGAGTTAAAAGCAAAAACTTGGCCGAGCCTCTACTAGTAACGGAGAGCATGCAAGATCATAAACAACACATATGTAATAACTTGATAATTAACATAACATGGTATTCTCTATCCATCGGATCCCGACAAACACAACATAGATTATTACGGATAGATGATCTTGATCATGTTAGGCAGCTCACAAGATCCAACAATGAAGCACAATGAGGAGAAGACAACCATCTAGCTACTGCTATGGACCCATAGTCCAGGGGTGAACTACTCACTCATCACTCCGGAGGCGACCATGGCGGTGTAGAGTCCTCCGGGAGATGAATCCCCTCTCCGGCGGGGTGCCGGAGGAGATCTCCCGAATCCCCCGCGATGGGATCGGCGGCGGCGGCGCATCTCGGTAAGGTTTTCCGTATCGTGGTTTTTTCGCCTCGGGGGTTTCGCGACGGAGGCTTTAAGTAGGCGGAAGGGCAGAGTCGGGGGCCGACGAGGGGCCCACACCACAGGGCGGCGCGGGCCCCCTTGGCCGCGCCGCCTTGTGGTTTGGCCACCTCGTGGCCCCACTTCGTATGCTCTTCGGTCTTCCGGAAGGTTCGTGGCGAAATAGGCCCCTGGGTCTTCGTTTCGTCCAATTCCGAGAATATTTTGTTACTAGGATTTCTGAAACCAAAAACAGCAGAAAACAGCAACTGGCACTTCGGCATCTAGTTAATAGGTTAGTTCCAGAAAATGCACGAATATGACATAAAGTGTGCATAAAACATGTAGGTATCATCAATAATATGGCATAGAACATAAGAAATTATCGATACGTCGGAGACATATCAAGCATCCCCAAGCTTAGTTATGCTCGTCCCGAGCGAGTAAAACGATAACAAAGATAATTTCTGAAGTTAC
>NC_061514.1:133558374-133635104 GCF_022539505.1 Lolium rigidum
TCCAATGTCATATAGGAACGAGTATATAATGATGAGAGATGGACCGGGGTTCCCAGCTATCTACACTAGTGGTAACTCTCCAATGTTGGGTGAACAAATTACAGTTGGGCAATTGATAGGATTGAAATAGCATTAAGACAGAACATTGATACGTCTCCAACGTATCGATAATTTATTATGTTCCATGCCACATTATTGATGATATCTACATGTTTTATGCATACTTTATGTTGTATTTATGCATTTTCCGGCACTAACCTATTAACGAGATGCCGAAGAGCCAGTTGCTGTTTTCTGCTGTTTTCTGCTGTTTTTGGTTTCAGAAATCCTAGTAAGGAAATATTCTCGGAATTGGACGAAATCAACGCCCAGGGGCCTATTTTTCCATGAAGCTTCCAGAAGACCGGAGGCCTTACGAAGTGGGGCCACGAGGTGGCGCCACACTAGGGCGGCGCGGCCCAAGCCTTGGCCGCGCCGGCCTGTTGTGTGGGGCCCTCGTGTGGCCCCCTGAATTGCCCTTCCGCCTACATATAGTCTTCGTCGCGAAACCCCCAGTACCGAGAGCCACGATACGAAAACCTTCCAGAGACGCCGCCGCCGCCAATCCCATCTCGGGGGATTCAGGAGATCGCCTCCGGCACCCTGCCGGAGAGGGAAATCATCTCCCGGAGGACTCTTCACCGCCATGGTCGCCTCCGGAGTGATGAGTGAGTAGTTCACCCCTGGACTATGGGTCCATAGCAGTAGCTAGATGGTCATCTTCTCCTTATGTGCTTCATTGTCGGATCTAATGAGCTGCCTAACATGATCAAGATCATCTATCTGTAATGCTATATGTTGTGTTTGTTGGGATCCGATGGATAGAGAATACTATGTTATGTTGATTATCAATCTATTACCTATGTGTTGTTTATGATCTTGCATGCTCTCCGTTATTAGTAGAGGCTCGGCCAAGTTTTTACTCTTAACTCCAAGAGGGAGTATTTATGCTCGATAGTGGGTTCATGCCTCCATTAAATCTGGGACGAGTGAAAGAAAGTTCTAAGGTTGTGGATGTGCTCGTTGCCACTAGGGATAAAACATTGATGCTATGTCCGAGGATGTAGTTATTGATTACATTACGCACCATACTTAATGCAATTGTCTCGTTGTTTGCAACTTAATACCTGGAAGGGGTTCGGATGATAACCCGAAGGTGGACTTTTTAGGCATAGATGCATGCTCGGATAGCGGTCTATGTACTTTGTCGTAATGCCCAATTAAATCTCACTATACTCATCATATCATGTATGTGCATGGTCATGCCATCTCTATTTGTCAATTGCCCAACTGTAATTTGTTCACCCAACATGCTATTTATCTTATGGGAGAGACACCTCTAGTGAACTGTGGACCCCGGTCCTATTCTTTTACATCGAATACAATCTCATCGCAATACTTGTTCTACTCGTTTTCTGCAAACAATCATCATCCACACTATACATCTAATCCTTTGTTACAGCAAGCCGGTGAGATTGACAACCTCACCGTTACATTGGGGCAAAGTACTTTGGTTGTGTTGTGCAGGTTCCACGTTGGCGCCGGAATCCCCGGTGTTGCGCCGCACTACATCCCGCCGCCATCAACCTTCGACGTGCTTCTTGGCTCCTCCTGGTTCGATAAACCTTGGTTTCTTTCTCGAGGGAAAACTTGCTACTCGTACGCATCACACCTTCCTCTTGGGGTTCCCAACGGACGTGTCGACTGCACGCATCAAGCTACGTTTCTGGCGCCGTTGCCGGGGAGATAAAGACACGCTGCAAGGGGAGTCTCCACAATCCAATATCTTTACTTTGTTTTTTGTCTTGCTTTATTTTATTTACTTTCTTGTTTGCTGCATTATATCAAAACACAAAAAAATTAGTTGCTAGCTTTACTTTATTTACAGTCTTGTTCTCTATATTAAAAACACAAAAAAATTAGTTACCTGCATCTTACTTTTGTTACCATGTCTAGTTCTGCACCTGTTACTTCTTCACCTGAGGAATTAGTCTTCACTTTTAAACAAGGGGATGAGGAGAGTTTTAAAGAGCTTGGTCCAGAATTTTTACTTCTTCTCGTAAAGCTGAACCTCAAATGACTCTAAGTTTGCTCCTTAGTAATTTTTATTTTGGTCTTATGATTCGCTATAGATATGCCTTGGATGCTGATGTCTACGGGAGCTTCTATTCTTGTAGACAGTGTTGGGCCTCCAAGAGCAGAGGTTTGTAGAACAGCATCAAGTTTCCCTTAAGTGGATCACCCAAGGTTTATCGAACTCAGGGAGGAAGAGGTCAAAGATATCCCTCTCATGCAACCCCGCAACCACAAAGCAAGAAGTCTCTTGTGTCCCCAACACACCTAATAGGTGCACTAGTTCGGCGAAGAGATAGTGAAATACAGGTGGTATGAATGAATATGAGCAAGTAGTAACGGCGCCGTGAAAATAGCTTGCTAGCGTGTAGTTGATGGTGGTAATATGGTAGCAGTAGTAACGCAGTAAAGCAGTAAACAAGCAGCGATAGCAGTATTTAGGAACAAGGCCTAGGGAATAGACTTTCACTAGTGGACACTCTCAACTTTGATCACATAACAGAATAGATAGATGCATACTCTACACTCTTTTGTTGGATGATGAACACATTGCGTAGGATTACACGAACCCTCAATGCCGGAGTTAACAAGCTCCACAATTCAATGTTCATATTTAAATAACCTTAGAGTGCATGAAAGATCAACACGACTAAACCAAGTACTAACACAAGCATGCACATTGTCACCTTCACACTATGTAGGAGGAATAGATCACATCAATACCATCATAGCAATAGTTAACTTCATAATCTACAAGAGATCACAATCATAGCCTACGCCAAGTACTAACACGGATGCACACACTGTCACCATTACACCGTGCGGGAGGAATAAAACTACTTTAATAACATCACTAGAGTAGCACATAGATAAATTGTGATACAAAACACATTGCAATCATAAAGAGATATAAATAAGCACTTCACTACGCCATTCATAACAGTGAATAAGTATTCTGTGAAATACAGCCTAAGAGACCCACACGGTGCACACACTGTCACCTTTACACACGTGGGACAAGGAGTCTCCGGAGATCACATAAGTAAAACTCACTTGACTAGCATAATGACATCTAGATTACAAGCATCATCATATGAATCTCAATCATGTAAGGCAGCTCATGAGATTATTGTATTGAAGCACATAGGAGAGAGATTAACCACATAGCTACCGGTACAGCCCCGAGCCTCGATGGAGAACTACTCCCTCCTCATGGGAGACATCAGCGTTGATGGAGATGGCGGTGGTGTCGATGGAGGAGCCTTCCGGGGCACTTCCCCGCCCCGGCGGCGTGCCGGAACAGAGACTCCTGTCCCCCAGATCTTGGCTTCGCGATGGCGGCGGCTCTGGAAGGTTTCTCATACCGTGGCTTTTTCGTATCGAGGTTTTAGGTCAGGGACCTTTTTATAGGCGAAGAGGCGGCGGCAGAGGGTCGAAGAGGCGGCGACACCATAGGGTGGCGACACCATAGGCGGCGACATCATGCGCCTATCTAGCCGATCGTTGCTTTTCTCATCGGCATACATGATCATGTTAAAGTCCCCGAGCAACAACCACGGCCCCGGACATAAGCTCCTCCTCTCCGCTAGCTCGTGGAGGAAATCCAACTTCTCCTCGTGCGATTGCGGCCCATATACGGTGGTGATCCACCATCTATTGTTATCTCTGGGAATAACTTCCCCGGTGATCGCGTGTGAGTCAAAGCTCACTCTCTCAATGTCCACGATGGACTTCTTCCAAGCAAGGAGGATCCCTCCTCTGGTCTCAACCGCAGGCACATACACATAACCATCAAACGATGGCCCCAAACATTGCATAATCAAGAAGTCATCGATTACATTCAGTTTGGTCTCCTGAAGGCAAACTACACTAACTCTAGTACTAGCTATGAACTCACGCACCGCGTCTCTTTTGGCTGGATCGTTCAGACCTCGAACGTTCCAGCACAGGATCTCGAAAAGACAATCCATGGGAACCTCGCTACACTCCTCCGACCTCAACGCACTACTGCGCCGTGACTGCCCTCAAGCAGTGCGTCTCCCTCTCGAAGCTCGTGGGTAGCTCCTTGCCAAAGATGGCCGCAAGGACTCGAAGGTGCGCCTCCTGGATCGGTGAGTCAAAGAACTCCTTGAACCGCCGTAGGTCCTCGTCGCTAACTTGCAGGTTCTCCGGGCAGAAACCCAGCGCCTTGAGCAACGTGCTCTCCGCCGCCGAAGCCAACTTGACTTGGGTGCTGGCCTTGGCGGCGACCGACCTTCTCGTCACCCTTTTGGGCGTGAAGGGCTCCGCATCAGCCCTAAGGCCCGTGGTCCTCTCGAACTCCGTCAGCAAAGGTGGTGCAAGCGTTTTTAGGATCGAGGAACAGAAGCTCCTGACCCGAGTCAGCTCTAGGCTCTCACCCTGTCCCCCCTCATCAGCTCTAGCTGGCTCATGTGTTGGCTCAAGCTGAACCCTCTGAATCTCCTCCTCCAGCGAGACCGACTTGGGCCTCTCTGCCTCCTCCAGCTGCTGCCTTCATGGTAGGAGATTCACTTGGAGCAACGAGAGAGAGGTCCCGACTCTGACACGTATCGACCGGGCCATCGCTTCGGTGGACTGGGATCTTATGCACCCCGACTCCTTCATGCAGGCTTTGTCCTCATCGGTCTCGGATCATGCCCCGATCCATCTTTCGTTGAGCGCGGCGTTCAAGCCAAAGAGGAGATTCAAATTTGAGGCTTTTTGGCTAAACCTTGAGGGTTTTGACGAGGCTTTGAAGGAGGCTTGGGTGTGCGACCCTAGCATTGTGGACCCTTTCAGACGGCTAGATGCGTTGTTCCGTAACGCGGCGGAGTTCTTCCAGGCTTGGAGTGAGAGGAAAGTAGGAAACATTAAGGTCAAGATGGCTATGGCTAACACCCTGATTCTGAGGCTGGATGTGGCGCAAGAATCGAGATGGCTATCGCCGGCGGAGAGGTGGCTTAGGAGTACGCTAAAGCACGCGGTGCTAGGGATGGCATCCCTGGAGCGCACCATTGCGAGGCAAAGGTCGAGGCTTAGATGGATACAAGAGGGGGATGCAAATACCAAACTCTTCCACGTGGTAGCGAACGGGAGAAGAACTAAAAATTTCATCGCTGCGGTGAGAGTGGGAGAAGAGATGGTAACGGCGCAGGAAAGGAAGAACGAGGTGTTCACTGAGGCATATAGGAGACTTATTGGGTCCATCCAAAACAGAGAGCATACTATAGATCTTGAGGCTCTACACATCCCTGTCAGGGATTTGGGAGAGTTGGACTCTATGTTCACGGAGGAGGAGATCTGGAACACGATACGTGAGATGCCGGGGGACCGGGCGCCGGGGCCGGATGGATTCACCGGAGCTTTTTACCAGAGGGCATGGCCAATTATAAAACATGACATCCTTGCTGGTCTCATGAAGCTGGGAGTGGGAGATGGGAGAGGCTTTGCCAGGCTAAACCGAGCGTTGATCACCTTGATCCCTAAAAAGCCGGATGCGCTGGAGACAAAGGATTATAGGCCCATCAGCCTTGTGCACAGCTTTGCAAAACTCTTCTCCAAGATCATCGCAAACAGGCTTCGGCCTAGACTTGGAGAGCTTGTGAGTATGAACCAATCCGCGTTCATTAAGCGACGGAGTTTGCATGATAACTTTGTCCTGGTTAGGCAAGTGGCCAGGAAGATTAACATGAGGAGGCACACTGGAGTGCTTCTAAAGCTGGACATTGCGCGAGCTTTTGATTCCATATCATGGAGTTTCCTCTTTGAGGTGTTGAGAAAAATGGGTTTTGGAGAGAGATACTTGAAATGGGTAGCACTCCTGCTCTATACGGCCAACACGAAGGTAATGGTCAACGGAGTGCCGGGAGACCGCATTTTTCATGGCCGGGGGTTGAGGCAAGGAGACCCCACCTCTCCCATGCTCTTCGTGGCGGCTATGGAGGCTTTGACAGCTATTGTTACCCAGGTGGTGGAGGAGGGGTTATTTGGGGATTTAGCCTCCATCTCACCCCTACAGAGGATTTCGGTGTACGCTGATGATGTGGTCCTATTCCTCAGGCCGGAATGTAGAGAGTTGTGGGCTGTGAAACACATCTTGAGTATGTTTGGAGAAGCCTCAGGACTGCATGTGAACTTTAGAAAGACCGCCGCCACGTTGATACGTGCTAATCATGAGGAGGAGGAGAGGACGGCTAGGATCTTGGGATGTGAGTTGGCAGCCTTTCCGATTCGATACTTGGGGCTACAGCTGGCACTACGGCCCCTCACTAAGGCGGAGTGGCAGCCGCTACTGGATCATGTCACTAAGAGTGTGCCGGCGTGGCAGAGGGGGCTGGTGAGGAGAGAGGGGAGGCTTGTGCTGGTGAACTCAGTTGTGGCGGCAAGAGCGGTGCACCAAATGGTGGTGGCGGAGGCCCCAGTTTGGATGCTGGAGGAGATAAATAAATGGATGAGGGCTTTCTTCTGGGCCGGGAAGGAGGAAGTCCAGGGTGGACAATGTCTGGTGGCATGGAAGAGCATTTGCAAGCCAAAGGAGTTCGGCGGGTTGGGAGTAAAGGACCTCAGATTGCAGGGCCTCGCCCTTAGAGTGAGGTGGCTTTGGCTTAGACGCACGGATCCGGAGAGGCCTTGGCAAGGTCTACCTGGGCTAAATGACCCGGAAGCTGCAGGTGTGTTTCAGAGCCTTGCCAGGTTTACAGTGGGAGACGGACGTTTGACCTTCTTCTGGAGGGATCGATGGATTAGTGGTTTCACAGCGGAGGAGCTGGCGCCGGGAGTTTTTGCCATGGTTCCCACCAGGAGGAAGAACACCCGCCTTGTGGCAGAGGCATTACAGGAGGACGTCTGGATAGATGATATACAGGGGGAGATGACCGCCGAGATTTGGATGCAATGCCTGACTTTATGGGAGGCCGTGGAGAATGTGGAGAGGGATGTCATGAGACCTGATCACATATCTTGGAAAGGCGCGGAATCGGGAACCTACACGGCGAAGGGCACATATAAGATGCTCTGTCTTGGTAGCGTCCGCTGGAGTATGAGTGCGCCGGTCTGGAGATCCTTCTCCCCCATGAAGTGCAAGATGTTCGCTTGGCTGGCGCTGAAGAATAGGTTGTGGACTTCTGACAGGAGGGCGAGACATGGGCTACAGGAGAGACCTGATGCGTGCTATACTTGTCTGCAAGAGGAGGACAACGTGGACCATATACTAGTGAGATGCCCATATGCGAGGCAGGTGTGGTGTAAGGTCTTGCGTAGTGCGAACCTGCGGTTAGCGGACCCAGGATACATGGGGAACCTTCAGCGTTGGTGGACGGAGGCCCTCAAGCGAGTGCGGAGGATAGACAGGAAGCGTTTCGACTCGATGGTCATCAGCACGGCATGGACGCTCTGGAAGCAGAGGAACGCGAGGGCTTTTGGGAATGTGAGCGAGCAGAAATCAGTAGACCAAATGCTGACGGAGATTAGAGAGGCTTTCCACTTATGGGAGAGGGCAAGAGGAGGGAGGCTAGGTATAGCGAGAGAGTAGGCATAGGCGGAGGGAGGTGGTGTGCGTGTGTTCAGCACTCCTGTGCTCTCTTGTAATCTGTTTTGCTTCTCCTTCTATAAAGATAAGGCACGTTTTTCGCGTGCTCTCGAAAAAAAAAAAATTTAAGATGTTTAGTATCCTGTTTAGAGCAACAGTTTATATCATGGCGTTTAAGCAAGATTTTAGCAATTGTATTCAATTTTTCTATCACAACACTCATAACTTTTCCCGTTCTTGATTCTCTATAATCTATTATATTATTAAAACAACAAACAATCAACGGTGGAGATTTGTCATTGTAAAACTAAGATGTTCTAACGGTGAAGATTTACCAGCCACATAAAGCAAGCGTATACCAAGACGGACGGATCTACATGACTAGCCGGAACGAACATGGAATCTTTAAACAAACAAAAGGACACCTAGAGAAAAAAAAATACACGGATAGATGTTCCGCGTCAATACGCGCATGCAATCCAAACAGAAAAGGGACACCGATTCACAGCTAGGCATGATCAAATCTGAACCAACGACCAAGGTTTAACTTCATGATCGGTCAACAGTTGAGTTGATTTTGGTATGCGTATATATAGTTCCCTTCTTTCTCACGTCTAAAGCTACAGCCCATCACGGTTTACAACAGAAAATCTATTCGAAGCAAATCCTTTCACGGGAGAGACAGGGTCGAAGATCGGATGGCCACAGCCAACAGCGTGACGGCGAGGCCAGATTCGTTCCCATTGGAGAGGAAGATGGTGCGGATGGCCCAGCAGACGCCAAGCGCGGTGTCGTCCGGCCGGAGCACGACGTCTAGCATCTCGGCGGATACCGTGGTATAAAATCAAAAGATGATGCATGTATCGATCTGGATCCTCTTGGCATCGTCAAGACGAAGACGAGCCTCTACAGTTGCATCGACATGGTCGCGGATGCCGGACTGCGGGAAGAGGGCTGCGAATAAGGTGGGCAAGGTGTGAAGTTAGCGAGCCCCACACCGGACATGAAACCGGACGTTGAGGTAGATCACAGAGATCGCGATGACTTGACAGGGCCAGACGCCGCATGGCCCTCAGCGAAGGGTTTGGAGCTGGACGAGGACTCGGCCATGATGGATGAGTGGTGCGAAGGAAGTAAGAACTTGGTGTCTCATTGTTGATACTCCTGCCATGTAGAGGAACGGAAGAAAAAGAATGGGCTCAACAACTAATTGTATTGCCTCTGCTGTGTGTATAGAACATACAATCAACTGGACGGAAACGTGATGCCTGCAGCCACTGCGTTGTACTAGCGATCATGCATGATGAAAGGATGATATTTACATCTATGCAAGGTCCAGATGGAGAGCACATTCATACAATTCATAAAACTATTTTCTCGACTATTGAGTTTCCCTCCGATGTATTACTCACAGGAGTCATGGTGGCCTTGTGGGTTGGGCATGCAGCACGGTACGGTTAAAGATGTGTTAGAACACAGAAGGTAAATTACGTACTCCTCGGTCCATTTACACCTAAATTTAGATAAAGTTTAGACAATTTTCAGATCACTTGACTGATAATGCCATTTTTCAGTAACTTCTAATAATCTTTTTTTATTTGTAGGTTGCACATTAAAATCCCGCTTGCAGATGGGCGATGGATGACTAGAACCCCCGATCTTTCCAACATGAAAGCAAGTTGCTGCTACGTACTCTTTCTTGCATCTATGCTTTGGTACAATGACTAAAGCGTATATAAAAATACAGATTTTGATGAAACTCCATTTTTTGTGGTAGTTTAGTTGATTTACTGCCTCAGTTCACGTAAAAATTACATTATTTGTTTATACTATTTCATGTCTTCTTCATTTTGGCAAGTTTCAGATCCATTCACATGATGGTTTGTGGAATAATGACAATATAATTTTAGAAAAATCATTTAGGCATATGTCAGGTAAATACTTCTTGCCTTACTTCTGCTTCCTCAATCGGCGGGTCAATTTTCCGCAGATCATTAACTAAACAATAATTTACAGGCATCATATCCGCAGTGAGGTCTCCATAAACAAGAAAAAGGATTACAGGGGATTAATATCGAGAAATTGCAAATTAAACTAGACAGTGGAGAAGTGCACTATTTCACAAAATATAATGCTTATTTACAAAATTATGGTTTGTATTGGAGTAAGTAAATATTTCATGAAGTGTATATACTCATTAAAAATATAAAAAATATTCTGTTTTGACCTTTTGGGGTGAATAAATTTACATGATCAATGCTAACTCAAATAGATGCTACAGATTTTGGTAAATTGCTGAAAGAAAAAATATTTTGGATACTTTGAAACTTATGAAGACCAAGTAATGATCAGGATTAATAGAAAAAAGATAGGATAAGATTTAAGATCAGTTTATTATAGCAGAGAATAATTGTACAAGGATGAACAAGAAAATATGAAGTCATTGCAATGAGAGGAGTTTGGAGCAACACATAAAACGTAAAAATTGCATATATACTCATCCATATGCAATGCTTTTAACGCTAGGTTTTCTACCCTATGCATGAAAGTCACACTCATATCTCTTGGTTCGTATCCTTGGTATCATCATAATAAATTCAAGTAGACTATTCTACTTGAGATATTATAATACTACCATTGTTTGATAGTAAAGACCTGGGTAATCAGCGCGGGATGCCATTAATTCTCATCACCGATCTTTGGTAATGTTTCAGAAGATAAAAAAAATATTCCATAGAGATGAAACACAATTGATTGTTGGAGTTTGGGGAAACAATAGAGGTTGAATGTCCGAATCCTCTTCCAGATAATAGAACTTACACAAATCCAAATTGAAGTCACCCAGGTAATTTATTAGTATCATGTGCAAGCTTCACAGAGTAGCAGGAAAGCTCTATATATTGAGTCATAAATTGACTTCATTTTCAATTCTTTTTTCCTTTAAAATGTTCCAAAATGGTATCAAGAAGAACGTATAGACATTATACATGAAGATTCATATAACCTCATTGCTAGCCGCGCAGTTTGCGCGGGCTATCCAGCTAGTTATTATATAATTCTATAAGCTCCAAATAGGTTGTGGGTTCTCCCATAACAACAGTTTTTTATTTTTCGGTTTTTCAATTTTTTATGGATTTTTGGGTATATAGGAAAAATAAAACAAGACAAAAACAAACTAAACAAAAGTAAACTAAGCAAAATAATACGAAATAAACTAAGCACAAATAAACTAGACAAAAGTAAACTAAGCAAAGCAAAATAAAATAAAATAAAGACAGAGAGAGAGGTAGAGTGTACTCCCCAGGTGAACTTATGAGTAGAGCTATGCCTCCCCGGCAACGGCGCCAGAAAATAGTCTTGATGACCCACAAGTACAGGGGATCGCAACAGTCTTCGAGGGAAGTAAAACCCAAATTTATTGATTCGACACAAGGGGAGGTAAAGAATACTTATAAGCCTTAACAACTGAGTTCTCAATTCAGCTGCACCTGGAAAAGCACTAGTAACAGGGGTGATGTGAAAGCAGCAGTAATATGGGAGCAATAGTAACGAGTAACACGGCAGCGATAACTAGATAACACAGAGGCAATGGCACCAGAAAATAGTTGATACTACTTCCAATGTCATATAGGAACGAGTATATAATGATGAGAGATGGACCGGGGTTCCCAGCTATCTACACTAGTGGTAACTCTCCAATGTTGGGTGAACAAATTACAGTTGGGCAATTGATAGGATTGAAATAGCATTAAGACAGAACATTGATACGTCTCCAACGTATCGATAATTTATTATGTTCCATGCCACATTATTGATGATATCTACATGTTTTATGCATACTTTATGTTGTATTTATGCATTTTCCGGCACTAACCTATTAACGAGATGCCGAAGAGCCGATTGCTGTTTTCTGCTGTTTTCTGATGTTTTTGGTTTCAGAAATCCTAGTAAGGAAATATTCTCGGAATTGGACGAAATCAACGCCCAGGGGCCTATTTTTCCATGAAGCTTCCAGAAGACCGGAGGCCTTACGAAGTGGGGCCACGAGGTGGCGCCACACTAGGGCGGCGCGGCCCAAGCCTTGGCCGCGCCGGCCTGTTGTGTGGGGCCCTCGTGTGGCCCCCTGAATTGCCCTTCCGCCTACATATAGTCTTCGTCGCGAAACCCCCGATGCGAGAGCCACGATACGAAAACCTTCCGGAGACGCCGCCGCCGCCAATCCCATCTCGGGGATTCGGGAGATCGCCTCCGGCACCCTGCCGGAGAGGGGAATCATCTCCCGGAGGACTCTTCACCGCCATGGTCGCCTCCGGAGTGATGAGTGAGTAGTTCACCCCTGGACTATGGGTCCATAGCAGTAGCTAGATGGTCATCTTCTCCTTATGTGCTTCATTGTCGGATCTAATGAGCTGCCTAACATGATCAAGATCATCTATCTGTAATGCTATATGTTGTGTTTGTTGGGATCCGATGGATAGAGAATACTATGTTATGTTGATTATCAATCTATTACCTATGTGTTGTTTATGATCTTGCATGCTCTCCGTTATTAGTAGAGGCTCGGCCAAGTTTTTACTCTTAACTCCAAGAGGGAGTATTTATGCTCGATAGTGGGTTCATGCCTCCATTAAATCTGGGACGGTGAAAGAAAGTTCTAAGGTTGTGGATGTGTCTGTTGCCACTAGGGATAAAACATTGATGCTATGTCCGAGGATGTAGTTATTGATTACATTACGCACCATACTTAATGCAATTGTCATGTTGTTTGCAACTTAATACTTGGAAGGGGTTCGGATGATAACCTGAAGGTGGACTTTTTAGGCATAGATGCATGCTGGATAGCGGTCTATGTACTTTGTCGTAATGCCCAATTAAATCTCACTATACTCATCATATCATGTATGTGCATGGTCATGCCATCTCTATTTGTCAATTGCCCAACTGTAATTTGTTCACCCAACATGCTATTTATCTTATGGGAGAGACACCTCTAGTGAACTCGTGGACCCCGGTCCTATTCTTTTACATCGAATACAATCTACTGCAATACTTGTTCTACTGTTTTCTGCAAACAATCATCATCCACACTATACATCTAATCCTTTGTTACAGCAAGCCGGTGAGATTGACAACCTCACTGTTACATTGGGGCAAAGTACTTTGGTTGTGTTGTGCAGGTTCCACGTTGGCGCCGGAATCCCTGGTGTTGCGCCGCACTACATCCCGCCGCCATCAACCTTCGACGTGCTTCTTGGCTCCTCCTGGTTCGATAAACCTTGGTTTCTTTCTGAGGGAAAACTTGCTACTGTACGCATCACACCTTCCTCTTGGGGTTCCCAACGGACGTGTCGACTGCACGCATCAAGCTACGTTTCTGGCGCCGTTGCCGGGGAGATAAAGACACGCTGCAAGGGGAGTCTCCACAATCCAATATCTTTACTTTGTTTTTTGTCTTGCTTTATTTTATTTACTTTCTTGTTTGCTGCATTATATCAAAACACAAAAAAATTAGTTGCTAGCTTTACTTTATTTACAGTCTTGTTCTCTATATTAAAAACACAAAAAAATTAGTTACCTGCATCTTACTTTTGTTACCATGTCTAGTTCTGCACCTGTTACTTCTTCACCTGAGGAATTAGTCTTCACTTTTAAACAAGGGGATGAGGAGAGTTTTAAAGAGCTTGGTCCAGAATTTTTACTTCTTCTCGTAAAGCTGAACCTCAAATGACTCTAAGTTTGCTCCTTAGTAATTTTTATTTTGGTCTTATGATTCGCTATAGATATGCCTTGGATGCTGATGTCTACGGGAGCTTCTATTCTTGTAGACAGTGTTGGGCCTCCAAGAGTAGAGGTTTGTAGAACAGCATCAAGTTTCCCTTAAGTGGATCACCCAAGGTTTATCGAACTCAGGGAGGAAGAGGTCAAAGATATCCCTCTCATGCAACCCTGCAACCACAAAGCAAGAAGTCTCTTGTGTCCCCAACACACCTAATAGGTGCACTAGTTCGGCGAAGAGATAGTGAAATACGAGGTGGTATGAATGAATATGAGCAGTAGTAACGGCGCCGAGAAAATAGCTTGCTGGCGTGTAGTTGATGGTGGTAATATGGTAGCAGTAGTAACGCAGATAAAGCGAGTAAACAAGCAGCGATAGCGATATTTAGGAACAAGGCCTAGGGAATAGACTTTCACTAGTGGACACTCTCAACTTTGATCACATAACAGAATAGATAGATGCATACTCTACACTCTTTTGTTGGATGATGAACACATTGCGTAGGATTACACGAACCCTCAATGCCGGAGTTAACAAGCTCCACAATTCAATGTTCATATTTAAATAACCTTAGAGTGCATGAAAGATCAACACGACTAAACCAAGTACTAACACAGACATGCACATTGTCACCTTCACACTATGTAGGAGGAATAGATCACATCAATACCATCATAGCAATAGTTAACTTCATAATCTACAAGAGATCACAATCATAGCCTACGCCAAGTACTAACACGGATGCACACACTTGTCACCATTACACCGTGCGGGAGGAATAAAACTACTTTAATAACATCACTAGAGTAGCACATAGATAAATTGTGATACAAAACACATTGCAATCATAAAGAGATATAAATAAGCACTTCACTACGCCATTCATAACGGTGAATAAGTATTCTGTGAAATACAGCCTAAGAGACCCACACGGTGCACACACTTGTCACCTTTACACACGTGGGACAAGGAGTCTCCGGAGATCACATAAGTAAAACTCACTTGACTAGCATAATGACATCTAGATTACAAGCATCATCATATGAATCTCAATCATGTAAGGCAGCTCATGAGATTATTGTATTGAAGCACATAGGAGAGAGATTAACCACATAGCTACCGGTACAGCCCCGAGCCTCGATGGAGAACTACTCCCTCCTCATGGGAGACATCAGCGTTGATGGAGATGGTGGTGGTGTCGATGGAGGAGCCTTCCGGGGGCACTTCCCCACCCCGGCGGCGTGCCGGAACAGAGACTCCTGTCCCCCAGATCTTGGCTTCGCGATGGCGGCGGATCTGGAAGGTTTCTCGTACCGTGGCTTTTTCGTATCGAGGTTTTAGGTCTGGGACCTTTTTATAGGCGAAGAGGCGGCGTCAGAGGGTCGAAGAGGCGGCGACACCATAGGGTGGCGCGGGCCACACCCAGGCCGCGCCGGCCTATGGTCTGGTGGGCCTGTGGCCCCCCTCTGGTCCTTCCCGGGTGTTCTGGAAGCTTCGTGGAAAAATAGGATGCTGGGTCTTGATTTCGTCCGATTCCGAGAATATTTCCTTACTAGGATTTCGGAACCAAAAACAGCGAAAACGAGGAACTGGCCCTTCGGCATCTCGTCAATAGGTTAGTTCCGAAAACGCATAAATATGACATAAAGTATGCATAAAACATGTAGATATCATCAATAATGTGACATGGAACACAAGAAATTATCGATACGTCGGAGACGTATCAGCATCCCCACGCTTAGTTCCTGCTCGTCCCGAGCAGGTAAACGATAACAAAGATAATTTCTGGAGTGACATGCCATCATAAACTTGATCATATTGTGAACATATGTAATGAATGCAGCGATCAAAACCATGGTAATGACATGAGTAAACAACTGAATCATAAAGCAATGACTTTTCATGAATAGCACTTTCAAGACAGGCATCAATAAGTCTTGCATAAGAGTTAACTCATAAAGCAATAATTTAAAGTAAAGACATTGAAGCAACACAATGGAAGATTAAGTTTCAGCGGTTGCTTTCAACTTATAACATGTATATCTCATGGATAATTGTCAACATAGAGTAATATAACAAGTGCAATATGCAAGTATGTAGGGATCAATGCACAGTTCACACAAGTGTTTGCTTCTTGAGGTGGAGAGAAATAGGTGAACTGACTCAACATAAAAGTAAAAGAATGGTCCTTCGCAGAGGAAAAGCATCGATTGCTATATTTGTGCTAGAGCTTTTATTTTGAAAACATAAAGAGAGCATAAAAGTAAAATTTTGAGAGGTGTTTGTTGTTGTCAACGAATGGTAGTGGGCACTCTAACTACCTCATCGACCAGACTCCATGAAGGACGTTATCTCTACCAGCAAGGTAGATCATCCCTCTTCTCTTTTGTTTACACATGTACTTTAGTTTAGTTTTTCTTTATTTATGGATGACACTCCTCCCAACCTTTTGCTTACACAAGCCATGGCTAACCGAATCCTCGGGTGCCTTCCAACAATCACATACCATGAAGGAGTGTCTATTTGCAAAATTAAGTTGCTTACTGATGAATCAGAGCAAAACATGTGAAGAGAATTATTAATGCAAGTTAATTAATCGGGGCTGGGAACCCCATTGCCGGCTCTTTTTGCAAAATTATTGGATAAGCGGATGTGCCACTAGTCCATTGTGAAAGTCTGTCAAAAGTAAATGACAAGATCGAAAGATAAAACACCACATACTTCCTCATGAGCTATAAAACATTGACACAAATAAGAGGTGATAAATTTTGAATTGTTTAAAGGTAGCACTCAAGCAATTTACTTTGGAATGGCGGAGAAATACCATGTAGTAGGTAGGTATGGTGGACACAAATGGCATAGTGGTTGGCTCAAGGATTTTGGATGCATGAGAAGTATTCCCTCTCGATACAAGGCTTAGGCTAGCAAGGTTATTTGAAACAAACACAAGGATGAACCGGTGCAGCAAAACTCACATAAAAGACATATTGTAAACATTATAAGACTCTACACCGTCTTCCTTGTTGTTCAAACTCAATACTAGAAATTATCTAGACTTTAGAGAGACCAATTATGCAAACCAAATTTTAACAAGCTCTATGTATTTCTTCATTAATAGGTGCAAAGTATATGATGCAAGAGATTAAACATGAGCACAAAAATTTCCAAGTATCACATTATCCAAGACATTTTACCAATTACTACATGTAGCATTTTCCGTTTCCAACCATAAAAAAATTAACGAAGCAGTTTCAACCTTCGCCATGAAAATTAAAAGCTAAGAACACATGTGTTCATACGAACCAGCGGAGCGTGTCTCTCTCCCACACAAGCATGTATTTATTCAGAGAATGAAAATAACAAAACAAAAATAAAAGCACACAGACGCTCCAAGTAAAGTACATAAGATGTGACCGAATAAAAATATAGTTTCAAGAGAAGGAACCTGATAATTTGTCGATGAAGAAGGGGATGCCTTGGAATCCCCAAGCTTAGACGCTTGAGTCTTCTTAGAATATGCAGGGTTGAACCACCGGGGCATCCCCAAGCTTAGAGCTTTCACTCTCCTTGATCATATTGTATCATACTCCTCTCTTGATCCTTGAAAACTTCCTCCACACCAAACTCGAAACAACTCATTAGAGGGTTAGTGCACAATAAAAATTAACATGTTCAGAGGTGACACAATCATTCTTAACACTTCTGGACATTGCATAAAGCTACTCGGACATTAATGGATCAAAGAAATTCATCCAACATAGCAAAAGAGGCAATGCGAAATAAAAGGCAGAATCTGTCAAAACAGAACAGTCCGTAAAGATGGATTTTATTGAGGCACCAGACTTGCTCAAATGAAAATGCCCAAATTGAATGAAAGTTGCGTACATATCTGAGGATCACTCACGTAAATTGGCATAATTTTCTGAGTTACCTACAGAGAATTAGGCCCAGATTCGTGACAGCAAAGAAAACTGTTTCGTGCGAGTAATCCAAATCTAGTATTCACTTTACTATCAAAGACTTTACTTGGCACAACAAAACATAAAACTAAGATAAGGAGAGGTTGCTACAGTAGTAAACAACTTCCAAGACACAAATATAAAACAAAGTACTGTAGCAAAATAACACATGGGTTATCTCCCAAGAAGTTCTTTCTTTATAGCCATTAAGATGGGCTCAGCGGTTTTAATGATGCACTCGCAAGAAATAGTATTTGAAGCAAAAGAGAGCATCAAGAGGCAAATTCGAAACACATTTAAGTCTAACATGCTTCCTATGCATAGGAATCTGGTAAATAAACAAGTTCATGAAGAGCAAAGTAACAAGCATAGGAAGATAAAACAAGTGTAGCTTCAAAAAATTCAGCACATAGAGAGGTGTTTTAGTAACATGAAAATTTCTACAACCATATTTTCCTCTCTCATAATAACTTTCAGTAGCAACATGAGCAAACTCAACAATATAACTATCACATAAAGCATTCTTATCATGAGTCTCATGCATAAAATTATTACTCTCCACATAAGCATAATCAATTTTATTAGTTGTAGTGGGAGCAAATTCAACAAAGTAGCTATCATTATTATTCTCATCAAGTGTAGGAGGCATAGTATAATCACAACAAAATTTACTCTCCATAGTAGATGGCACCAAAAGACCACTATCATTATAATCATCATAAATAGGAGGCAAAGTATCATCAAAGAAAATTTTCTCCTCAATGCTTGGGGGACTAAAAAGATCATGAAAACCAGCTTCCCCAAGCTTAGAACTTTCTATATCATTATCAACAATGGTGTTCAAAGCGTTCATACTAATATTACTACCAGCATGCAAATAAGATTCCATAGGTTTTTTAATTTTCGCATCAAACAATCCATGTTTTAAATCGGGAAATAGAATAAGAAGCTCATTGGTGTCCATTATGCCTAACTAGTGTAAACAAGAAACAAAAAGATGCAATTGCAGGATCTAAAGGAAATAGCTTCGAGTACTTACAACGGCGAAAATAGCTTAGTAGCCGAGATCCGGAGTGTGAGTACCTTTTACCTTTCCTCCCCGACAACGGCGCCGAGAAAATAGCTTGATGTCTACGGGAGCTTCTATTCTTGTAGACAGTGTTGGGCCTCCAAGAGCGAGAGGTTTGTAGAACAGCGAGCAAGTTTCCCTTAAGTGGATCACCCAAGGTTTATCGAACTCGGGGAGGAAGAGGTCAAAGATATCCCTCTCATGCAACCACTGCAACCACAAAGCAAGAAGTCTCTTGTGTCCCCAACACACCTAATAGGTGCACTAGTTCAGCGAAGAGATAGTGAAATACAGGTAGTATGAATGAATATGAGCGAGTAGTAACGGCGCCTGGAAAATAGCTTGCTGGCGTGTAGTTGATGGTGGTAATATGGTAACAGTAGTAACGCGATAAAGCGAGTAAACAAGCAGCGATAGCAGTATTTAGGAACAAGGCCTAGGGAATAGACTTTCACTAGTGGACACTCTCAACATTGATCACATAACAGAATAGATAGATGCATACTCTACACTCTTTTGTTGGATGATGAACATATTGCGTAGGATTACACGAACCCTCAATGCCGGAGTTAACAAGCTCCACAATTCAATGTTCATATTTAAATAACCTTAGAGTGCATGAAAGATCAACACGACTAAACCAAGTACTAACACAGCATGCACACTGTCACCTTCACACTATGTAGGAGGAATACATCACATCAATACCATCATAGCAATAGTTAACTTCATAATCTACAAGAGATCACAATCATAGCCTACGCCAAGTACTAACACGGATGCACACACTTGTCACCATTACACCGTGCGGGAGGAATAAAACTACTTTAATAACATCACTAGAGTAGCACATAGATAAATTGTAATACAAAACACATTGCAATCATAAAGAGATATAAATAAGCACTTCACTACGCCATTCATAACAGTGAATAAGTATTCGTGAAATATAGCCTAAGAGACCCACACGGTGCACACATCGTCACCTTTACACACGTGGGACAAGGAGTCTCCGGAGATCACACAAGTAAAACTCACTTGACTAGCATAATGACATCTAGATTACAAGCATCATCATATGAATCTCAATCATGTAAGGCAGCTCATGAGATTATTGTATTGAAGCACATAGGAGAGAGATTAACCACATAGCTACCGGTACAGCCACGAGCCTCGATGGAGAACTACTCCCTCCTCATGGGAGACAGCAGCGTTGATGGAGATGGCGGTGGTGTCGATGGAGGAGCCTTCCGGGGGCACTTCCCCGCCCGGCGGCGTGCCGGAACAGAGACTCCTGTCCCCCAGATCTTGGCTTCGCGATGGCGGCGGCTCTGGAAGGTTTCTCGTACCGTGGCTTTTTCGTATCGAGGTTTTAGGTCTGGGACCTTTTTATAGGCGAAGAGGCGGCGTCAGAGGGTCGAAGAGGCGGCGACACCATAGGGTGGCGCGGGCCACACCCAGGCCGCGCCGGCCTATGGTCTGGTGGGCCTGTGGCCCCCCTTTGGTCCTTCCCGGGTGTTCTGGAAGCTTCGTGGAAAAATAGGATGTTGGGTCTTGATTTCGTCCGATTTCGAGAATATTTCCTTACTAGGATTTCTGGAACCAAAAACAGCAGAAAACAGGAACTGGCCCTTCGGCATCTCGTCAATAGGTTAGTTCGGAAAACGCATAAATATGACATAAAGTATGCATAAAACATGTAGATATCATCAATAATGTGACATGGAACACAAGAAACTATCGATACGTCGGAGACGTATCAGATGCTGTAGTGGGAGGAGATTTTCTTCATTGCGATGGGGATCAAGCTTTTAATGCCATAAAGAAGTTGGTTGCATCACATGATTCAGCTAATAACTTTGATTCAGCCCTTATTAGCATTTATAATAGATTAAACACTCTTGAGATAAGTGCATCTCGCTTGAATGAAAATTATAGATATGTTCGTAACCGTCTTGATCAAGTTTTAGTGAAATCGGAACCTTCATTATGGGATCCTACTATTAAAATTGTTATCGGTGACCAAACTCTTCATGCCAATTGTGATATTATGTCTGAATTTTGCCTAATGCCTAAGAGTACTCATGAATCTTTGAAACTTTGGGGATTCGTTGAAGGGGAGAAGGAATAACTCTTATTGATAACTCTGTTATAATTCCTAAAGGAATAGCTGTGGGTGTGCATACAACCATTCTTGGGAGAACAATATCCATTGATTATCTTGTTATTGAATGTGCGAGGAACAGGACAAATCACGCTCGGAAGATCCCTGCTTGAAACTATTGGGAGCGAGTCATAGATATGGGAGAAGGCACCCTAAAATTCACCTCTACACCGGGGGGTAGACATATATTCCCTAAATCAAAGAGTAAGAAAAAGAACAAGAAAGGTAAGGGTAAAGCCCAAGGTAATTTTGATACTTCGTCTCTTGATAACACTTGATACACACTTTCTGCGCCTAGCTGAAAGGCGTTAAAGAAAAGCGCTTATGGGAGACAACCCATGTTTTTACTACAGTACTTTTATTTTATATTTGAGTCTTGGAAGTTGTTACTACTATAGCAACCTCTCCTTATCTTAGTTTTGTGCATTATTGTGCCAAGTAAAGTCGTTGATAGTAAGGTTCATACTAGATTTGGATTACTGCGCGAGAAACAGATTTCTTTGCTCGTCACGAATCTGGGCCTAATTCTCTGTAGGTAACTCAGAAAATTATGCCAATTTACGTGAGTGATCCTCAGATATGTACGCAACTTTCATTAAATTTGAGCATTTTCATCGGAGCAAGTCTGGTGCCTCAATTAAATTCGTCTTTATGAACTGTTCTGTTTTGATAGATTCTGCCTGTTATTTCGCATTGCCTGTTTTGATATGCTTGATGGATTTTTCTATTCCATTGACTTTCAGTAGCTTTGTGCAATGTCCAGAAGTGTTAAGAATGATTATGTCACCTGTGAACATGTAAATTTTGATTGTGCACTAACCCTCTAATGAGTTGTTTTGAGTTTGGTGTGGAGGAAGTTTTCAAGGATCAAGAGAGGGAGATGATACGATATGATCAAGGAGAGTGAAAGCTCTAAGCTTGGGGATGCCCCGGTGGTTCACCCCCGCATATTTTAAGAAGACTCAAGCGTCTAAGCTTGGGGATGCCCAAGGCATCCCCTTCTTCATCGACAACATTATCAGGTTCCTCCCCTGAAACTATATTTTTATTCCATCACATCTTATGTGCTTTGCTTGGAGCGTCGGTTTGTTTTTATTTTTGTTTTGTTTGAATAAAATGGATCCTAGCATTCATTGTGTGGGAGAGAGACACGCTCCGCTGTTGCATATGGACAAATATGTCCTTAGGCTTTACTCATAGTATTCATGGTGAAGGTTGAATCTTCTTCGTTAAATTGTTATATGGTTGGAATCGGGAAATGCTACATGTAGTAATTCTAAAATGTCTTGAATAATTTGATACTTGGCAATTGTTGTGCTTATGTTTAAGCTCTTGCATCATATACTTTGTACCTATTAATGAAGAAATACATAGAGCTTGCTAAAATTTGGTTTGCATAATTGGTCTCTCTAAAGTCTAGATAACTTCTAGTATTGAGTTTGAACAACAAGGAAGACGGTGTAGAGTCTTATAATGTTTACAATATGTCTTTTATGTGAGTTTTGCTGCACCGGTTCATCCTTGTGTTTGTTTCAAATAACCTTGCTAGCCTAAACCTTGTATCGAGAGGGACTACTTCTCATGCATCCAAAATCCTTGAGCCAACCACTATGCCATTTGTGTCCACCATACCTACCTACTACATGGTATTTCTCCGCCATTCCAAAGTAAATTGCTTGAGTGCTACCTTTAAAATTTCCATTCTTCACCTTTGCAATATATAGCTCATGGGACAAATAGCCTAAAAACTATTGTGGTACTGAATATGTGCTTATGCACTTTATCTCTTATTAAGTTGTTTGTTGTGCGATAACCATGTTCCTGGGGACGCCATCAACTACTCTTTGTTGAATATCATGTGAGTTGCTATGCATGTCCGTCTTGTCTCGAAGTAAGGGAGATTTACCACTCATTTAATGGTTAGAGCATGCATAATGTTAGAGAAGAACATTGGGCCGCTAACTAAAGCCATGATCCATGGTGGAAGTTTCAGTTTTGGACATATATCCTCAATCTCATATGAGAACATTAATTGTTGCTACATGCTTATGCATTAAAGAGGAGTCCATTATCTGTTGTCTATGTTGTCCCGGTATGGATGTCTAAGTTGAGAATAATCTAAAGCGAGAAATCGAAATGTGAGCTTTCTCCTTAGACCTTTGTACAGGCGGCATAGAGGTACCCCTTTGTGACACTTGGTTAAAACATGTGTATTGCGATGATAATCCCGGTAATCCAAGCTAATTAGGACAAGGTGCGGGCACTATTAGTATACTATGCATGAGGCTTGCAACTTGTAAGATATAATTTACATGATACATATGCTTTATTACTACCGTTGACAAAATTGTTTCTTGTTTTCAAAACCAAAGCTCTAGCACAAATATAGCAATCAATGCTTCCCTCTGCGAAGGGCCTTTCTTTTACTTTTATGTTGAGTCAGTTCACCTATCTCTCTCCACCTCAAGAAGCAAACACTTGTGTGAACTGTGCATTGATTCCTACATACTTGCATATTGCACTTGTTATATTACTTTACATTGACAATATCCATGAGATATACATGTTATAAGTTGAAAGCAACCGCTGAAACTTCAATCTTCCTTTGTGTTGCTTCAATACCTTTACTTTGATTTATTGCTTTATGAGTTAACTCTTATGCAAGACTTATTGATGCTTGTCTTGAAAGTACTATTCATGAAAAGTATTTGCTTTATGATTCATTTGTTTAATCATGTCATTACCATTGTTTTGATCGCTGCATTCATTACATATGCTTACAATAGTATGATCAAGATTATGATGGCATGTCACTCCAGAAATTATCTTTGTTATTGTTTACCGCTCGGGACGAGCGAGAACTAAGCTTGGGGATGCTGATACGTCTCCAACGTATCGATAATTTCTTATGTTCCATGCCACATTATTGATGATATCTACATGTTTTATGCATACTTTAGGTCGTATTTATGCATTTTCCGGCACTAACCTATTAACGAGATGCCGAAGAGCCGATTCTTCGTTTTCTGCTGTTTTTGGTTTTCGAGAAATCCTAGTAAGGAAATATTCTCGGAATTGGACGAAATCAACGCCCGGGGGCCTATTTTTTCACGAAGCTTCCAGAAGACCGGAGGACTTACGAAGTGGGGCCACGAGGTGGCGCCACACTAGGGCGGCGCGGCCCAAGCCTTGGCCGCGCCGGCTTGTTGTGTGGGGCCCTCGTGTGGCCCCCTGACTTGCCCTTCCGCCTACATATAGTCTTCGTCGCGAAACCCCCAGTACCGAGAGCCACGATACGGAAAACCTTCCAGAGCCGCCACCGCCGCCAATCCCATCTCGGGGGATTCAGGAGATCGCCTCCGGCACCCTGCCGGAGAGGGAAATCATCTCCCGGAGGACTCTTCACCGCCATGGTCGCCTCCGGAGTGATGAGTGAGTAGTTCACCCCTGGACTATGGGTCCATAGCAGTAGCTAGATGGTCGTCTTCTCCTTATGTGCTTCATTGTCGGATCTTGTGAGCTACCTAACTTGATCAAGATCATCTATCTGTAATGCTATATGTTGTGTTTGTTGGGATCCGATGGATAGAGAATACTATGTTATGTTGATTATCAATCTATTACCTATGTGTTGTTTATGATCTTGCATGCTCTCCGTTATTAGTAGAGGCTCTGGCCAAGTTTTTACTCTTAACTCCAAGAGGGAGTATTTATGCTTGATAGTGGGTTCATGCCTCCATTAAATGCGGGACGAGTGACAGAAAGTTCTAAGGTTGTGGATGTGTTGTTGCCACTAGGGATAAAACATTGATGCTATGTCCGAGGATGTAGTTATTGATTACATTACGCACCATACTTAATTCAATTGTCTGTTGTTTGCAACTTAATACTGGAAGGGGTTCGGATGATAACCTGAAGGTGGACTTTTTAGGCATAGATGCATGCTTGGATAGCGGTCTATGTACTTTGTCGTAATGCCCAATTAAATCTCACTATACTCATCATATCATGTATGTGCATGGTCATGCCCTCTCTATTTGTCAATTGCCCAACTGTAATTTGTTCACCCAACATGATCTTATGGGAGAGACACCTCTAGTGAACTGTGGACCCCGGTCCTATTCTTTTACATCGAATACAATCTACTTGCAATACTTGTTCTACTTGTTTTCCGCAAACAATCATCATCCACACTATACATCTAATCCTTTGTTACAGCAAGCCGGTGAGATTGACAACCTCACTGTTACGTTGGGGCAAAGTACTTTGGTTGTGTTGTGCGGGTTCCACGTTGGCGCCGGAATCCCTGGTGTTGCGCCGCACTACATCCCGCCGCCATCAACCTTCGACGTGTTTCTTGGCTCCTCCTGGTTCGATAAACCTTGGTTTCTTTCTGAGGGAAAACTTGCTACTGTACGCATCACACCTTCCTCTTGGGGTTCCCAACGGACGTGTCGACTGCACGCATCAAACATCAAGATTATTAATCATGTAGGCATGTTTTCCATATATAGTTATACGTGCTCGCAATGAGAAACTTGCATAACATCTTTTGTCCTACCAGCCGGTGGCAGCCGGGCCTCAAGGGAATCTACTGGCAATTAAGGTACTCCTTTTAATAGAGCACCGGAGCAAAGCATTAACACTTGGTGAAAACATGTGATCCTCATACCTAAGCCTTCCCCTCCGAGTTATCCCGATTCTTGCTGTCACTCTGGGGCCTCGGGTTCCGGACATAGATATGTGCAAACAACTTGTAGATACAATCTAAGCAATAAGTATAGAGCTTAAATCTAAGATCATGCCACTCGGGCCCTAATGACAAGCATTAAACACAACAAGATTGCAACAACAATAACTTCACAAACTTTATAGATAGACTAATCATAATGTAGCAATCCATCGGATCCCAACAAACACAACACCGATTACATCAGATGAATCTCAATCATGTAAGGCAGCTCATGAGATCATTGTATTGAAGTACATGGGAGAGAGAGTACCAACTAGCTACAGTTAGAACCCGTGGTCCATGGGGGAACTACTCACGGAGCATGATGGTGGTGGTGGCGTCGATGGAGATGGCTTCCGGGGGCACTTCCCCGTCCCGGCGGCGTGCCGGAACAGAGATTTTGTCCCCCGAATTGGAGTTTCGCGATGGCGGCGGCGCCCCTGGAGTCTTTCTGGAGTTTCGTCAATTGGTATCGCGTTTTTAGGTCGAAAGGGGTCTTATAGGCGAAGAGGCGGCGCAGGGAGGTGCCTGGGGCCTCCTCACCATAGGATGGCGCGGCCAGGCCTGGGCCCGCGCCGCCTTATGGTGTGGTGGCCCCCTAGCCCGCCTCCGATTCTCCTTCGGTGTTCTGGGGTCTTCCGGGAAAAAATAAGATACTGGGTCTTTGTTTCGTCGAATTCTGAGAATATTGCCCGAACAGCCTTTCTGGAACCAAAAACAGCAGAAAACAGGAACTGGCACTTCGACATCTTGTTAATAGGTTAGTTCCGAAAACGCATATAAACATTATAAAGTGCGAGCAAAACATGTAGGTATTGTCATAAAACAAACATGGAACATCAGAAATTATAGGTACGTTGGAGACGTATCAAGTAGCATAGTGAAGTGATAATATCTATGTATACAATTATGATATCATTGTTGAGAGTGTTCACTAGTGAAAGTATGATCCCTAGGCCTTGTTTCCAAGTATTGAAACACCGTTTACAACCAGTTCTGCTACATGTTTGCTTGCTGCCATTTTTATTTCAGATTGCTTCTACCACTCATATTCATCCATATTACTTGCATTTCACTATCTCTTCGCCGACCTAGTGCACCTATACACCTGACAAGTGTATTGGGTGTGTTGGGGACACAAGAGACTTCTTGTATCGTAATTGCAAGGTTGCTCGAGAGGGATATCTTTGACCTCTACCTCCCTGAGTTCGATAAACCTTGGGTGATCCACTTAAGGGAAACTTGCTGCTGTTCTACAAACCTCTGCACTTGGAGGCCCAATATTGTTTACAAGAATAGAAGCGTGTGTAGACATCACTTTCTTCCCCTATCCCCAATAATTTTATACTTAGCACTCATGCGTTCTATGTTGACTTTAGTAGTGTCATGCAAATTGTAATATCATTTCAGCACGTTGTGTAGCATCTAAATTATTTTGCACCGAAGATGGTAATGGCAACAAATCAATAGGTGCACGAGGAATAAAACCATACACAATCTCAAAAGGGCACATCTTACTGGTAGAATGCAACGAACGATTCTAATATTAGGTAAATATTCTTCCCACAAGTTTAAGTTCTTCTTCAAAACATCCTGCAACATAGTAGACAAAGTTCTTTTTACTATTTCAGTTTGTCCCTCAGTTTGGAGATGACATGTAGTAGTAAACAACAATTTAGGCCCCAATTTAGCCCATAAATATCTCCAAAAATGGCTAAGAAACTTGGTATCACGATCATAAATAGTAGTATTTGGCACACCATGTAAACGAACAATTTCACGAAAGAAGAAATGAGCAACATGCGTAGCATCGTCAACCTTGTGACAAGGAATAAAGTGTGCCATCTTAGAAAACCGATCCACAACAACAGAAATGTTGTCCATCCCCTTCTGTGTACGAGGCAATCCCAAAAAAAAATCCATAGAAATATCCTCCCAAGATACACTAGGAATAGGAGTGGGCATATATACACCATGTGGATTAAGTCGAAACTTAGATTTTTGACATGTAGTGTAGCGTGCCACGAATCTCTCAACATCTCGACACATGCGTGGTCAAAAGAAGAGTGCATCAAGTACATCCTCTGTCCTCTTCACACCAAAGTGACACATCAATTCTCCTCCATGCGCCTCCTACAGCAACAAAAGACGGACGAAACTAACTGGGATGCAAATCTTGTTAGCACGAAACACAAATCCATCATTGAGGATGAATTTGTTCCATGTTCTACCATCTCTACAATTCAGCAACACATCTTTAAAATCAACATCATGCAATTATTGTTTCTTTATAGTTTCAACTCCAAAAATCTTGAAGTCAAGTTGAGATAGCATAGTATAACGGCGCGACAAAGCATCAGCAATAACATTATCTTTACCATTTTTGTGTTTGATAACATAAGAAAGATTCAAGAAATTCAACCACTTTGTATGGCAGCGATTCAACTTAGCTTGACTACGAATATGCTTCAAAGATTCATGATCAGAATGTATAACAAATTCTTTAGGCCATAAATAATGTTACCAAGTTTCTAATATCCAAACCAGCACATATGATTCTTTATCATAAGTAGAATAGTTCAGACTAGGCCCACTCAATTTCTCACTAAAATATGCAACAGTTTTGCCCTCTTGTAATAACACACCTCCCAAACCAATTTCACTAGCATCACATTCAAGCTTAAAAGTCTTATTGAAATCAGGAAGTTGAAGTAATGAAGCATGTGTTAACTTATCTTTCAGTATCATGAAGGCTTCTTGTTGTGAATCGCTCCAAACAAAAGGCACATCCTTCTTTGTAAGCTCATTCAGCAGCGCAACAATGGATCCAAAATATTTCACAAAGCGCCTATAAAAACTAGCGAGGCCAAGAAAATTCCTCACTTGCGTGACCGTCTTTAGCTGCGATCAATTCTCAATTGCCTCAATCTTGGCTGGATCAACTTCAATACCCTGCGATGTAACAACATATAGCCAAGAAACACAACTTGATAGGTGCAAAAGGAGCACTTCTCAATATTACCATACAGACGTGTATCACGTAAAGCATTGAAAACAACACGTAAATGATCCTCCAAAGATTTGCTATATATGAGAATATCATCAAAATATACTACCACAAATCGTTCAATAAAAAAAGCACGTAAAACTTCGTTCATCACTCTCATAAAAGTACTAGGAGTATTAGTTCAACCAAAAGGCATTACTAACCACTCATATAAGCTGAACTTAGTTTTAAATGTTGTTTTTCATTCATCTCCTAATTGCATACGAATCTGGTGGTAACCATTACGTAAATCAACTTTAGAGAACATAATAGAACCAGTCAACTCATCAAGCATACCATCCAAACGTTGTATAGGGTGACGGTATCGAATGGTAATATTACTAATAACTCTACAATCAATACACATGCGCGAAGAACCATCTTTCCTAGGTACCAAAATAATAAGAACAACACATGAACTAAGAGACTCACGAATGTAACCTTTATCTTGGAGGACCTGAATTTGTCATTGAATATCTTTGGTCTCTTCCGGATTGGTGCGATATGGTGTACGGTTTGGCAGCGAAGCTCCTTGAATCAAGTCAATTTGGTGTTCTATCCCACGAATAGGTGGTAATCCAGGTGGAACATCTTGTGGGAACACATCCATGAATTCCTGCAAAAGGTTAGCAACCGCAGGTGGCAAAGAAGGAGGCATATCCTCAAATGAAAACATAACTTCTTTGCAAATAATTTCATAACATTGAGTATTGTGCACATCAAGTTTAGTAGTATCAGATTTGCTAGCAAAGCAAACAAGGACTCTTCAAACGAATTTCAGTAGCATGATTAGAATCTGATTTAGAAGTATTCTTATGTGATACAAAATCTGCAACAACAATCTGATTTTCACTCTTATGTTTCTCCTCATTTTTTACTCTACTAGCTCTAGCAAGGTCATCTTTTAAAATTTCTTCAGGAGTCATAGGTCTGAGACCAATTTTCTTTCCATCATGCATAAGAGAATAGTGATTAGTTTTACCATTATGAATAGATTCTCTATCAAATTACCAAGGTATACCAAGTAACAAAGAACAAGCTTGCATAGATACAACATCACAATCAACAAAATCAGAATATGTACCAATAGTAAAATGCACACGTGCAGTTTTTGTTACATTGAGCTTACGAGAACTCTCAAACCATTGAATGTAATATCGATGTGGACGTTGTCTTGTAGGTAGAGCAAACTTCTCCACCATGTCAACGCTAGCCAAATCATTACAACTCCATCCATCAATGATGATCCGTATAGCTTGTTCTTTTACAATGGATCTTGTTTGAAATAGATTGTGGCATTGATCATGCTCATATGTGCTCAGTTGCACACTCAACACACGTTGTGCAACTGAACTCTTGTACTGATCAGCAGTTTCCGCTCCCATTACCTCTATCTTTTTCAGAATCAGAATTGGCGCCATCACGTGCAGCAATAAGGGCCAATGTATCCTCATCAAAGTCACTTGCAGAATCATATTCCCCATCTTTACGCACCAACATCACACGTTTGGTTCTGCATTCTAGTTCTATGTGACCAGATCCCAAACATTTGCGACACTGAACATCGTGCGTCTTTCCCTTGGAGGCCATCGAATATGAACTCCGAGAAGGACCGGAAGATGGTGGTGGATTAGTAGCAGGTAGTGCTCGTGATGTAGGCGCAGTGTATTTGGAGGTAGTAGGCGCTGGTGTAGCCCCACGGGTGGGTGGATCTGATTGTCGCGAAGTCCATGATGATGTACGACCTGCAGAAATATTAGGTCTTCTCCATGGTGGTTGACGATCTTGCACTTCACGTTCAGCTTTGCAAGCAAGATAAAACAAACGAGTAATGGTGTTGTACTCTTTATAATCTAAAATATGTTGAATCTCTTTATTCAAACCACCAAAGAAATGTGCAAGCATAGCTTCATTGTCCTCTACAATACCACAACGAATCATGCTCGTTTGTAATTCTTGATAATAGTATTCTATAGAATTTTTTCCTTCTTATAAGCAAATCATGTTGATAATGTGGAAGAACAAAACGAGTACGCATCGCAAGTTTTAAACCAACCCAAGTGTAGTAGAAATATTAGTTGGTGTATTCTACAATGTTCAGACCACCAAATAGATGCAAAATATGTGAACTCACAAGTCGAAACACTAACACGCAAATGATTAGGATATCGTAAACATGCAAAACGTTGCTCTACTTCCAATTCCCAAGTAAGGTATGCATCAGGATTATATTTGCCCTCAACCGGCAGAATATTCAATTTAAGTTTTGTAACATGATCATCATCATGTACCGGTCGTAGAGGTGGACGAGCGTTGCGGTTATATTGTCGTGGACGACCAGGTGGAGGTTGTTCGACCTCCTCGGCGTCAAGCACGTTCTCATCTACCAACTCGTCGTCCCATCTATAATTGTCGTATCCTTCATCAGTGGCTGCTTCATCCGCGGCTGGTGCAACAGCAGCGGTACCCGCCGACAGATCCGCACGAGGAACGCGGCGTGCGCGTTGTGCATTACCGCGAGGCTGCGTTAACCTAGCCAAGACCTCTTGGAACTTGGCATCAAGCTTGGTGTTGAAGGGTTCCTCGAGGACTTCGATCTTCTCCATGGCGTCGGTGAGTTTGGAACCAACGTCACCAATGCGTGAATCCACGTCATGTGCACGCCCTACCAAAAGTTGGGTGAAGTGGGCATGCAACTCTGCACTCTTTATCTTATCCGGGTCAACATCCGTCGCAGATCCTGTCATGATTAGTAATCAAAAAATACAAATGTATATACCTACAAACTACGGAATAGGGTGCTTCACGCGTAATTCGTCAAGTAAAATACGAAGCTCTTACAAGTTCATACCAAGCAAGAGGAAGGCGATATGGCAACCAACAAGGAACAACGTTGCCTCAAAGATTGCCAAAGCGATGACCAGGTACCGACACAGAGCACGTGGAGACAGTATGTGGAGCTGTAGGAAGCCTAATGTGGTAGCAAAAACATCAATTGTCTAAACAACAATGCAATATTGAAAGTATGCTCAACAACGATACTGTGCTGGTCATAGGCTAAACCTTACTAGAGACGCGAGCCTAAAACATTAACGAGGTCACGACGCGGCACAAGCAACGAGCATCGATGATGTGGTGACCAAAAAGCAAAAAAACACTATGATGGCAAGTGTCTCAAACTGATTCCCGATGTCTAAAAACAGTATACCCTCAAAAAAAATTGTCAAAATTTCGGGAAAATGCTCTGGAAAGCACGTAGGTGCAAAAAAATGCTGTTATAACGGCCAGTGGAGAAAAGTGATCCCCAAGGTCGAAAAACAGTGTAGCCAGAAAAAGATTTCGGAGGCAGTTCCAGACTTTTTTTTTGCTCTCCTTCACAATCTTTGTCGGCAACAAAAACTTATCTCACGGAATTTTTTTATACAGCACGACGAAATTAGAAGTCAACAACTAATAAGAAAAAACAGGAAAATCTAATTCTACTTGGGCTCTGCCGCGACAGAGAAACAACAGCAATCCGTGTCGCGGTAGGAAACAACGTATATGTAGATGTATATGACGGTGGCAGAAGGATATGATGGGTGTATATGGCAGTAGCGGAAGTATATATGGTGGGTATATGGTGGGTATATATGGCAGTAACGGAAGTATATGGTGGGTGTATATGGCGGTGGTGATCTGCGAGCGGTGCGAGCGTGCGGGGGCGGTGTAACTACTATGACCAGAACTCAAAACTGTAAAGGAACTACACGCTAAGACCAGCAACTCGACACGAAGATGCAAACACAAATTTAATTATGCAAAACTAAAAAGACAATGCTAAGGTTGGGGTGGTTTATGGGACGATATGATCTAAAACTCTAACTGTATTTTTGGTCGTGGTTTATGGGTATGAAGGCAGATGCAATCTACACTAGAAAATTGTAAAATCTCACCGAGCAACCTTAGCTTTGATACCACTCGATAGGGCAAAGGTAGCCGATCTTTCGATGAGAGGATGATAACTTCGATTTGTTGGTGGAGTTCGTGCTTGCCGATCCGACTACACGTGCAAATCTCGTGCGCCAATGCAATCGCTAGGACAATCTCCGGGAGTTACTGATCTCGCGAATGCAGGATCAGCCTAACCAAAATGTCTTAATTCCTACCTGAAATCGAGAACAAGTAAGAACTAATAATGCAATAATATTGTGGATATAGATGAAAACTTCAATGAAAAAGGTGGGATTCCAAATAGTCGGTCTTGTTCTGGGCGTTGGCCTCAAAAGAAGTACAAGGGAGTTGCAGCAATGGCTAACTTTTAATCTAATCAAAATCCGAATCTAAACGTGACAGCTAAAGAGGAATTTAAGGAGGAAAAGGAGAGGGTTTCGGCCAGCCCCAGGTATGGTGGCCGAACCGACCTCTAGATTGCCTTTTCTCGTTTAATACGGACTCTAAAAAGTAGATGACTTAATTCTTGCGAATTTGAAATGGCCCTGGCCCAAAACTAAAGGTGACGCAGCACCATACCATGCTTAGGACGAAACTATGAAGTATCATCTTGAATATTTCCTCCAAGCTCTTCTTTCATCATTATGGAAGCTTCAAGGTTCTGAAATATTCACTCGAAGCATCCTCGTCAATCCTCACATGTTTGCTGCCATCTCCATGCACGATCATGCTCCAAAGCTTGTCCCTCTTGTCCATGCTAGGTTCATCATTTCTAAGAGTAACAACATATCTGATTTAGGCAGTATCATATTGTCATGTATGTGAGGAATAGTTCCAAGAAATGGAAGTAACCGATAGTTAAGTTGTTTAGCACGAGCTCGAGTGATCGGTCCTTGTATATGTGTGGTTGTAGGTACAACATTTGTATCAATAGATGGGATGTCCTCATCACTTGCTTCCTGCCGCGCCGCCATTCTCGTTGCGTCTTGTCGGAGCCGCTCCGACGCCACTTGCACGTCGACGAAGGTGGCCTGCCTGCGGGCAACCCTTTATTCCCCTAGCACGAGGCAACATTCATGGACAACCTACGTGAAACATTCGACAACCTCAATAGATCTACTGCATCAAATTTAACCCGATAAAGTGCTTCTTTGGTGTCCCCACATGACAACTTATCGAATACCTAGTAGGGGAATCGAAGCCAACCTCGAGAAGATCTAGGCAATCCTCTAGATGAAAAAGCTTACAAACTTGAGAAATATCCAACAGCTAGATGATTGAGATAACACGATCTTAACAACCATTTTACATGCTGTAACATGCATGCATAATAGCATGGGTCTCTTTTATTACATTCCATCAAAATCCACATCCACCTAAATTCTCTAAATAGTCTCTGTGCATTCCCAGATGACACTAGTTCTTAGAGATCACTTGATTCTTGTTCTGGTCGTCTTCCATGGCGCCCTCCACGGCCACGGCCCTACGCATCCAAGCGATGAAGGCGTCCAGAGTGCTCGCATCGGACCGGTACTGCTTCTGCGTGAACTCGAGGAACTCGCGCCAGGTGAAGTCCGGGTACGCGCGCGGGCGACCGTCGACGGCAAGCAGCTCGGGCGGCGGCACGACGGGGCGGTCCAGCTGCGGGTTGAGGAAGAAGGTGAGCGACCTGCGCGCGGCGCGGCCGTTCACGACGGCGCGGTGGAGGCAGCTGATGTGGCGCCCGTTGGTTAGCGCGGCGAAGGTGTCGCCGATGTTGACCACAAAGGCGTCGCTCCGGGGCCGCACGGCGCACCACGCACCGCCGGTGAACACCTGGAGCCCGCCAACCTCGTCCTGGTGGAGCAGCGTCAGCGACGTCGGGTCATGGTGGGGGCCCGTGCCCAGCGTCAGGTGAGGCTGCGGGCACGGCGGGTAGTTGTTCAGCCGCATCACGGAGTTGTCGCCTTCAAAGAAGCCGCGCAGTGCGCCGCGGCCGAGGCCCAGGCAAGTCGCCAGCACGTCCGTCACGTCCAGTGCCAGCCGTGTCATCTCGTCGCAGTACTTTTGGTACACCTCTCTGCATGCATATAAATCATTCGACCGAACATTAACATTTGTCTGATATATCACAGAAGAAAGTGAACACCCAAGAACAAAAACTGTTGAGAGGCCAGGTTTTCCAGTTTTGGGCCGGGTTACTCTTGAGCCTTGCCCCATGGCGCTGAGCGAACACTTGAGATGCGTGGTGCAGAGGGGGGATGCTGTACACCGACCTGGTCGGCGTGTACGGGGCACCGCACACCCCACCGACCTGGTCGGTTGGTTGGGCCGCGGCCCATTAAGAGGAGGTAAGTTGTTTTCTTTTTTTGCTGTTTTTTTTCTGTTAATAATTTTCTTTTTCAATATCTCACTTTAAAATAAAAAATTCGGAGAATAAAATTTCAAAATCTATTCAGATTCGAAATTTCCGAAATTTTAAAAATATTCAGATTTTTATTTCATTTTTTTCGAAATTTGAATATTTTCGGATATGGACATAATTTAAATTTGAACATTTTTTAAAATTTGTAAATTTTATTTTTTCCAAAAATTAACATTCTTAGTTATGAACAATTTTCGAATTTGAATATTTTTTCAAATTTGAACGCTTTATATATTTGAACGGATTTCAAATTTGAACGCTTTTATAATTTGAATACTTTTTGTATTTGAACGGATTTCAAATTTGACCGCTTTTTTAATTTGAACATTTTTTTAATTTGAACGGATTTTAAATTTGAACGCTTTTTTAATTTGAACATTTTTTTATATGAACGGTTTTCAAATTTGAACGATTTTTAAATTTAATTTTTTTTAAATTTTGAACTATTTTCAAATTTGAAAATTTCTAAATTTAAACTATTTTCAAATTTGAACAAAAATAAAAATAAACAGAAAAGAAAAAAAGAAAAAAAGAAAAAGAAACAAAAAAGAAACCAAAAATAAAAAAGAAAAAGGAAAGAAATGAAAAAAGAAACAAAAAAGAGAAAACAGAAAAAAGAAGCGAACTGGGCCGACCAGGCCGGCCCATACCGCGCGCGGGGGTGTGCGGCGCGCGGTAGCGGCCGACCTGGTCGGTGTATAGGATTTGCCGGTGCAGAGCCAGTTCCTCGGGGCGCCTATACACAGACCTTGTCAGCGTGTACGGGGCACCGCACGCCCAGCGATCAGGTTGGTTGGTTGGGCCGCAGCCCAAACAATAGGTACGTTTTTTCTTTTTTCTTTTTTGCTGTTTCTTTTCTGTTAATATTTTTCTTTTTTAATATCTAACTTTAAAAAAAAATCGGGAAACAAAATTTTAAAATTTGTTCTCGAAATTTTCGAAATTTTAAAAGTGTTCAGATTTTGATTTTTTTTCGAAATTTGAACATTTTCGGATATGAACATAATTTAAATTTGAACATTTTTAAATTTTGTAAAATTCATTTTTTCCAAAAATTTAACATCTTTAGTTATGAACATTTTTTGAATTTGAATTTTTTTCCAAATTTGAACGCTTTATATACTAGAACGGATTTCAAATTTGTACGTTTTTTTAAATTAAACATTTTTTTGTATTTGAATGGTTTTTAAATTTGAACGTTTTTAAAATTTGAACAATTTTGAAATTTAAACATTTTCTGAATTTGAACTATTTTCAAATTTAAACAAAGATAAAAATAAACAGAAAATAACAAAAAAAAAAGAAAAGAAACAGAAAATAAAAAAAGGAAAAGGAAAGAAAAAAGGAAACATAAAACAGAAATAACAAGAGGCCGACTAGACCGGCCCATACCGCGCGCGGGAGGTGTGCGGCACGCGGTAGCTGTCGACATGGTCGATGGTCGATGTATAGGAATTGCCCAGTTCCTTCCACTAACGCAAGGAAGACAAATTATTAAAGTTGATGGAACAGCAAAACCAGTCTCCAATCTCCATAGCCCATAGGTCTCAGTTGTCCCATGGGTGTGTTGCATGCTCCCTTGAGCATGTCATTCTCCCTATCTACGTGTTCCCCATTTACCATCAAATTGTGTTTCACATCAAAGTGAAGCTAATCATACTATCAGAAAATAATATCAGAATTTTTCAGTTTTAAGGATTTATTTACGAAAAAAAGTAGTATATTTAGGGACCCTCAAACCCTGAGTTTAATTCACTGTATGCATGGTTTTATGCAAGAAAAAAAACAGACGCAAGTACTGCCAAAAAAAAGAAGGCTGGCGCAAGTGCGTACCCCATGTGGCGGTATTCCTCGCCGAGGACGGCGACGAAGTAGTCGACGACCATGCGGGAGTTCTCCGGCGCGGCGGAGCAGTTGAAGGACATGGTCTCCTTCCAGGGAAGCCTGCTGTTGAACCGCCCCACGAAGCTCCCCGCGTAGCCGTAGTTCTCGCCGGGGCGTCGCTGCGCGCGCCGCTTCTCGTCGATCGGCTGCGCGTAGAAGGCGTCGCAGCAGCGGTACGCCTCGGCGAGCAGTTTCGGGTCCACGCCGTGGTTCACCACCTGGAAGAACCCATGCCGCTCGCACGCCGCGGCGAGGTCGCGGAGGCCGTCGCCAGCCCCAGCGCCACCGCCGGCCATGAACCCCGCGAGGTCGACGACCGGGACGGCGATCTCCTCCACGGCGCCGACGGTCGGCGCCTCCTCAGCCGGCCAGACGAACTGCTCCGGGATGTCAGACTTCCTGCTCAGGGCCGCTGCGTCGAACACGAGGGCCATCTCTACGCTGCTAGAGTTTGGGGACCGGTGGACGGCGAGGTGGTGGGCTGGCGCGGGCTATAAGCTAGCGACGGAGCTTTGTGCGTTACCAATTGCGAATGGCTTCATTTGCGTAGATGCTCCACGTGCATATATAGGCACCGAGACGTAATCGATGCTGTGCAAGGCAAGGCGTTCCCCGTTCGTACACCGTGATCACATGTCCCGGCAGGGCCACTTTTTTTTGGGAAAGGTTTAATAATGAGCTATTAATCGTCTCTATTTGTGGATAATTGGATATACATTGCCTGTCACCAAACAGAATTTGGCTGATATTATCTTCTGGAATTGGAAAAGGAGTGTATTCTTTCACGTACATTAATGTTTTTTTGTCTTTTAGATATATACCACGGATAAAACATGGCACTGGCTAGAGCGAGGTTCTTCGTTCTCACTCAGCCATATCCAATATCTTCAGTGTGGAGTATATGGATGGGTATTGGATATCCATAGCCGATATTATCTGCTGGCATTGAAAAAAATGGAACGTATTCTTCATGTAATTAATGTGTTGCTAAAGTTTTCGAAAATTATGATGGGTTACTGCCGCGTTAGGCACTCTCAGAGCGACACGAAAACAAAATTGCCCTTTTAATTCCATCTGAGCCCTGGTAACTTTGTTTTTTCCTTTTTTTTTGGAAAAAACCTACCTGTCACTGGCTTGGATGCATGGTTTAAATCCTATCACGTTGCCATCACCAAATTCGAAAGTTTGCCCGATATGAGAGTCCAAAGTTTTTGTCTTGATTTAGATATATATACTACTAATACCATATATATACCACGATGAAAACATGGCACTCGTAAGAGCGAGGTTCTTTGTTCCTCACTCATACATATTCAATCTTCAGGATGATGGACATGGTGTTACAATTTTGTCGGGAATGCACACGCAAGTTAAGTGAAACAGTTCAGATGTGTGCAGAAAGACGCACGTCGTGTTCGTGTATAGGGTGGTGTGTGTGGTATGCGTGCGTTGCCACGACAACTTATTTTTAAAGATACCAGCTCGTATTTTTTCTTTCGCAAAACAAAACATCAACTCTATACCCAAATGCTAAAAAGTTCTTGATGTTGGCTGGTTCAACCGAGGCCTCGTTTCTAGGCCGTCCGACGCTGGTTAGTTGGCTGATCGCCCGTCGCATTGGAGAGAGCGAGAGAGAGATCCTGACCGGTTTACACCTGAGGTCCCAAAAAATCCCCACCTGGGTCCTACCTTGCACGTGTCGTCAAGGTAGTGTTGTTGAATACCACAGAGCAGTGCTCCCTTATCTCTCCCGCATGACCCGTTCCCCATTTCTCCGCCCCGCAAAATAGATCTAGGTTTTCGCAGGTCTTCTCGTTGGCGTTGTGCGAGCAGGTGTTGAGTTTGGCGGTGGAGCGCCAGCGCACGCGGGATGGATGCCTGCGCCGGCCGGAGGGCGAGCAGCATGGTAGGGCGGCGGGAGATCGAGTCATGCCGGCAGCTAGACGATCTGGTGCGGTGAGATCTACGATGAAGAGCGAGAGGTGCACGATGACATGGAGCGAGATGGCGGAGATCTAGCCGCACACAAAGACGGGGTGCTTGGCGATGAAGATCCGTGATGGAGGTGACTACACCGACTTCTCCTATGCCCGATCTCCTTAATTATATGCGACTTGTTGTGTTGGTAAGCAATTCACACTATTTGTTCATAATGAGGTTGTGCGGATTTTACCTCGCGGGGCATATACCCCGTTCAATTTTGTGGGTGCATGTCAATCCCTAACTTTTGGTTTGAACTATAGAAAGTAGATCTCCTATAAATCATCATGGTGCACATGCATATTGTGTTTGATTTCATATTGTTGTTGCAATTTCTCGCGGTGGAATTAGTTGAGTGGTGCACACACCCTGCTAGATTTAGTTGTTGTGCGTGCTCTTAGTCAAAAATATTAACTGTTCTTTCCTTTTTTTTTGGTTTATCCCTTTTCAGATGGGCATGGATCATGCCTCCCCTGCAAGACTATTCAAACTGAACAACCTACTAACTCAAGATCAGAAGATCTCATGGAAGAATGGGGTTAAGGAGGCATGTTTAAGGTGAGGACAAAAGAAATGTCTATGGATCTTATTATGTGGGTGCTATCTTGTTTTAATCCTACCAGAAGCGAGCTCCCTATTCGAAGGAGAGGTAGTATACCAGTGAATGCAACAAGTTACACCAGAGATTTTGGGCTAGTGAACGAAGGGGTACATGTTTGTTATGAGTTGAAAACGTAAGCTATCGTATTCATGAATCAAGAGTATGGGATAGAGATTGGCTCAGCACCAAAGTGGGTTGATTGGTACAAAATGATAAAAGAGATGAATGGGGCTACATATATGAAGTTTCTTCACTTTTATTTCGTTGGAGTAATCAACCATTTTATAATCCCTACAACCAAGGCTGCCATCACTTCTAGGTGTTATCAGCCCATAGTTCACCTCAATGATTTCAGTTGGACAAATTTTGCCCAATTTGCAATAAATCAAATGATCATAGAAGTCAAGAAAATGGGAGTGAAGAAAAAAAATATGGTGTTCTACACCACCTTATGGTAATGTTGCTTTTCCCCTTCTTTTCAATGGTATGCGACAAACCAAATGCATTGTTCCTGATCAAAAATAGTGGGGCAACTCATTTTTTTTATTGCAGTTCCTTTACCTAGATTCACTGGAGGTTGACGAGGCTATGGAGTGTGAAGAGGACTTCCCAAATCGTGTTGCACCTTGGAAAGACAAGCTTATACATGCTATTATTTTCAAGGACTCTAAAGTAAACGGGGAGTTCGGGAAACTGAGAGTAAGTGTCCATATTACATTTTTTTCATTTTCTGATGAGCCGGTAATTTATACCTTTTGCCATGTATATTGTCTAACACATGGTTTCTCTTTTGTTTAGCACAAACTAGCCAAAACAAGGCATCGGTGCTACCATAAGAGATATTCGCTTTATTGTGATGACGAGGACTGGAGAATTCGTATCTTCAAAGTTGCCACAGAGCTTTCCAAATGAGGTATGAAGCAACCAACAACCATTGTGCAAATAAGTTGTTTTTGTTAGTATGATTAAGTTGGATGCACAAAATAGTTAAGTTCATATGTTTAAGTTGTTGTTTTCTTAGTTTTAGTTTCCTTTTTCATCCATAAGTTTGCCACTGGTTTAAATACGTCGTTTGGTCAAGATGACTAGGATGGCAATTTTAATTAATTATTAAGTTCGCTCTAATGGCATTCTTAAGTTGTGTATTGCAATCTAGTTTTAGGTTCTTATTTTTTTAACCAACATCCATAAGCTTTGATATTGGTTCAGTAAGTTGTTTTTGTAAACATACTTAAGTTGGCTGCTACAATTAAATAAGTTGGTTCTAATAACATTATTAAGTTGTGTCTTGCAATCTAGTTGTAGGTTCCTTTTTCATTTGACCAACATCCATAAGTTTGGTACTGGTTTAAATAAGTTTTTTTTGTCAACATCCACAAGTTGGGTACTGAATTTCATGTTAATTTAGAGTAATTCGAGGTGCATATGCACAAATGGATGAGAGAACTTCCCCGAAAAAAATGGATGAGAGAACTAAAAGATCAAATTATGGGTAATTAATCTTGGGTACGCCATAAATAAAAGCAGAAAATTATGAGTATGGAGAATATGGATATACAAATAGAGCTGATTTGTGGAGAACATTGATATTGATATCATCATGGAATTTGGTCGGCAAAAAACAAGAATGTCAAATTCATGGGGTGGGGGGGGGGGAGCGAGCATGAAAGACAAGCTTATACATGTTGTTATGTGCAAGGACTCTAAAATAAATAGGGAGTTCGGAAACTGAGAGTAAGTGTCCATATTACCATTTTTTTTAATTTTCCGATGATCCGGTAATTTGTACCTTTTGCCATGTATATTGTGAAACACATGGTTTCTCTTTTGTTTAGCACAAACTAGCCGAAACAAGGTGTCGGTGCTACCATAAGAGATAGTCTCTGTTGGGATGACGAGGACTGGAGAATTTGTATCTTCAAATTTTCCACGGAGCTTTCCAAATGAGGTATGAACAAATCAACAACCGTTGTGTATTATTATGATTAAGTTGGCTAGTGAAAATAATTAAGTTCGTATGTTTGATTTTTTTTGTATTTTTAGTTTCTTTTTTCATCCACAAGTTTGTATCGCTTTAAATACGTTGTTTTGTCAAGATGACTAAGATGGCAATTTTAATTGATTAAGTTGGCTCTAATAGCATTCTTAAGTTGTGTATTGTAATATAGTTTTAGGTTCTTATTTTTTGACCAACATCCATATCCATAAGCTTTGATATTGGTTCAATAAGTTGTTTTTGTAAACATACTTAAGTTGGCTGCTACATTTAAATAGGTTGGTTCTAATAACATTATTAAGTTGTGCCTTGCTCTAGTTGTAGGTTCCTTTTTTCTTTTGACCAACATCCACAAGTTTGCTACTGGTTAGAGCATCTCCACCGGCAGCCTCGAAATATTCGCCGGCAGGGGCGCCGGCAGTGCATCCTCCATTTGAGGACGCTGTTCCCACACTAACGCCTCCCAAACGGCGGCTCCCAATTTTTTTTTCCTTTTACAATATTTTGAAACAACATATCAATCAGATTTTATTCATACAATCACATAATAGAATTAAATTATTCATACAATCAATCAAACAAATAGAATTGAATTATTCATACAATCAATCAAATAAATAGTACTTAAATTATTCATACAACCCAACAAACAAATAGTACTTAAATTATTCATACAGGCAAACAAATAGAAATAAAATCATGCATTGTTGGCTGCTCCTCTCTTCGCCCACAAATGCGCAGCTAGATCCGTCTTCAGCTGTGCATGGACACCTGAATCTCGAATTTCATTGTGCATATGAAGAAAAATAGCAAATTCTTGGGGTGCATGCTCTACCTCATCTAGTGGCCCTTGATAATCAAATGGATGATCATCCTGCACAGGTGCGTCACGCTCTCTCTCAATGATCATGTTGTGGATGATCACACAGGCATTCATCACCTTCCACATATGTGCCTCGGACCAAGTGAGAGCAGGGTACCTGACAATGGCGAAACGCTGCTGAATCACCCCAAAAGCACGCTCAACATCCTTGCGTGCTGCTTCCTGGCATGTTGCAAAATAGGCTTCCATCTCGTTTGATGGAGAGGGAGTTGTCTTCACAAATGTAACATACATCGGGTAGATACCATCAACTAGATAGTACCCCTTGTTGTATGCGTGGCCGTTTACCTCAAAGTTCACGGCAGGAGCTTGTCCCTCAGCTAGCCTGGCAAACACCGGAGAGCGCTGCATCACGTTGATATCATTGTTTATTCCTGCCATGCCAAAAAATGCATACCAAATCCAAAGCTCATGGTCTGCCACCGCCTCAAGAATGACACTGCACTCACCAGTATGCCCCTTGTAGATTCCCTGCCAAGCAAAAGGAAAATTCTTCCAGCCCCAATGCATAGTCAATGCTTCCGAGCATCCCAGGAAACCCTCTTGCTGCATTCTTTTGCAGGATCCGAGCTGTATCATCTTCTCTTGGTGCTCTCAAATAGTCTTTAGCAAACACAGCTATGACGGCTCGGCAGAACCTGTAGAGAGTCTCTGTACATATCGACTCTGCCATTCGTAGGTAGTCATTGGCTGTATCTGGAGGAGCTCTGTATGCAAGACAGCGCATTGTAGCAATGCACTTCTGAATTGAGGTGAAGCCCCACAAACCTGTGCAATCTTTCTTGGCCATGAAGTACTTGTCGTACTCCCTGACGCCGTGGACAATCTTCAAGAACAGCTCCTTGTTCATCCTAAACCGGTGCTGAAATTCCTTCGGCGAATGAGTCGCGTCGTCGTTGAAGTAGTCGGCGTCAAGCAGCATTGCGTCGGCTTCACGATGTCGGTTGATGTTCCTCCTCTTGCCTGGCTTTGAGCCGCCGCGCCGAGGCACGACGAAGAAAGGCTGGCGAACACGCAACATGTTCGTCAGAATCAGGTGCTTCTGTTGCCGCCGAACAGCCTGAGCGTTCTGCTCCTCCGTGAACAGCTGCACCATCATCTCGTCGTCGCTGTCCATCGCGGCAATCGGACGAACACCTTGCGGGCGGGGCGATACTATCGCAGTGGCAGCGAGCTCTGTTTCGGGCGAAACAGCGGTCGCCGGTCGAGGGGGTGGCGGCCGTGTCGATGGACGGCGGTTCCTAGACAGTAGGCGGTGTCTATTGCAAGCAGGGGGCCGCGGCGGCGACGGTAGCGATCTAGAGGGGTGGGATCGGCTCGGGCGTGTGTAGGAGGTGGGAAATCGGTGTGTCTGGCTGCCAGGCGGAGCCCACACTCGTTTTCAGATGTGTCGTGAGGTGCCGGCGCGCCCGATTTGCGCCTTTGGCTAAGGGGTCGACACGGGGTTGCCGGCGATTCTATTGGGCTCCAAAGTTGTCCGGCGCCGTTTGGGCGCACCGATGCGAGCCCATTTTCGCTGCCTTCCCCCAAAATGCGGTGAAGATGCTTTTAATAATTTTTTTTTTGCCAACATCCATAAGTTGGCTCTCTGGCCTCTGAAAGTTTTGGGGAAGACGGACGCCATCGGCAGAGAGAGAGAGAGAGAGCAGCAGCAGCTGCCGCTGGCACGCTGAGCGGGAACGGGGCAGCAGCCAAGGCGCGCTAGGTCATTTCGTCACTCCTCCCACCGCCTATTTCCCCGCTCTCCCCACCCTGCCGTCATCACCCCCATCCTTTTCTTCTCTCGTCACCGCCCCCCTCCCCGCTCCCCCTCCTCCCGTGGTTCGCCGGCGCTAGATCCGCCCCGTCCGCCCCCGTCTGCCGGGACTCCTCGCCGCTTTTGGAGGTACTGCTCCTGCCCCCTCCCCCTCCTCCCGTCCTCTCGCCGTCTCACGACCTCTCCCCCCTCTCCCCCTCCCCGTGGTTGCTCGACCTCGACCTCGCCGTCCGCCGCCGCCGCCGCGGCCTCCTCCTAATCCGACCCATACCCAGGTTCTCTGCTTCGGCCGGATCTGGCATGCTATGGTCGAATTTCGGCCGTTTATTTGGGGGAAATTCGAGTTAGGGTTTGAGCCTGTCATTGTTCACGCCACCGCATTATCGTAACCCTAGAAACCGCTTCCTATGGCGAGAGAAACAGCCTTGTGTCAACATGGTCGTTATGATAAAATTATCCTATGGGATGGCATATTTTGCTCTTTAACTTTTCGGAATTGCGTAGCTCATATCGTTGTTTAGTCATAAGGAATAAATTAGACAGACCGATGGAAATAATGTCTTCGCTTGAACTAGCAATGTCCACCATCACCACTTTGAATCTTGAATAGTCAAAGTAAATTGATTCTATGCAATACGATGTCTTCGTATCATGGACGATTATCTTTAACCACAGTTTGGAACTGTTCAAAAGATTTCGATGTAATTAGTAAGATGCCCTGTTTTTTCTCTGGCTTCAGAAGCCTTATAGCGGGTCATGCTTTTCTGAAGATGAGGCTTCAATTCGTTTTTCATACTCTAAATCTATCTCACTCATGTGGTTAACATTGCAAGAATGATAACCACCGTGGCCTTGTTTGGACTGATACAAGACCAGGATTTCGTTTTGTCACAGTATGAATTCAGAATAACTGAACCAGTTTGCACACTTTGTTCTCAGGATAAAAGGTTGTCACAAGCAATCAAGCATCAATATTCTGGATCGTCACTCCTCTTCTCCTGGGAGGTATTGGTCTTGTATTTGAAATATTCTCTGCTCACCCATTCCATAACCTTTTGATTATGTAAACTGGTACTTGTCAACTGATTGGACTACCTAACTACGGATCGTTTTTCCTGCAGTTGGCTTGGTTAATGTGAGCTTCTTGGCAAAGATGGCAGATAACGGTAAAGCAAAGCCAGCCTCAGGAGGAGCCTATACAATCAATCTAGAGAACTTCAGCAAGCGGCTCAAGGTGTTCTATGACCATTGGAACGGAAACAAGTCTGATCTTTGGGCTTCTTCTGATGCAATCGCAATTGCTACTCCGCCTTCTTCTGATGATCTTCGTTATCTGAAATCCTCGGCTCTAAATGTTTGGTTACTTGGATACGAGTTTCCAGAAACCATAATTGTCTTCATGCAGAAGCAGATACATTTCTTGTGCAGCCAGAAGAAAGCAAATCTCATCGGAACCCTCAAGAGTGCTGCACATGAGGCTGTTGGTGCTGATATTATCTTGCACGTGAAAGGCAAGAATGGGGATGGCATTGACCTCATGGATGACATACTGAGTGCTGCTTGTGCTCAGTCGAAATCTGACACTCCAGTTGTTGGTCACATTGCAAAAGAGGCACCTGAGGGTAAGCTCCTTGAAACATGGGCAGAAAAGTTATCTGGGGGATCTGTACAGCTTACAGATGTAACAAATGGGTTTTCTGAGCTTTTTTCTGTCAAGGATGCCACTGAGACCATCTGTGTGAAAAAGGCTGCTTACCTAACTTCATCTGTGATGAAAAACTTTGTTGTTCCGACCATGGAGAAGGTTATTGATGAGGAGAGAAAAGTCTCACACTCCTCATTGATGGATGACACGGAGAAGATTATTCTTGATCCTTTGAAGGCCAAGGTGAAGTTGAAGGCTGAAAATATTGATATATGTTATCCTCCTGTCTTCCAAAGTGGAGGGAAGTTTGACCTTAGACCAGGTGCTGCCAGCAATGATGATTATCTCTACTATGATCCAGCAAGTGTTATCATCTGTGCAATTGGTTCAAGGTACAGTAACTATTGTTCCAATGTCGCCAGAACATTTCTGATAGATGCAACCCCGACACAAAGTAAGGCGTACGAGACACTTTTGAAAGCCCAGGAAGCTGCTTTAGCAGCATGTAAACCAGGCAATCAGATGTCTGCAGTTTATCAGGCTGCAGTTGCAGTATTTGAAAAGAATGCCCCTGAATTGCTCTCTCATCTAACAAAGTCAGCTGGAACTGGAATGGGCCTCGAGTTTCGAGAGTCTGGCTTAAACTTGAACCCCAAGAATGACCGTCTGATAAAAGAGGGCATGATTTTCAATGTCTGCCTTGGCTTGAATAATGTCCAGGCAGAAACAAACAATGAGAAGACAAAGCAGTTCTCTTTGTTATTAGCTGATACAGCTTTAGTTAATGACAAGACCGTAGAGATCTTAACCAATTGCTCCAAGGCTGTTAAAGATGTTGCATATTCATTTAATGAAGATGAGGAAGATGTTCCGAAGCCTAAACAGCCGAAGTTTGAGCCAAATGGCCTGGAAGCAGTACCATCCAAGGCAACACTTCGGTCAGACAACCAGGAGATGTCCAAGGAAGAGGTTCGGAGACAGCACCAGGCTGAACTTGCTCGTCAAAAGAATGAAGAGACTGCTAGAAGGCTGGCTGGGGGTGGTTCTGGTTCTGGCGATGGACGCGGTCCTGCTAAGGCTTCAAATGAGCTTGTTGCATACAAGAATGTGAATGATGTACCTTATTCAAGAGAGTTGGTAATACAAGTAGATCAGCGGAATGAAGCTATCCTCTTACCTATTTATGGCAGTATGGTCCCTTTCCATGTTTCTACTGTTAAGAGTGTGACCAGTCACCAGGACAACCGCACCTGCACTATTCGCATTTTCTTTAATGTACCTGGCATGCCATTCTCAAATGATAACACTCTGAAGTCCCAGGGAGCTATCTACTTGAAAGAGATTACATTCCGCTCAAAGGATCCACGGCATAGCAGTGAGGTTGTTCAGCAGATCAAAACATTGAGGAGACAAGTAGCTTCAAGGGAGTCGGAGAGAGCTGAAAGAGCCACCCTTGTTACTCAGGAGAAACTCCAGCAGGCAAGCAACAAAACAAAGCAAATGAGGCTTAATGATGTGTGGATACGGCCTGTGTTTGGTGGCCGTGGGAGAAAGTTGACAGGAACTCTTGAGGCCCATGTAAATGGTTTCAGATATGCTACTTCAAGGGCTGATGAGCGTGTGGACATCATGTATAGGAATATAAAACATGCCTTCTTCCAGCCAGCAGAGAAAGAAATGATTACCCTTCTTCATTTCCATTTGCACAATCATATCATGGTTGGAAACAAGAAGACGAAAGATGTCCAATTTTACGTTGAAGTAATGGATGTTGTTCAAACTGTTGGTGGAAGTAGGAGATCGGCCCTTGATCCTGATGAGATTGAAGAAGAGCAGCGTGAGAGGGACCGGAAGAACAGAATCAACATGGAGTTCCAGAACTATGTGAATAAGGTCAATGACCACTGGTCGCAACCACAGTTCAAGGGGCTTGATCTGGAGTTCGATGTCCCTCTTAGAGAGCTTGGGTTCCATGGGGTTCCGTATAAAGCTTCAGCTTTCATCATTCCAACTTCAACTTGTTTGGTTGAGCTAATTGAGACTCCTTTCCTGGTGGTGACTCTGGGTGAGATAGAGATTGTTAATCTGGAGAGGGTGGGCTTTGGAACAAAGAACTTTGACATGGCTATTGTGTTTAAGGACTTCAAGAAGGATGTTCTTCGCATCGACTCCATTCCGTCAAGTTCACTTGACGCAATAAAGGAGTGGCTTGACACCACTGATCTCAAGTACTATGAGAGCAGGCTCAACCTGAATTGGCGTCCTATTCTGAAAACTATCATTGATGATCCTCAGAAGTTTGTTGACGATGGTGGCTGGGAATTCCTGAATATGGAGGGAAGCGATTCTGAGACAGAGGATACAGAGGAATCAGATCAGGGGTATGAGCCTTCTGATGCTGAGCCTGTGTCTGAATCAGAAGATGATGATTCCGGCAGTGCGTCTTTGGTGGAATCAGATGATGACGAGGAGGAGGATTCTGATGTAGACTCTGAGGAAGAGAAGGGTAAAACCTGGGATGAGCTGGAACGGGAGGCATCCAACGCAGACCAGGAACATGGTGGAGAATCAGACAGCGAGGATGAAAGGAGGCGCCGCAAGGTCAAGACCTTTAGCAAATCCGGTCCACCACCACAACGTGGTATTGGTAGCAGTAGCAAGCAGCGTCCTCCAGAGCGTGGCAGCGGTAGCAAGTCTCGTCCACCACCAGGTCGTGGTAGCTCCAACGGAGGGCCCTCAAAGAGGCCGAAGTTCAGGTGATTGGTACCCCTCTCTTGCCAGTCTTGGTTGTGTCCTCTGAATCTTGCCCTTTCAGGAGGCATGATATGGTTCGTTCTAGCAGAAGCCTTGTTTGCTCTTTAGACCATCGTGGTGCTTCTTTCTGCACTAGCTAAATACTATTAGGAAGTCGAAGTTCTGTGAGTTACATATTGTGTGTGATGAATCTTCAAACTTTTGTCATCGAGTAAACTCAAGTTGATTCATCTGTTGTATCCTCGTTGATGTAACATTTTACTGTAGAATGTTGACCTCCAGTTTGTATAATTTTTCTGCGGCATATTTTTGTTTGTTTAGTCCATTTTTAGCGCTACAACTCTTGGATCTAGGGAAGAGCCGACAACTGCTGAATTCGCAGAATCTTTGGTAATCATACCGAAGGTTTCGTCAGTTACATATTCCTCTGGTTTACATTAGCAGAGACATAGGTCTCGAGGATTAGTTTAACCATCCTCTAGGAAAATAATCATGCACTCTGGGATGTGCTTATTAAGCATTGATATGTGCAGTTGACTGCAAGCTCCATCGCGATATCCAATTTGATCTTTCTTGTGTAGAGTGCCACTACGGCACTACCTATGATTTTAATTCTGGACTCTGTCGTTAGGAAGTGCACCTAGTCCTGTTTGTGCCAACTCTCTTTGTGTTGTTCCGTTTGCTGCTAGTACATGAATCACTTGGAATATGTGTTTGGATGTGGCATATAAAAAAATATCCTATTAATTTGACGGAAATGCAATTTGGCTCACGGGTACATATAAACTTATTGTGTGAAAATACATTTTAAAATATTGACAAAATCTGAAAGAAAATTAGGCATACACATCCAGATATTCTATGTTCGTACACAATATTTTGGAAATAATTTTTGTGTCCCTACGTGTAAAAAAGATAAATTTTGATGCTCCAACATGTCTATAGTGGGACTTTTTTTTTCTCCTTTTACATAGGCCGTGTAAAATTCTTTTGCCTAGAAAACTTATGTGCGAACATAGTATGTCTAGATATACACGCGAAATTTTATTTCAAATTTTAAAACATTGTAAATTTATTTTTTTATAATTGATTCATATGCACCTATTAGCCAAAGCACCACTTTCATAAATTTTAGTTGTACTTAATTGGAGAAGGGAAAGTAGAGGGAAGATGCATTGGCTTTGAGCACGATCTGGGCAATGCACGTCTCTTTATTTTTTTAAACGGAGGCAACAGTTTTGTCTAATCTATTAATTAAGTAGAATGTTCAGTTTTGAAGAGAAAATAAAACCAGGCGAAAACCTACAATGATATGGCCAAGCCCACACCCACCCACATGCCGCCGCGAGGGGCATACCGAGCCACCCTAACTACTCACAGAAGCTACACAAACGTGAAGCTTATAGTGGCCTATGCCAAATAGATGGCTCCCGAGGAGAGGCCGGCAGCTTCGATTCTAAAGACGAGCTTGGAGAGGAGAAGCGCATAACCCGCACCGTCATCGTACACCGCCCAAAGGTGACTTCGTCTTCACAGCAAGGGGAGACCAACACGAAGATATTCAGACACGCCGGAACGGAGACTAAAACTGTCTTGTCGCAACCAAGGCTTGCTCAGCACCATTGTTGTTGCCGCACAAGCTAGCCTAACACATCGATGACTAACGTCGAGAATCACCTCATCGCCCACGCGACACAAGATCAAACACCCTTGAAGTTGGCGAACACTCGAAGCCACCGCTTCGACATTCCACTGTTCCATCTTGCTCGACGCGTCAACCAAGACCACCACCTTCCGAGGCCGCCGCCCCGACATACCACCGCTCGTTCTCGAGCTACAAAGCCGCACGAACCGACCACCTGCAACCGAAGCCGCACAGGGCAATCGGCCGCAGACCACAGGCAACACACCAACTCATCCGGGGCCGCCGCCCCGACATAAAATTCGACCGTCCCATCAAGGACGCGTCCGATCGAGCCAACTGTCATGTCGCCCACACGGCCAAGGTCTGCACTCAAGCCATGACAAACCTACCCGAGGCCGCCACCTCGACATCCTCCATCGCCGCTAGCATGATGACACAACACGGCAAGCAAACCACCATCGCGAAGTGAAGGCCATGCACTCCAAGACGATGCCTCCAAGAAGGAAAACGAATAGACCGCCGCTATCGCCCGCTTCGGCCGAGGCCCGAGCTTGGGTTTTCACCAGGAGAGCACGAAGCCTTGAGACTGGAGAGGCAGGAGCCCCATGATGATGCCTCCAAGAAGGGGAACGACACCCCAGGGCGTCGCCATCGCTGGCACCGACCGGAGTCGAGTTGAGCTTTCACCCGGAGCTTGCACCCTCCCATTGAGGCCTTCTTACCGGCAGGGCAGCCGGGGCACGCCAACACCGCCGTCCACAAACCCTACAAACCGTGACACCTTCCGCTAGCCAGAAGGGATTTGGCACAACCCACACCACCCTGCGCAGCCCCCAGCAGCCTCCATGCCGCCACCCCTGCGAACGTCGTTGCCGATTCCTCCCCGGCCGCCGACGCGTAGCCCAAGCCACGCCACGGTCCGCCATCCGATCTCCCGTGCGCCGCGCAACTCGGGGCCGCCGCCCCGGCGTCCGCGCGCCCGCCGTCGTCCCAGTCGCGCCGACCAGGCCCCCGGCGCCACCAGCACCTAACTCGATACCCCCGAGCCACCTTTGGAAGCCGGATCCGCCGCCACTGCGGCAAGGGCCGGCGGCAGCGGCAGCGAGGAGGGCCGGGGAGAAGGTTAGGCGGCGGAGGAGGGTCGCCCCCGGTGTCGCCTGGGTGTGACACGGGGGGAACGGGCCGAGGTTTAGTCCAAGATATTTGAAGTAGTCCTCTTCGGAAATGCACGTCTCAGTTGGTATAAACTCTACTAATGGATCTTTACGAGAAAGATTCATAGAAATTGCGTTTACAGCCCGAAGAGAATGATAAGAGTTCGCTCTTGCAAATGAGACAACCTCATCAGAGAAATTGTGGGAGTCCAACTGTCAATTCCCCAAGACTGCATCTCGTGGGCACTAAATCCTTGGATAGGTGATTGAAGGAGACCAATTGTTAATTTCCCGAGAGGCTGAGACTTCATTTCGGGGCACTAGAACCTTCAGATAGGTTCTCCGCGAAGGTATCCCGAGAAAGCACTTTAGCGTGATTTTGGGGATCACCATTCTCCTAAAAAACAGGCAACATTCTCCAAAGACAGGGCCCTTCCAGATGCTCGTGTGTCTTAGAGCAATTTCAATAGTATGCCTTAGAGCAATTTCAATAGTGTAGCTAGCTGCTGGTTATAAGCTAAGTACTATATTATCTATAGTTAACTTAGAACCAACATATACAATAGTGAGCCATAAAAATGTAGTACTTTATCAATGTATATCCCACCTTTCACTATCACAAAGTGCCTAGGAATACGTGCTAGAGCTGACTCTTGCAAAAGAGCTCACTCTCCTTCTCTTTTCTCCTCTCTCTCCTCCAACTAAGTAATAATATACTATTTTAATCCTTATAACCAGCTGACTAGAACTTATTGTACTTGCTCTTATGTAGGGAGTTTGAGGACACAGTCATTGTATCTTCTCATGTACGCTTGCTAAATTCATGTGGAGCACAATTAGAAGTTGGTATTGGAAGCCTCATATTTTGCCGACGTCTATAAGCTGTTACCCGATTAAGTGGAAATTTTGACACAAAAAATCACCTCCTAAAAAGAGCCACCTGCGAACGGAATCGGCAAAATAGACCACCCTATACGTGGCGGCATGGCCCCCAAGCGACACGTGGCAACATGCCGCCGTGGGCTGTGGCAGCAAGCCCTGTCACCGGCATTGATGACGACATGGTAGCGAGCGAGGCGACACCGTCAGCCGCCGTCGTGCGCCGCCCGAGGAAGTGGGCCATACCGCCACATCCTATGGCAGCAGGTCCGCGTGGTGGCCAGGAGCCTCCACCGGTGCTGGCCGCAAGCCTAAACACCTAGCAGTACATAAGTACTAGCGGCACCGTATTCACATGGAGATAAGATCATGAGTACATGCAAGTTAGTAGTGGATTAGTTAACTAGAAATAACGCATGCAGAATAGACTAGGACTTGCATATGGTTGAATTAATTAGGAAGTAGTCTATGCATTGTGTGACGGGTTCGTTGCATGAAAAACAAAAAAGTTCTACCGCAAAGATGAATAAATTTAAGATCCAATCTATGAAAAAGCGAAGATCTAATCTATGAGATCGGAGCAACGAGAGATATGAGAGACTAACTCTCGAAGATCCAAAGCCTTAACGAGATCAGATCTCGTAGTTGATGTAGACGATCGTCCCGGTGCTGCAATCCGGCCGCACTTCCGTACTCGGTCGTGCGTACGGTGTCGATGAAGTCCTTCCTCTCACCGTTCTAGCGGGCAGCGGAGGTGTGGGTCTCCTCGGAATCCCAGCAGCACGACGGCATGGTGGTGGTGGTGGAGGAGAATATTATGTAGGGCTTCGCCAAGCCGGTGCAGATTGTGGTGGAGGAGGAGAGGGCGGCTAGGGTTGGAGGGGTGAAGGAGGGCTGCGCCCTGCCCCCTCCCCTCTTTATATAGGGGGAGGCCGGCCAGGGTTGCCTTGGCCCCTCCTCCAAGTCCTAGGGCCGGCGACCAAAGAGGGAGGAGGGAGACTTGCCCCCCAAGTCTTTCCCTCCTAGGGTTTTGGGGAAACCCTAAACGGGTGGTCGGCCTGGGCCTTGAGGGGCTAGTGCGCCTGATATGGGGTTGTCCGATCTTCTCAGTAAGCGACGGGTGGTGATGAACACGCGATGGTAGCAGCGGATGGAATCGATGATATGAGGAGGATAACTTGTATGACACCGACGAAGACTCTCGATTGATTTCTGTCGCCAATGCAACAGCTCTCAACCCTGCAAGATATTCGCAACTCCACACACTTGCGCATGTAGCCGCCGACCACGAAGCGGTAGATTGCAATCTTCTAATCCCCAATGGAACATCAGATCACACAAACTTTCAGTAGCATAAAACTCCAGATCGCAATGAATTGGAGAGTTGGGATTCAATAGTTTTGCATAGCAAACAACTAAGAACTAGGGTTTATCTTAAACGTGGTCTAAAATAACTTTGGGGGCGTCCTGGGCACTTATATAGGCGTCCGGGACGACCTCAGGTCGAAAAAGTACGAAAATAACCTACCCAGAATAGATCTGGTCGAGACAGACTCGGACACGGCCGGTCTGGGGGCCGGTCGACCGGACCTGGGACCGGGCTGGCCGGTTCAAACCGGGCCAGGGACCGGGTTGCGATCGCGTGCTGGAATTGTCGCACAGTAACCCGTCCGGTTGGCATCAGCAGGGCGTCCAGTTGGCGCCGGGTTGGGTCCGGCGTGCCGCCCGGTTGGACCGGGCCAGGGACCGGGCGCGCCGGCGTGGCGGCCGGTCTGACTGGGTGCTGGGCCGGCCTGGACTATGTCGTCTCCTCTCGCGCATGCCTCCCGCTCCTCCCTCGCGCGTCCATGAGATATCTTCATGTCCAGCTCCATGTCCAGCTTCACGTCCATCTTCATGTCCAACTGCTCATCTCCTCCTCGTGCGAAGCTTGTCTCCTCTTCATACCTGATGATACATAAGTAACAGGACTTAGGCAGTATAAAGTTCTCATCAATCAAAGTATCGTTTAGGAACAAGTTCACCTGTTGTTTAAGTAGCTTCGCACGAGCTCTTGTAATAGGTCCAATCCGAACTTCATTGGACTTGTGCTTCACAACAGCTTCATCTTCATCTTGCAATGACGGAGGTAGTGGTGTAGTAGGGATGTCCTCATCATCTCCCCCCCCCTTCAAAAGGCGTCGACCTCGACGCTCCAAGGTCTTCTCCGTCATATGGTGTCAAATCAGCAACATTGAAAGAATTACTGACACCAAACTCATCAAGTGGAAGATCTATCGAGTATGCATTATCGTTGATCTTGGCAAGCACTTTGTAAGGACCAGCACCACGAGGAAGCAACTTGGACTTCCGCAGCTTCAGAAATCTATCCTTGCGAAAATGTACCCAGACCATATCACCAGGCTTGAACAACATCTCCTTGCGCTTCTTGTTCATCCTTGCAGCATTGCTCTTGCCTTTCTTTTCTATCAACTCTTTAGTCTTCACATGTATCTTCCATACAAAATCTGCCCTCTTGGATGCCTCCATATTAACTCTCTCATGTATGGGCAAAGGCAACAAGTCAAGTGGAGTAATGGGTTTGAAACCATACACCACCTCAAAAGGACACAACTCTGTGGTAGAATGTACCGCCCTGTTGTAAGCAAACTCCACATGCGGCAAACACTCTTCCCACTCCTTCGAGTTCTTCTTGATCATGGATCTCAACGGTTGTGACAAGGTTCGAATCACCACCTCGGTTTGACCATCGGTTTGGGGATGACAAGTAGTACCGAAAAGTAACTTTGTCCCCAGCTTTCCCCAAAGTGTCTTCCAGAAGTAGCTCATGAACTTCACATCACGATCAGAAACAATAGTCTTCGGGACTCCATGTAGTCGTACAATCTCCCTGAAAAACAGGTTAGCAATATGCGACGCATCGTCGCTCTTGTGGCAGGCAATAAAGTGTGACATTTTTAAAAAAATTGTCCACTACCACAAATATAGAATCATGGCCTCGTTTAGTACGCGGCAAACCCAACACAAAATCCATAGTTATATCTTCCCATGGTGTAGTAGGTGCCGGTAAAGAAGTATACAAACCGTGAGGCTTCAGTTTGGACTTGGACTTGTTGCAAGTAATGCACCTCTTCACATACCTGTCCACATCCCGCCTCATCTTTGGCCAATAAAAGTGATCAGCGAGCATGAGTAGCGTCTTCTCACGCCCAAAGTGACCCATCAAACCTCCAACATGTGATTCCTGCAATAAGAGCAAACGCACAGACGATTCTGGAACACATAGTTTGTTAGCTCTAAACAAGAACCCATCATGTATGTGATATTTTTCCCATACTTTACCAATAGCACACAAGTGATATGGTTCAGCAAAATCATGATCAGTGGCATACAAATCACATAGTACTTCTAATCCAGGAATTTTAACATCAGGATGAGTTAATGGCATAGTTTTCCTAGATAGAGCATCAGCAACAATATTATCTTTTCCCTTCTTATGCTTAATAATGTATGGAAAAGATTCAATGAACTCAACCCACTTAGCAAGACGCCTATGCAAAGTAGATTGGGCTTTCAGGTATTTCAAAGCTTCATGATCAGAATGTATGATAAATTCTTTTGGCCACAAATAATGTTGCCAAACCTCAAAAACTCTAATTAAAGCATACAATTCTTTATCATAAATAGGATAGTTCAACTTAGCACCAGAAAGTTTCTCAGAAAAATATGCAATTGGGCGACCCTCTTGCATCAACACACCACCAATTCCAATACCACTAGCATCATATTCAATCTCAAATTGCTTATTGAAATCAGGAAGTGCAAGCAACGGTGCAGAAGTTAACAATCTCTTCAGTTCATCAAAAGCATGATCTTGGGTGACGGTCCACTCAAATGCAACACCCTTTTTAGTCAATTCATTCAAAGGTGCATCAATAGTACTAAAATTGGGCACAAAACGTCGATAAAACCCAGCCAGACCATGAAAATTTCTTACTTGACTCACATTCATAGGAGTAGGCCAATTTTGAATAGCTTCAATTTTAGACACATCTACTTCTACTCCATGCTTAGAGACAACATGACCCAGAAATATGACCTTATCTTTGCAAAATGTGCACTTCTCAAGATTACCATAGAGTTTACTATCACGCAACACTTGCAAAACATGTCGAATATGTATAGTATGATCAGATTCATTGCGGCTGTAGATTAATATGTCATCAAAATACACAACCACAAACTTGCCAATAAAATCACGCAAAACATGGTTCATCGGTCTCATGAAAGTGCTAGGTGCATTAGTTAAACCAAAAGGCATTACTAACCACTCATATAAACCAAATTTTATTTTAAAGGCTGTTTTCCACTCATCCCCTTCTTTCATCCTAATTTGATGATAACCACTACGCAAATCAATTTTAGAGAAAACAGCAGCACCACTCAATTCATCTAGCATATCCTCTAAACGGGAATAGGATGACGATATCGAATAGTAATGTTGTTTATCGCTCTACAATCTACGCACATACGCCATGTACCATCTTTCTTAGGAACTAAAATAACAGGAACAACACAAGGACTAAGGCTTATGCGGATATAACCTTTGTCGAGTAGCGCTTGTACTTGCTTATGTATCTCCTTCGTCTCTTCGGGGTTCATTCTATATGGCGCCCTATTGGGCAGCGAGGCACCGGGGATCAAGTCTATTTGAGCTCAATACCACGCAATGGTGGTAGTCATGCGGGTATCTCCTCCGGAAACACGTCATTGAATTCCTGCAACACATTAGAAACACCAAGAGGAAGAGGGGTCATGTCGTTAGAAACCAAAACCATACGCCTGTACATGAGCACAAGAGGCATGGCTGTAGGATCCTCACTAAATTCTCTCATGTCTTGTTTGGTAGCTAATGAAACTAAGGAATTCACTCTCTCACTTTTCGTTATATCACTCACGACATTACAATTCTCTTGCCTATCTATAGATGCATCCTCCAAGTTTACTTCAATTTTCTGATGAGACTCATTGACAATTTGTTGTGGTGACATAGGCTGTAAGTTAATTTTCTTGCTCTTGAACTCCAAGTGATATGTATTGGCGCGGCCATTGTGTTGCACAGAACGGTCATACAGCCATGGCCGGCCCAACAATAGGTGACACACCGTCATAGGAACCACATCAAAATCAATGGAATCCTTATACGGTCCAATCTCAAAATCAACACACACCATGTGGCCCACCTTCATCTCACCATTATTGCTCAACCACTGAATATAATATGGATGCGGGTGCGGTAGATACTTCAGTTTCAGCTTGGCACATAACTCTTTGCTTGCTAGATTACGACAACTCCCACCATCAATAATGACCTTGCAAGCTTTGTCAGGACCAACTAGTACCTTTGTCTGGAACAAATTGCAGCGCTGTGTAGATGCACTTGACTGCACATTAAGAACACGTTGTGACACAACAATAGTTTGAGCTTCAGACGAAAAAGCATCATAACCATCACTGTCATAATCATCCTCATCTGGAGCATTGGGATCAACATCATCTCCTGTTTCATACTCATTGTCCTCATTAATGATCATAACTTTGCGGTTTGGACAATCTCGCTTGAAGTGACCCTTGCCACCACATGTATGACAAGCCATATCGCGGTTGCACGCTGTCGACATGTTAGAACTAGTTCCACTTGCTGCAGGAACGGGTTTCTTTGTGTTGGCCAAAGTAGAGACCGGCTTGCTAGACGAAGTATAAACATCCGCAGGGCGCAAAGATGGCGGCGTGGAGGGTGGCGTCCTAGGCGTATATCGCCCAGCTCCCATAGCACGACCCTTCATTTGTAGTTCTTCAGCCAACTGTGATTCAGCTTCTCTTGCATGATGTAGCAGCTCATTCATAGTGGTGTAATTGTGATGACGCACAATGCCTTTGATGTTAAACCTGAGACCATTCAGAAAACGTTGTAGTGTCATCTCAAGAGACTCACGGACACGGGCACGCTGCATAAGCATCTCCATCTCCATGTAGTAAGCATCAACCATCATTACACCTTGCCTCAATTGGGTCAACTTGTCAAAAACTGAACGTAAGTAATTGGTAGGAACAAAACAAGCTCTCATTGCCGCCTTCATAATACGCCATGTGATAATAGGCAGCTCGCCATCTTCTTCTCGAGCACGAACAAGTCCATCCCACCAACGCAATGCATAGCCATCAAATTCAGAAGAAGCAAGCTTGATCTTCCTATCTTCAGTATAGTCATGTAAACGCCATAATCTCTCAATCTTCAGCTCCCATGTGAGATATTCCTCAACATCAGTACCTCCTTCAAATCTGGGAATTGAGAACTTGGGCTTACCCAAACCATCTTCTTGTTGTTGTGGAATACGTTGGGCTCCGACGGGGACAAAACCACGACCACGGAGACCGTCACCAACGCCACGTCCAAGACCACGACCAATCCCACGCCCTTGAGCATTAGCAGCTTCTGCATTGTCGCCTTGCACACTGCCATCTTCATCAGGTGGTGGTTGTTGTGGTTGTACCATTGTACGTATCTCACCAACGGCGTTAGTCAAAGTTTGTATAGATGCTTGAAGAGTCGTCATCGATGTTTGAACGGTGTTAACCGCTGTAGTAGCTTCATCGATCTTCAAGTGGACACTCTGAATATCCTTGTCCAACACTTCATTAGCAACACAGATTTCACGTTGTAGATGATCACGAAGTGCCTCATACTCGACCCAAGTAACTATAGCATTTTGATCCTTTTTCTACATCACATCAACATCCTCAGAAGACATGATTAGTAGGTTAGTGCACTAAATAAAAGTCTTTGGTGGTACTCTCACAACTCACTCAAAACTGATAAGAAAGGTAAATCTTACCGCTCCAAAGTGAATTAGTACTGCTTACCAACTTGGATTGACGGACTAGTGCACGGATGTACGGAAGCGAATATCAAGGGTATAAGAACAAATCACACGGCAAAGCAGGATATATGTGGGGCTGTAGGTGGGCTGCCTATTTGCACCAATAACAAGCTCTAGCGCTGACCGTAGGAAACCAATGATAATCACACAAGGTGATAAATGTGGCAATGCAACTATATGGATGAAAGGTTGCAATGCACTCGAGAGACGCTAGTAAATCTCAACGGGACAGGCACAAGATTGCTCAACTACGGGTGCAGTTAAAGAAAACTTAGGCCTTCACTTGATTCTACTAGCACTTCACTTTTCTTTTTGGATTTTTCTTTTTGTATAACACGCAGCTATGTAACTTTTTTTTGCTTCTTTTCTATTTTCTCTTTTTTTTTTGATTTTATGACTCAACTCCTTGATAACACGGCCAACAGAAATTGCAAAGCACCGATAACCTAACGAGCAGCCTGTCGAGCGGTAAAACTAGTCTATTTTGGAAAAGTTCCTAGTCACTTATATCGAAAGGCTGTGTCTATGGTTGGGAACAAGCACACTGTACGCTATGTGAACTCAGAGTAACAAAAACTGAAACTAGATGATAATGGAGACTCAAACCCTAACAATACTAGATGGAAGAAAAAGATACGCAAAAACAACTACGAAAAACAACTAAAAGCTCAAAATTAGTGTAATCTAAGGCTATGGCAAACCCTAACCCTAACTTTTTATGGCTTTTTCTGGATAGGAACACACTCACAACTTAACTATGGGGTGGATTGTGGATGGCTTACCGAGAAAAACTAGAAATCTGATACCAAGATGATACGGTAGATCCCACCATGACCCATTAGGGCTAGGCTGCACCCCCACGGCTCATGTGGCCCCTCCTAGGGTCGTGGGCCCACTGGTGGACCCCCCGGAACCTTCTAGAACCTTCTCGGTCTTCCACCGGAAAAATCCCGAACTTTTCCGAACCCCAAAAATTAATTTCCCTTATACGAATCTTATTCTCCGGACCATTCTGGACCTCCCCGTGATGTCCTGGATTCCATCCGAGACTCCAAAAAATATTCGGTCTCCATCTCATATTCCAAATCTACTATACGACATCGAACCTTAAGCGCGTCACCCTACGGTTCGTGAACTATGCGGACATGATCGAGACTCCTCTCCGATCAATAACCGATGAGCGGGACACGGAGATCCATAATGGCTCCCACATATTCAACGGTAACTTAGTGATCGAATGAACCATTAACATACGATACCGATTCCCTTTGTCGCGCGATACTTTACTTGTCCGAGGTTTGATCATCGTTATCTCCATACCTAGTTCAACCTCGTTACTGACAAGTACTTTTTACTCGTACCGTGGTATGTCATCTCTTGTGACCTTGTCACATGCTTGCAAGGTAATTAGACGACATTTCACCGAGAGGACCCAGAGCATATCTATCCGTCATCTGGATGGACAAATCCCACTCTTGATCCATATGCCTCAACTCATACTTTCCGAATACTTAAACCCACCTTTATAACCACCCATTTACGCAGTGGCGTTTGTTGTAATCAAAGTATCCATCCGGTGTAAGTGATTTAGATGATCTCATGGTCGAAGGATTATGTTACTATGTATCGAAAGCTTATAACAAGATGAACTTAATGACTTGATTTATGCTACGCTTCTTATGGGTGTGTGTCCATTATATCATTCTCCCAATGACATAACCTTGCTATTAACAACATCCAATGTTCATGATCAGTAAACCATGATCATCTATTAATCAACAAGCTAGTTTAACAAGAGGCTTACTAGGGACTCTTTTCTGTTTACATAACACACAACTATTAATATTTCCGGTTAATACAATTATAGCATGGGATGCAAACATTTATCATAAACACAAAGATATAATAATAACCAATTTATTATTGCCTCCTGGGCATATCTCCAACATTGTGATGCGTCAATCAAGCTACATGCACATTTGATGTGGAGTACCAGTAGCTAAGTCAGGAAGTAGTTAGACATGGAGCCAAAGGCGGATTGACATACGTGGTGCCGTTGGAGACTAGCTCCTAATCTACAAACTTGGCAGTGACTCAACCTTGTGCGATTGTGTAGGTAGTAGAGTAGAAATAGGATCAAACTGTTGCATGCAAAGTGTGTGCGTGTGTGCTTCTAGGTGTGTGTATGCTTGCCGCCAGCGTCGGTGGAGGCACCCAGGAACGTGGATCTGCCGCCATAGGAGGTGGTGGCATGGCCCACTTCCTTGGTTGGCGCACGACAGCGGCTGACGGCGTCGTCTCGCTCGCTACCGTGCCAGCACCGATGCCGGTGGCACCGTCACAGCCCACGACGGAATGTTGCCACGTATCGTTTGTGCCGTCACCTATAGGGTGGTTTTTTTTTGGCAATTCCGTTCTGTGTCAAAATTTCGATTATGTGAGCTAAACTAAAAGTGTTCCTTTTGATCTGCTGTGCGGGCCTATGCTAGTTCTTCTGGAATTTGAGGAATAAGTTCACAATCGAAGGTATACCTATATAGAATATCTATGTATTTACATGTGTAGAAGTCGGTCCTAGAAGCGTTGGAACTGATGATTATTCGTCAGGATTCGTTCCCTCCACGCTGGTGTGAGACAGTGAGAGACAGATTGGAGTCTCCCGCCACTGCTGATCCTGTCAAGCTTTCCATTGTGCCTGTAACTTTTTCACTCATCTTCCATGCTACCTTTGTAAGCTGTTTTTTTTTTGTATGTACTACTTGTTACTGCCGGTGTCTTCTATCTAAAAAAGAATTGAGCTAGCCAGTAATCCTGCCTCTGCTGACTGCCACATACATCAACATCCCTTGAACAAAAAAAAAAGCCTATAAACTTATTTGTTTTCTCCATAGTTTTACATCCTTCTCCTCAACAAAATCACACCGTCTCTGTACTGCACTTCACTCTCAACGGGCACGATTAACACCTTATACCTGTACACATACATAAACGTGTGAATTATCATACAATTATCAACACAAATAATTAAAATAGACGGCAATAGAAAAATCAGGCGTCGCCATCTCTTCATGCGAGATAAGCGCCGAAAGTTGTGTTAGTAGTCGCTTTCTCCCCGGATGACTCCAAACGCCGGCCTTCCTCACTGATCGGGTGCAGCTAACGCATTATCTCGCTGGGAACCTCATCACGCAGTTTCCATTTTATGGCAAATGATGTACACGGAACATTGAACAGGCCAAACACGGCATTGCTATAATAGAAGTGCCAGACTAGTTTGTGTTGATCGTAGAGCTTGTGAAGGTTCTTCAGTTATAGAGCTTTATTCTGAATTTGCATCTTCTACTACAGGTATTATCATTTCGCAGCAGATAGATCAGCAACAGTAATGAAGTTGTTCTTTTTTGGCTGCTCTGCAACAGATCTGTCAGAATCATTCGAACTGAGCTCAGAGCTTGAAAGCTTTCTCCACGTTCTCCCTCCGCGCGCCGACGATCTTGTACACGCGCATGAACTCGTCGAACGTGACGCTGCGGTAGCGCGGCGGGTTGCCCTCGCCGACGAGCTCCTCCGCTGGGCCGATGAGGCAGTCTGCACCAGGCATGATGAACGTCGCCACCGACGTCCGCGCCACCGCCGCGTTGGTCATCGCCCGGTGCTCGATGCTCTTCAGGATCCCGTTGGTGGCAATCTGCATCAACAACAAGCAAAACCATCAATCAATCGCTGCGTGCGCTGAAAAAATCAAAAAAATGAGCAGTTTGAGGCAAAAGGAGACGCGATCAACGGATGATTACCTCGAGCAGGTGGCCGAAGTTGACGACGAACGCGTTGGGCACGGGCTCGACGTTGATCCAGTCGCCCTTGTAGGAGACCTGGAGGCCTTGGACGGCGCCCTGGAGGAGGAGGGTGATGAGGTTCCGGTCGCAGTGCGGCGGCAGGCCGAGCGTCAGTCCCGGGGCAGGACACGGCGGGTAGTGGTTGACGTTGATGATCACGTGGCCGCCGGTGAGGTCCCCCTCGAAGTAGTCCGGCCGGAGCCCCATGCCCTCGCACAGCAGCCGCAGCAGCTCCATCCCCACGCCTCTCGTCGGTTCCACGAACTTCTCAACTACCTCGCTGCGACGCAGGCCAAGCGAGAACAGGAAATTAGTCAGATCAAACAGAAATTAGGGGGAGATTACATGATCGAGTTGCGATTATTGTTTTTACCGGAGCTTTTGGGGCTTGTCTGGCCAGTCGTTCTTGGTGTCGCCGACGGGGGAGCCGCAGGCGAGGCGGAGGCAGTCCCGCTAGTACTTCTCGCCGCCGATTTCGTACGTGGTGCTGGAGAAGAGCCGGTTGGGCTTTCCCGTGTCCTCAGAGTAGAAGGGCGCCTTGTCCGGCGCCGGCAGCCGGAAGAACTCCTCGCACACCGCCTCCATGTCCCGAATCGCCTCAGCAGAGACGCCGTGGTTGACCACCTGCACACATTACCACGCGGCGATCAGGACGATTGAGCAAGGAGCCAAGGGGATCTCAAATTGGAAGAGCTGGGTGAGAGTTTTGACTGGCCTGGAAGAATCCGAGCTCCTTGCCGGCGTCAAGGACGGCGCGGCGGACCTCGTCGCGGCCGCGGGAGAGGTCGATGACGGGGAGGGAGACGGTGCGGGTGGAGGCCGGCGGGCGCTGGTCTGGCGGGAAGACAAAGTGGTCCGGGAGCGTCGAGTGGGACGGGGTTGAGGACAGCAGGTTCTCCATGGCCGCTTTGCTCTGCTCGCCTAGCTCTGCTAATTTGGGGGAAGAGGAGATCGGAAGAGTGAGCAGGGAAGCAGCTGGCTAGAGGAAAAATACTGATACGAATGTAACCAAAATGAGCTACGGACAACACAACGTCAAGAAAGTAATGAGTTTTTTTGTCCAAAAGTATCTTTGGCACATGAGCAACAGTGCTTCTAATTTTTAAAAGATATATCTTTTAGATTTTAAAAAAATTCGAATTAAATACCTACATACATATAAACATTCCGAAGGTACAGTATAAATTTTGGAAAACAATATGTTGTATTTTGAGCTATAAAAAAGAGAAATTTCTGACAAGTATCTATGTCTATACGTAGCAATAAATTTGTTTTTTTCCTGTAGCTTAAAATAGAGTGCAATTTCTACCGAAATTTCGCACGAATATTCAGAACATCTGTATGTATTTTATAGAATAATTGTCATGATTTTTTTGAAACGTAGATGTATAGTTTGTACTACTATTGCCGTCAATTACGCTTGTGACGTGGTGCCTGGACGCTTTCCCTCTTCAGCAGAGGGTGATTTTTGGATCCCAACAGCCGATCCACCAAGCCACCGTCGTTTCGTTGGATCCCCCGCCTCCGTCGGCCGCTCCGACGGCGGGAGGTTGGGGATCCCCGTCTCGCAGTGTGTATAGCGTAGGGTCAGGTAGGTCTCCTACCGGCGACACCATGGAGGTGGTGGTCGCGCCGGAGAGGATTTTTGTGGAGGTGTGTGTCCCCTTCGGCGGCGGCGCTCGGTGGAGCTTCGCGGCAGTGCACCTGCTTGTTCCGTACTCGCGGATCCTTGGATTCGTGTTGTACGTTTGTCCTCTGCCGGATCCCTTGTGGTGACGGTTCCGTTCGAAGATCAAGGTGAAGACGAAGGTGATGATTCACGCGACGATGATGGTCTCCCTGGGTGCAGGTCCTCCGGGGCCGTTGCCCAGTGACTTCCCGGCTGCTGGAGGGCGGCTTCCAATCCAGGCCATCAGTGGAGCTGTTGCAGATCCGGCGCGCCACCGGCTAGTCCATGGCGCCGGCGTAGTTGGAGTCTAGGAGGGACTGCTTTGTCATTTTCTTTGTGTCCTGGGATTTTCTGTAAGATCGTGGATTTAATGTCATCTTCTTTTCCCCCGCAAAAAAATGTATAGTTTGTAAATTTTTAAAAAACTGAGAGCACAGGTGCTCATGCGCATCAAATTTGCTTCCGTTTTTTCTTTACTATTATATTAGATTTGGTCGTAGGTCATATAACGCGTTTGGTGAAAAAGATTGGAATCATCCGGACCGTCAAATCGCCATCTTAACGTCCGACCTACACCGTCCGATGTTACCTCAACAACGAATTATAGTACAACAAATAAGGGAATTTGGAAAGATATCATATCTTTCTGCATAAATTTTCACGTGGATCATGGAAAGTTTTTATAGCGGTACATCCTACTATATTGAACATTTCAGATTGCCCCCCATCCTCGTCTCTTTGCGCCAAAGGGCATATATATATTCTCCCGTGATTCATGGAGCACGTAGCACGGAGGCAGAATAAGGCTGGTGCCAGTGCATCACCTGTTATAGCCTCGCCATGTCAGCTTTTACCCTCACTCTCACCCTACTCTCACCCCACTCTCACCTAACGGTGTCAGTGGGCTATAGTGCCAGCTCTCACTTCTCTCTCACATCACCATTTCTTTTTCAGATTAAGTTATTTCACTCGATTTTTTTTAGACATTCAAAATAATGCAAGAAAATTATTTTATTCAACTCAAAATGTTACCGATTACGTAATAATAAATAAAATTGCATAATAAATTTTAAAAATTACATAATAAATAAAAAATAAATTCTAATCCTCTTCCTCCTCCTCGTTGTCATCATCTTCCTCCTCCTCGAAATAGGCTTTCGCCCCGCTTTATATTAATAAAGCCACACGGCCAAACGATACAAGGTGTTGAGAAGGCCCTCAAAGGCTGAACATACAAAGATACACGACAAGACTCGCTAAAAACGCTAAACTAAACGCCTCCAAAGAATTGCCGAGAAGAAGCTCAGGAGACACCGGCGCGCCAGGGAGACACCCTCACTCAACAGCAATGCCCTCAAGAGGGTCACGACGCCAAGCGCCGCCATCGCCGCGCCTACCCGAGGCAGACGTAGGTTTTCACCTTGAGTGTCGGAAGGAAGGGGAAAGGTCAAAGCGGCGCCCCAAGAGGATTGTGACACCCACAGGTGACACCACCGCCGGTGCCAAGGCACAGAGCTTTTGCTCGACCTCCCCCACCCACCACGTCTAAGGCACAAGCGTCCCGACGGGGAACCCACCATAGCGGACCGAGAACTCCAGGTCTAGATCAGGGCTTGACCGCTAGCAGCGACAAAGCCAGGACCATCCGCCACCGCACACCTCGCCATCCACATGGCCGAAGTATGCAGTCAACACCCGCTACTACGCTGCCCGCCGGAGAGAGCCAGACCGTGTAGCCCGCCATCCAGAGCCGCCGCTCCGGCATCCTCGAACTCGAGCCCGTGGTGCGACCGATAGTCCATTGCAAGGTCGATGAATCGGAAGAGGAAGAACTGCAAGGTCGCAGTTGGTCAGCACAGCAGCCAACCAGAGGGGATCAGCCGCCCTCCTCCGCCGAGGCCAAGCTCTTTTTCCACCATCTGGATAGCCTTCGCATGTTTGCGCTTTTCTGCTTCGTTCATGTCGGCGGTTGATGTGTCTTTCATTTTGTTCCATTGCTTGAGTAGCTTAGCCTTCACTAAACCATTCCACATGTTCTTCATCGCGAAGGATTTACTTGCTACCTCACTGCTTGATGAGGATTCCTTCCCCTTCCTCCTATCCTTACGTGTCGCGGCCTTGGCCCTATCGCGGCCCGTTGGACGCTCCTCCTCCGTCGTCGCCTCGCTAGAGTTGTACTCACCAGAAACTCCCAGACGGCTTCTCTTGGTAGTGGAATCGGATCCACTACCAGGACCATGTTGTCCTTTCCACTTCGCTTCATTGCGAACAGCTTCCCACCAGTGGTGCCGTCTGAAAGGCTGAGTCACTCTTTTGTCATTCGCGTACCTCGCCATTGCCGCCTTCATGACCATTGCATCGTCTGCTCCACTCTGACGTAACGCTTCTTCTTGGATGTGGTATGCATTGAACAGGGACACCTCCTTGTTGTAGGCGTTCCAATGATCCTTCAGTTGCTTCGAGGTCCGATTACGGGCAGGATCCGAGGTAGAGTTGAAGGTTGCAGCTATCTGACCCCAAAAACTAGGGCCGGTCTTGCAATTACCGGCGACAGAGTCCTTGGAGTTAAAAACCCAAGCATGAACCTACCCCGAAATAGATATTGTTAGTGAAAAATCCAAGCAAGAACCAACCCCGAAATAAATATGTGATGGGTAAGTAAAGTACCAGTTTTTCCTCGTCCGCAGTTGTCCAGTCAAGCCTCTTTGGACGCGTTGGTAGGATTGTTTCCGCGGCATCGGACTCGAAGCTTGGAGCACTGGCTTCAGGAGGTGGTGGGGGTACGGACCATATGGCGCGCATGGATACAGAGGTGGAGCGTATGAACCGTACGAAGGTGGTGGGTAAGGAGGTACAGTCCCACTCCCGCTACCTGTAGGTGGAGCATGTGGAGGTGGTGGGGGGGTATGGATACGGAGGCGGAGGGTGATACGTCTCCAACGTACCTATAATTTCTGATGTTCCATGCTTGTTTTATGACAATACTTACATGTTTTGCTTGCACTTTATAATGTTTTTATGCATTTTCCGGAACTAACCTATTAACGAGATGCCGAAGGGCCAGCTTCTCGTTTTCTGCTGTTTTTGGTTCCAGAAAGGCTGTTCGGGCAATATTCTCGGAATTGGACGAAATCAACGCCAAACATCTTATTTTTCCCGGAAGCATCCAGAACACCGAAGGAGAGTAGGAGAGGGGCCAGGGGGCCACCACACAACATGGCGGCGCGGCCCCAGGCCTGGCCGCGCTGGCCTATTGTGAGGGGGGGCCCAGGCACCCTCCGACTCCGTCTCTTCGTCTATATAAGCCCTTTCGACCTAAAAACGCGATACCAATTGACGAAACTCCAGAAAGACTCCAGGGGCGCCGCCACCATCGCGAAACTCCGTTTCGGGGGACAGAAGTCTCTGTTCCGGCACCCTGCCGGGACGGGGAAGTGCCCCCGGAAGCCATCTCCATCAACGCCATCGCCTCCACCATGCTCCGTGAGTAGTTCCCCCATGGACTACGGGTTCTAGCTGTAGCTAGTTGGTATTCTCTCCCCCATGTACTTCAATACAATGATCTCATGAGCTGCCTTACATGATTGAGATTCATCTGATGTAATCGGTGTTGTGTTTGTCGGGATCCGATGGATTGTTACATTATGATTAGTCTATCTATAAAGTTTGTGAAGTTATTGTTGCTGCAATCTTGTTGTGTTTAATGCTTGTCACTAGGGCCCGAGTGGCATGATCTTAGATTTAAGCTCTATACTTATTGCTTAGATTGTATCTACAAGTTGTTTGCACATATTGCTGTCCGGAACCCGAGGCCCCAAAGTGATGAAATTGGGACAACCGGAGGGGAAGGCTGTGATATGAGGATCACATGTTTTCACCAAGTGTTAATGCTTTGCTCCGGTGCTCTATTAAAAGGAGTACCTTAATTGCCGGTAGATTCCCTTGAGGCCCGGCTGCCACCTGGCTGGTTGGACAAAAGATGTTGTACAAGTTTCTCATTGCAAGCACGTATGACTATATATGGAAAACATGCCTACATGATTAATAATCTTGATGTTCTGTCTTAATGCTATTTCAATCCTATCAATTGCCCAACTGTAATTTGTTCACCCAACACTTGTTATTGGAGAGTTACCACTAGTGTAGATAGCTGGGAACCCCGGTCCATCTTTCATCATCATATACTCGTTCTATATGACATTGGAAGTAGTATCAACTATTTTCTGGTGCCATTGCTCTCATATTACTGCTACTGCTGCTGTGTTACTGTTACTACTGCTCTCATATCACTGCTACTTTCACATCACCCCTGTTACTAGTGATTTTCCAGGTGCAGCTGAATTGACAACTCAGTTGTTAAGGCTTATAAGTATTCTTTACCTCCCCTTGTGTCGAATCAATAAATTTGGGTTTTACTTCCCTCGAATACTGTTGCGATCCCCTATACTTGTGGGTTATCAAGACTATTTTCTGGCGCCGTTGCCGGGGAGGCATAGCTCTACTCATAAGTTCATCTGGGGAGTACACTCTACCTCTCTCTTTTTTTATATTTTATTTTGTTGTGCTTAGTTTATTTCTGTCTAGTATTATTTTGCTTAGTTTAATTTTGTTTTTGTTTTGTTTTATTTTCCCTATATACCCGAAAATCCATAAAAAATTGAAAAACCTAAAAATTAAAAACTGCTATTATGGGAGAACCTACAACCTATTTGGATCTTATTGAATTATATAATAACTATAGAGAATCAAGAACGGGTAAAGTTATGAGTGCTGTGATAGAAAAACTGAATACAATTGCTAAAATCTTGCTTAAACGCCATGGTATAAACTGTTGCTCTAAACAGGATACTAAACATCTTAAATTTCAATGTGGCTTTAGTGAGGAAGTTTTAATTATGAACTATAATTGGAATAACTATATTCATTTTGGGTTCGAAGAGGTAGAACAATTTGTCTTATTTATGGGAGCTTCTGAGATAGAATCCTTCATGTCTAAAAATTATGAAACTTGTGTTGTTTGTAAGGACCTTAAAGATTATGTCTCTTCTATTCTTAATTTTTGCATAGAAAGCTACAGTGATAATCCTTATATCATTGATTATAAAGAGAGACTCATTAATGCACAAGAATGTACTCGCAATTTGCAGGAATCAGTGGAAGAAGAAATTGATGAACCTGAAAGCTCATTGGATGAAAAAGAGGAGGAGAGTGATGAACCGGAAAGCTCATTGGATGAAAAAGAAGAGGAGAGTGATGAACAAAAGGAGGAAGAATGGATTAGCTACCCATGCCAACCTTCTAATGAGAGTAACTCTTTATCTCTGACACTATTTGATTGTCCTCCATGCTCACCGAAAGAGGTCGAATGTTATGTTCCTATGGATTCTCTTGAAATAGTACCTATGAGTAAAACTTGTGAGAATAATTATGCTACTGTTATTTATGATAATCCATGCTACTTTGATAAATTTTATAGTAATGCTTTGTTTGTGCCTGATGTCGAAATGCATGGTACTAAAGAGTTTTGCTTGGCAAATGTTTATGATAAATCTCTAGATGATGGTCCTATGTTACTTGATAATATTAATTGTACTACTAATGAAAATGGGATTGGAGAGTTCTTGAATTTATCTATGAGTCCCATATCTTTTGAGAATGATCAATCATCTTGTTACATTATTGATAAAAGTGGGTTTGAAAGTTTTAATCCTATTATTTTTGAGCTTGATAAAAATAATATGTTTATGGATCATGAGAAACATGCTTTATGTGATAGTTATGTTGTTGAGTTTGTTCATGAAGCTACTGAAAATTATTATGAGAGAGGAAAATATGGTTGTAGAAATTTGCATGGTACTAAAACACATCTCTATATGCTTAAAATTTTGAAGTTACTCTTGTTTTATCTTCTTATGCTTGTTACTTTGTTCTTCATGAATTTATTTGTGTACAAGATTCCTATGCATAGGAAGTGGGTTAGACTTAAATGTGTTTTGAACTTGCTTTTTGATGCTCTCTTTTGCTTCAACTCTTATTTCTTGCGAGTGCATGATTAAAACTGTTGAGCCCATCTTAATGGCTATAAAGAAAGCACTTCTTGGGAGATAACCCATGTGTTTATTTTACTACTGTTTTGTTGTGTTTTGGAAGTTGTTACTACTGTAGCAACCTCTCCTTATCTTTATTTTATTGCAATGTTGTGCCAAGTGAAGTCTCTAATAGAAGTTCGATGCTAGATTTGGATTTCTGCGCAGAAACAGATTTCTTGCTGTCACGAATCTGGGTATGATTCTCTGTAGGTAACTCAGAAAAATCTGCCAATTTACGTGAGTGATCCTCAGATATGTACGCAACTTTTATTAGTTTTGAGTTTTCTGATTTGAGCAACGGAAGTACCTCTTAAAAATTCGTCTTTACTGGCTGTTCTGTTTTGACAGATTCTGTCTCTGTTTTTTGCATTGTCTCTTGTGGACTTTAAGTGAGGCTTTCTAGACGTGGAGAGCTGTAGCTAATGTTTTATTGAGTACTTGTAATGTGTCACTACAGGGCTAAAGTGGATTAAGTTTTTTTTTTTGAGTACTAACCCCTCTAATGAAGTTTATGAGAAGTTTGGTGTGAAGGAAGTTTTCAAGGGTCAAGAGAGGAGGATGATATATGATCAAGAAGAGTGAAAAGTCTAAGCTTGGGGATGCCCCCGTGGTTCATCCCTGCATATTTCAAGAAGACTCAAGCGTATAAGCTTGGGGATGCCCAAGGCATCCCCTTCTTCATCAACTTATCAGGTTCTTCTATTGAAACTATATTTTTATTCGGTCACATCTTATGTTCTTCACTTGGAGCGTCTGTGTGTTTTTTATTTTTGTTTCTGTTTGAATAAGATCGGATCCTAGCAATCCTTGTTTGGGAGAGATACACTCCGCTTTTTCATATGAACACTTGTGTTGTTCGTTTTACTTTTAATGTTCAATGACAAAAGTTGGAAGCTATTGCACTTATTGCTATTTGGTTGGAAAAAGAAAATGCCTCATATTATTTTGGATAATTTGATACTTGGCAATTGTTTTGAGCTCTCAAGTAGATCATGTTTCTCTTGCATCATGTAGTTTAAACCTATTAGTGGAGAAATACCGTAGAGCTTGTTGAAATTGGTTTGCATGATTGGTCTCTATAAGGTCTAGATATTTTCTGGTAATTGTGTTTGAGCAACAAGGAAGACAGTGTAGAGTTTTATAATGCTTGCAATACGTTCTTATGTAAGTTTTGCTGTACTAGTTCATACATGTGTTTGGTTCAAACAACCTTGCTAGCCAAAGCCTTGTACTGAGAGGAAATGCTTCTCGTGCATCCAAAACCTTGAGCCAAAACCTATGCCATTTGTGTCCACCATATCTACCTACTATGTGGTATTTCCTGCCATTCCAAGTAAATACTTCATGTGCTACCTTTAAACCTTCAAATGCTTCTCAATTTGTGTTGATGTTTTATAGCTCATGAGGAAGTATGTGGTGTTTATCTTTCAATCTTGTTGGGCAGCTTTCACCAATGGACTAGTGGCTTCATCCACTTATCCAATAATATTGCAAAAAGAGCTGGCGCGGGGTTCCCAACCCCCAATTAATCAACCTTCATTAATAATTCTCTTCACATGTTTTGCTCTGATTCATCAGTAAGCAACTTAATTTTGCAAATAGACACTCCTTCATGGTATGTGATTGTTGGAAGGCACTGATACGTCTCCGACGTATCGATAATTTCTTATGTTCCTGATGGCGTGTATTTCACACGTTCGTTGGGCAACCCCAAGAGGAAGGTATGATGCGCACAGCAGCAAGTTTTCCCTCAGAAAGAAACCAAGGTTTATCGAACCAGGAGGAGCCAAGAAGCACGTTGAAGGTTGATGGCGGCGGGATGTAGTGCGGCGCAACACCGGAGATTCCGGCGCCAACGTGGAACCTGCACAACACAACCAAAGTACTTTGCCCCAACGAAACAGTGAGGTTGTCAATCTCACCGGCTTGCTGTAACAAAGGATTAACCGTATTGTGTGGAAGATGATTGTTTGCAGAGAAAACAGTAAAAACAAGTATTGCAGCAGATTTGTATTTCGAGTATTAAAGAATGGACCGGGGTCCACAGTTCACTAGAGGTGTCTCTCCCATAAGATAAAAGCATGTTGGGTGAACAAATTACAGTCGGGCAATTGACAAATAGAGAGGGCATAACAATGCACATACATGACATGATAAGTATAGTGAGATTTAATTGGGCATTACGACAAAGTACATAGACCGCCATCCAACTGCATCTATGCCTAAAAAGTCCACCTTCAGGTTATCGTCCGAACCCCTCCGAGTATTAAGTTGCTAACAACAGAACAATTGCATTAAGTATGGTGCGTAATGTAATCAACAACTACATCCTCGGACATAGCGCCAATGTTTTATCCCTAGTGGCAACAGACACAACACAACCTTAGAACTTTCTCATCATCTGTCCTGGTGTCAATGCAGGCATGAACCCACTATCGAGCATAAGTACTCCCTCTTGGAGTTAAAAGTAAAAACTTGGCCAGAGCCTCTACTAGAAACGGAGAGCATGCAAGATCATAAACAACACATGTATAATAACTTGATAATTAACATGACATGGTATTCTCTATCCATCGGATCCCGACAAACACAACATATAGAATTACGGATAGATGATCTTGATCATGTTAGGCAGCTCACAAGATCCAACAATGAAGCACAATGAGGAGAAGACAACCATCTAGCTACTGCTATGGACCCATAGTCCAGGGGTGAACTACTCACTCATCACTCCGGAGGCGACCATGGCGGTGTAGAGTCCTCCGGGAGATGAATCCCCTCTCCGGCAGGTGCCGGAGGAGATCTCCGGAATCCCCCGAGATGGGATCGGCGGCGACGGCGTCTCGGTAAGGTTTTCCGTATCGTGGTTTTTCCCCATCGTGGGTTTCGCGACGGAGGCTTTAAGTAGGCGGAAGGGGCAGGTCAAGGGGCGTCACGAGGGGCCCACACTATAGGTCGGCGCGGCCGGGGCTTGGGCCGCGCCGCCTATAGTTTGGCCACCTCGTGGCCCCACTTCGTGTGTTCTTCGGTCTTCCGGAAGCTCCGTGGAAAAATAGGGCCCTGGGTTTTCGTTTCGTCCAATTCCGAGAATATTTCGTTACTAGGATTTCGAAACCAAAAACAGCAGAAAACGGAACCGGCACTTCGGCATCTTGTTAATAGGTTAGTTCCGGAAAATGCACGAATATGACATAAAGTGTGCATAAAACATGTAGGTATCATCAATAATATGGCATAGAACATAAGAAATTATCGATACGTCGGAGACGTATCAAGCATCCCCAAGCTTAGTTCTGCTCGTCCCGAGCGAGTAAAACGATAACAAAGATAATTTCTGAAGTGATATGCCATCATAACCTTGATCATACTATTTGTAAACATATGTAGTGGATGCAGCGATCAAAACAATGGTGATGACATGAGTAAACAAGTGAATCATATAACAAAGACTTTTCATGAATAGCACTTCAAGACAAGTATTAATAAGTCTTGCATAAGAGTTAACTCATAAAGCAATAAATCAAAGTAAAGGTATTGAAGCAACACAAAGGAAGATTAAGTTTCAGCGGTTGCTTTCAACTTGTAACATGTATATCTCATGGATAATAGTCAACATAGAGTAATATAACAAGTATAATATGCAAATATGTAAGAATCAATGCACGGTTCACACAAGTGTTTGCTTCTTGAGGTGGAGAGAAATAGGTGAACTGACTCAAGATAAAAGTAAAGAGAATGGTCCTTCAAAGAGGAAAGCATCGATTGCTATATTTGTGCTAGAGCTTTTATTTTGAAAACATGAAACAATTTTGTCAACGGTAGTAATAAAGCATATGAGTTATGAAAGTTATATCTTACAAGTTGCAAGTCTCATGCATAGTATACTAATAGTGCCCGCACCTTGTCCTAATTAACTTGGACTACCGGATCTTTGCAATGCACATGTTTTGACCAAGTGTCACAATGGGGTACCTCCATGCCGCCTGTACAAAGGTCTAAGGAGAAAGCTCGCATTTTGGATTTCTCGCTTTTGATTATTCTCAACTTAGACATCCATACCGGGACAACATGGACAACGGATAATGGACTCCTCTTTAATGCATAAGCATGTGGCAACAATTATTATTCTCATATGAGATTGAGGATATATGTCCAAACTGAAACTTCCACCATGAATCATGGCTTTAGTTAGCGGCCCAAAGTTCTTCTCTAACAATATGCATGCTCCAACCATGAAGGTGGTAGATCTCTCTTGCTTCAGACAAGACGGACATGCATAGCAACTCACATGATATCCAACAAAGAGTAGTTGATGGCGTCCCCAGAAACATGGTTATCGCTCAACAAGCAACTTAATAAGAGATAAAGTGCATAAGTACATATTCAATACCACAATAGTTTTTAAGCTATTTGTCCCATGAGCTATATATTGCAAAGGTGAATGATGGAATTTTAAAGGTAGCACTCAAGCAATTTACTTTGGAATGGCGGATAAATACCATGTAGTAGGTAGGTATGGTGGACACAAATGGCATAGTGGTTGGCTCAAGGATTTTGGATGCATGAGAAGTATTCCCTCTCGATACAAGGTTTAGGCTAGCAAGGTTATTTGAAACAAACACAAGGATGAACGGTACAGCAAAACTCACATAAAAGACATATGGTAAACATTATAAGACTCCATACCGTCTTCCTTGTTGTTCAAAACTCAATACTAGATGTTATCTAGACTCTAGAGAAACCAAATATGCAAACCAAATTAGCAAGCTCTAAGTATTTCTTCATTAATGGGTGCAAAGTATATGATGCAAGAGCTTAAACATGAGCACAACAATTGCCAAGTATCAAATTATCCAAGACATTTTAGAGTTACTACATGTATCATTTTCCAATTCCAACCATATAACAATTTAATGAAGAAGAACTTCGCCATGAATACTATGAGTAGAGCCTAAGGACATATTTGTCCATATGCAACAGCGGAGCGTGTCTCTCTCCCATAAAGTGAATGCTAGGATCCATTTTATTCAAACAAAACAAAAAACAAAAACAAACCGACGCTCCAAGCAAAGTACATAAGATGTGGCCGAATAAAAATATAGTTTCGGGGAGGAACCCGATAATGTTGTCGATGAAGAAGGGGATGCCTTGGGCATCCCCAAGCTTAGACGCTTGAGTCTTCTTAATATATGCAGGGGTGAACCACCGGGGCATCCCCAAGCTTAGAGCTTTCACTCTCCTTGATCATATTGCATCATACTCCTCTCTTGATCCTTGAAAACTTCCTCCACACCAAACTCGAAACAACTCATTAGAGGGTTAGTGGACAATAAAAATTAACATGTTCAGAGGTGACACAATCATTCTTAACACTTCTGGACATTGCATAAAGCTACTGGACATTAATTGATCAAAGAAATTCATCCAACATAGCAAAAGAGGCAATGCGAAATAAAAGACAGAATCTGTCAAAACAGAACAGTCCGTAAAGATGGATTTTATTAGGCCACCAGACTTGCTCAAACGAAAATGCTCAAATTGAATTAAAGTTGCGTACATATCTGAGGATCATGCTCGTAAATTGGCGTAATTTTCTGAGCTACCTACAGGGAGATATACCCAGATTCGTGACAGCAAAGAAATCTGGAACTGCGCAGTAATCCAAATCTAGTACTTACTTTTCTATCAAAGACTTTACTTGGCACAACAAAACATAAAACTAAGATAAGGAGAGGTTGCTACAGTAGTAAACAACTTGAAAGACACAAATATAAAACAAAAATACTGTAGTAAAAACATGGGTTGTCTCCCATAAGCGCTTTTCTTTAACGCCTTTCAGCTAGGCGCAGAAAGTGTATCTCAAGTAACATCGAAGGGTGGTGCACCTACAGCGGGGTTTGGAGTTTTCTCAACCATGCATAGTATATTGGATACATAAGTTTCAGCGTCTCCCTTTTCATTAGTCTTGGGCTTGCTACTCTCATCGAACAAATTTTCAGGAACAAGCCAAGCATAGTTATTTTCTAGTGCATCATTCATAGCCAGGAGTTTACATGGTATTGGTGCTTTGATCTCCCCTCCATCATTAACATTATTAGTGTACCTTATCCTATCCATATCCATTTTTTCAAGGAGGCTAACAAAATTAGTATGAGAACCAAGCATATTAAATTTAGCAAAGACCTTTCTAGCCTCTCTTGCTAGACCACCAAATTCTCTAAGAAGGGTTTCTAAAACAAAATCTTTCTTTTCCCCCTCTTCCAAATCACCAAGTGTGAGAAACATGTGTTGGATTA
>NC_061514.1:133635204-133675103 GCF_022539505.1 Lolium rigidum
AATTACAGATAGATGATCTTGATCATGTTAGGCAGCTCACAAGATCCAACAATGAAGCACAATGAGGAGAAGACAACCATCTAGCTACTGCTATGGACCCATAGTCCAGGGGTGAACTACTCACTCATCACTCCGGAGGCGACCATGGCGGTGTAGAGTCCTCCGGGAGATGAATCCCCTCTCCGACAGGGTGCCGGAGGAGATCTCCGAATCCCCCGAGATGGGATCGGCGGCGACGGCGTCTCAGTAAGGTTTTCCGTATCGTGGTTTTTCCCCATCAGGGGTTTCGCGACGGAGGCTTTAAGTAGGCGGAAGGGCAGGTCAAGGGGCGTCACGAGGGGCCCACACTATAGGTCGGCGCGGCCAGGGCTTGGGCCGCGCCGCCCTATAGTTTGGCCACCTCGTGGCCCCACTTCGTGTGTTCTTCGGTCTTCTGGAAGCTCCGTGGAAAAATAGGGCCCTGGGTCTTCGTTTCGTCCAATTCCGAGAATATTTCGTTACTAGGATTTACGAAACCAAAAACAGCGAGAAACGAGAACCGGCACTTCGGCATCTTGTTAATAGGTTAGTTCCGGAAAATGCACGAATATGACATAAAGTGTGCATAAAACATGTAGGTATCATCAATAATATGGCATAGAACATAAGAAATTATCGATACGTCGGAGACGTATCAAGCATCCCCAAGCTTAGTTCCGCTCGTCCCGAGCGGGTAAAACGATAACAAAGATAATTTCTGAAGTGATATGCCATCATAACCTTGATCATACTATTTGTAAACATATGTAGTGGATGCAGCGATCAAAACAATGGTGATGACATGAGTAAACAGGTGAATCATATAACAAAGACTTTTCATGAATAGCACTTCAAGACAAGTATTAATAAGTCTTGCATAAGAGTTAACTCATAAAGCAATAAATCAAAGTAAAGGTATTGAAGCAACACAAAGGAAGATTAAGTTTCAGCTGGTTGCTTTCAACTTGTAACATGTATATCTCATGGATAATAGTCAACATAGAGTAATATAACAAGTATAATATGCAAATATGTAAGAATCAATGCACGATTCACACAAGTGTTTGCTTCTTGAGGTGGAGAGAAATAGGTGAACTGACTCAAGATAAAAGTAAAGAGAATGGTCCTTCAAAGAGGAAAGCATCGATTGCTATATTTGTGCTAGAGCTTTTATTTTGAAAACATGAAACAATTTTGTCAACGGTAGTAATAAAGCATATGAGTTATGAAAGTTATATCTTACAAGTTGCAAGTCTCATGCATAGTATACTAATAGTGCCCGCACCTTGTCCTAATTAACTTGGACTACCGGATCTTTGCAATGCACATGTTTTGACCAAGTGTCACAATGGGGTACCTCCATGCCGCCTCGTACAAAGGTCTAAGGAGAAAGCTCGCATTTTGGATTTCTCGCTTTTGATTATTCTCAACTTAGACATCCATACCGGGACAACATGGACAACGAGATAATGGACTCCTCTTTAATGCATAAGCATGTGGCAACAATTATTATTCTCATATGAGATTGAGGATATATGTCCAAACTGAAACTTCCACCATGAATCATGGCTTTAGTTAGCGGCCCAAAGTTCTTCTCTAACAATATGCATGCTCCAACCATGAAGGTGGTAGATCTCTCTTGCTTCGGACAAGACGGACATGCATAGCAACTCACATGATATCCAACAAAGAGTAGTTGATGGCGTCCCCAGAAACATGGTTATCGCTCAACAAGCAACTTAATAAGAGATAAAGTGCATAAGTACATATTCAATACCACAATAGTTTTTAAGCTATTTGTCCCATGAGCTATATATTGCAAAGGTGAATGATGGAATTTTAAAGGTAGCACTCAAGCAATTTACTTTGGAATGGCGGATAAATACCATGTAGTAGGTAGGTATGGTGGACACAAATGGCATAGTGGTTGGCTCAAGGATTTTGGATGCATGAGAAGTATTCCCTCTCGATACAAGGTTTAGGCTAGCAAGGTTATTTGAAACAAACACAAGGATGAACGAGTACAGCAAAACTCACATAAAAGACATATGGTAAACATTATAAGACTCCATACCGTCTTCCTTGTTGTTCAAAACTCAATACTAGATGTTATCTAGACTCTAGAGAAACCAAATATGCAAACCAAATTAGCAAGCTCTAAGTATTTCTTCATTAATGGGTGCAAAGTATATGATGCAAGAGCTTAAACATGAGCACAACAATTGCCAAGTATCAAATTATCCAAGACATTTTAGAGTTACTACATGTATCATTTTCCAATTCCAACCATATAACAATTTAATGAAGAAGAACTTCGCCATGAATACTATGAGTAGAGCCTAAGGACATATTTGTCCATATGCAACAGCGGAGCGTGTCTCTCTCCCATAAAGTGAATGCTAGGATCCATTTTATTCAAACAAAACAAAAAACAAAAACAAACCGACGCTCCAAGCAAAGTACATAAGATGTGGCCGAATAAAAATATAGTTTCGTGGGAGGAACCCGATAATGTTGTCGATGAAGAAGGGGATGCCTTGGGCATCCCCAAGCTTAGACGCTTGAGTCTTCTTAATATATGCAGGGGTGAACCACCGGGCATCCCCAAGCTTAGAGCTTTCACTCTCCTTGATCATATTGCATCATACTCCTCTCTTGATCCTTGAAAACTTCCTCCACACCAAACTCGAAACAACTCATTAGAGGGTTAGTGGACAATAAAAATTAACATGTTCAGAGGTGACACAATCATTCTTAACACTTCTGGACATTGCATAAAGCTACTGGACATTAATTGATCAAAGAAATTCATCCAACATAGCAAAAGAGGCAATGCGAAATAAAAGACAGAATCTGTCAAAACAGAACAGTCCGTAAAGATGGATTTTATTAGGCCACCAGACTTGCTCAAACGAAAATGCTCAAATTGAATTAAAGTTGCGTACATATCTGAGGATCATGCTCGTAAATTGGCGTAATTTTCTGAGCTACCTACAGGGAGATATACCCAGATTCGTGACAGCAAAGAAATCTGGAACTGCGCAGTAATCCAAATCTAGTACTTACTTTTCTATCAAAGACTTTACTTGGCACAACAAAACATAAAACTAAGATAAGGAGAGGTTGCTACAGTAGTAAACAACTTGAAAGACACAAATATAAAACAAAAATACTGTAGTAAAAACATGGGTTGTCTCCCATAAGCGCTTTTCTTTAACGCCTTTCAGCCTAGGCGCGTAAAGTGTATCTCAAGTAACATCGAAGGGTGGTGCACCTACAGCGGGGTTTGGAGTTTTCTCAACCATGCATAGTATATTGGATACATAAGTTTCAGCGTCTCCCTTTTCATTAGTCTTGGGCTTGCTACTCTCATCGAACAAATTTTCAGGAACAAGCCAAGCATAGTTATTTTCTAGTGCATCATTCATAGCCAGGAGTTTACATGGTATTGGTGCTTTGATCTCCCCTCCATCATTAACATTATTAGTGTACCTTATCCTATCCATATCCATTTTTTCAAGGAGGCTAACAAAATTAGTATGAGAACCAAGCATATTAAATTTAGCAAAGACCTTTCTAGCCTCTCTTGCTAGACCACCAAATTCTCTAAGAAGGGTTTCTAAAACAAAATCTTTCTTTTCCCCCTCTTCCAAATCACCAAGTGTGAGAAACATGTGTTGGATTATAGGATTGAGATTAACAAATTTAGTTTCCAACAAGCGAACTAAAGCAGCACCAGCAATTTCATAAGTAGGAGCAAGTTCTACCAAGTGTCTATCTTCAAAATCTTCAACGGTACTAACATGGGTGAAAAATTCTTCTATATTGTTCCTCCCAACTATAGACCCTTGTCCTACCGGTATGTTCTTTGTGGTAAAATCAAAAGGAAACATGATGAAATAAGTAAAGTAAATGCAAGTAAACTAATTTTTTTGTGTTTTTGATATAACAAACAAGATAGCAAATAAAGTAAAGCTAGCAACTAATTTTTTTGTGTTTTGATATAATGCAGCAAACAAAGTAGTAAATAAAATAAAGCAAGACAAAAACAAAGTAAAGAGATTGAGAAGTGGAGACTCCCCTTGCAGCGTGTCTTGATCTCCCCGGCAACGGCGCCGGAAAAAGAGCTTGATGGCGTGTATTTCACACGTTCGTTGGGCAACCCCAAGAGGAAGGTATGATGCGCACAGCGGCAAGTTTTCCCTCGGAAAGAAACCAAGGTTTATCGAACCAGGAGGAGCCAAGAAGCACGTTGAAGGTTGATGGCGGCGGGATGTAGTGCGGCGCAACACCGGAGATTCCGGCGCCAACGTGGAACCCGCACAACACAACCAAAGTACTTTGCCCCAACGAAACAAGTGAGGTTGTCAATCTCACCGGCTTGCTGTAACAAAGGATTAACCGTATTGTGTGGAAGATGATTGTTTGCAGAGAAAACAGTAAAAACAAGTATTGCAGCAGATTTGTATTTCAGTATTAAAGAATGGACCGGGGTCCACAGTTCACTAGAGGTGTCTCTCCCATAAGATAAAAGCATGTTGGGTGAACAAATTACAGTCGGGCAATTGACAAATAGAGAGGGCATAACAATGCACATACATGACATGATAAGTATAGTGAGATTTAATTGGGCATTACGACAAAGTACATAGACCGCCATCCAACCGCATCTATGCCTAAAAAGTCCACCTTCGAGGTTATCGTCCGAACCCCTCCAGTATTAAGTTGCTAACAACGGACAATTGCATTAAGTATGGTGCGTAATGTAATCAACAACTACATCCTCGGACATAGCGCCAATGTTTTATCCCTAGTGGCAACAAAGCACAACACAACCTTAGAACTTTCTGTCACTCGTCCCGGTGTCAATGCGGGCATGAACCCACTATCGAGCATAAGTACTCCCTCTTGGAGTTAAAAGTAAAAACTTGGCCGAGCCTCTACTAGAAACGGAGAGCATGCAAGATCATAAACAACACATGTATAATAACTTGATAATTAACATGACATGGTATTCTCTATCCATCGGATCCCGACAAACACAACATATAGAATTACGGATAGATGATCTTGATCATGTTAGGCAGCTCACAAGATCCAACAATGAAGCACAATGAGGAGAAGACAACCATCTAGCTACTGCTATGGACCCATAGTCCAGGGGTGAACTACTCACTCATCACTCCGGAGGCGACCATGGCGGTGTAGAGTCCTCCGGGAGATGAATCCCCTCTCCGGCAGGGTGCCGGAGGAGATCTCCAGAATCCCCCGAGATGGGATCGGCGGCGACGGCGTCTCAGTAAGGTTTTCCGTATCGTGGTTTTTCCCCATCAGGGGTTTCGCGACGGAGGCTTTAAGTAGGCGGAAGGGCAGGTCAAGGGGCGTCACGAGGGGCCCAAACTATAGGTCGGCGCGGCCAGGGCTTGGGCCGCGCCGCCCTATAGTTTGGCCACCTCGTGGCCCCACTTCGTGTGTTCTTCGGTCTTCCGGAAGCTCCGTGGAAAAATAGGGCCCCGGGTTTTCGTTTCGTCCAATTCCGAGAATATTTCGTTACTAGGATTTCGAAACCAAAAACAGCGTAAAACGGAACCGGCACTTCGGCATCTTGTTAATAGGTTAGTTCCAGAAAATGCACGAATATGACATAAAGTGTGCATAAAACATGTAGGTATCATCAATAATATGGCATAGAACATAAGAAATTATCGATACGTCGGAGACGTATCAGTTCCATGCCACATTATTGATGATATCTACATGTTTTATACATACTTTATGTCATTATTATGCATTTTCCGGAACTAACCTATTGACGAGATGCCGAAGGGCCGCTTGCTCGTTTCTGCTGTTTTTGGTTCCGAAAATCCTAGTAAGGAAATATTCTCGAATCGGACGAAATCAACGCCCAGCATCCTATTTTTCCACGAAGCTTCCAGAACACCCGAGAGCCGCGGAGGAGGGCCCCGTGGGCCCCGGACGACGAGGTGGCGCGGCCGGGGCCCGGGCCGCGCCCCCTAGTGTGTCACCGCCTCGTCGACCTTCCGACTCCGCCTCTTCGCCTATATAAAGGTCCCCGACCTAAAACCTCGAGACGGAAAAGCCACGCGTACGAGAAACCTTCCGGAGCCTCCGCCATCGCGAAGCCAAGATCCGGGGGACAGGAGTCTCTGTTCCGGCACGCCGCCGGGACGGGGAAGTGCCCCGGAAGGCTCCTCCATCGACACCACCGCCATCTTCATCAACGCTGCTCGTCTCCCATGAGGAGGGAGTAGTTCTCCATCGAGGCTCGGGGCTGTACCGGTAGCTATGTGGTTCATCTCTCTCCTATGTGCTTCAATACAATAATCTCATGAGCTGCCTTACATGATTGAGATTCATATGATGATGCTTGTAATCTAGATGTCATTATGCTAGTCAAGTGGGTTTTACTTATGTGATCTCCGAAGACTCCTTGTCCCACGTGTGTAAAGGTGACGAGTGTGTGCACCGTGTGGGTCTCTTAGGCTATATTTCACAGAATACTTATTCACCGTTATGAATGGCATAGTGAAGTGCTTATTTATATCTCTTTATGATTGCAATGTGTTTTGTATCACAATTTATCTGTGTGCTACTCTAGTGATGTTATTAAAGTAGTTTATTCCTCCCGCACGGTGTAATGGTGACAGTGTGTGCATCCGTGTTAGTACTTGGCGTAGGCTATGATTATGATCTCTTGTAGATTATGAAGTTAACTATTGCTATGATGGTATTGATGTGATCTATTCCTCCTACATAGTGTGAAGGTGACAGTGTGCATGCTGTGTTAGTACTTGGTTTAGTCGTGTTGATCTTTCATGCACTCTAAGGTTATTTAAATATGAACATTGAATTGTGGAGCTTGTTAACTCCGGCATTGAGGGTTCGTGTAATCCTACGCAATGGTGTTCATCATCCAACAAAAGAGTGTAGAGTATGCATCTATCTATTCTCGTTATGTGATCAAAGTTGAGAGTGTCCACTAGTGAAAGTTTATTCCCTAGGCCTTGTTCCTAAATATCGCTATCGCTTGTTTACTTGTTTCTATGCGTTACTACTGCTGCGTTACTACTGCTCATATTCATTCATACCACTTGTATTTCACTATCTCTTCGCCGAACTAGTGCACCTATTAGGTGTGTTGGGGACACAAGAGACTTCTTGCTTTGTCGTTGCAGGGTTGCATGAGAGGGATATCTTTGACCTCTTCCTCCCTGAGTTCGATAAACCTTGGGTGATCCACTTAAGGGAAACTTGCTGCTGTTCTACAAACCTCTGCTCTTGGAGGCCCAACACTGTCTACAAGAATAGAAGCTCCCGTAGACATGAAGCTATTTTTCAGGCGCCGTTGCGGGGAGGAAAGGTAAAAGGTACTCACACTCCGGATCTCGGCTACTAAGCTATTTTCGCCGTTGTAAGTACTCGAAGCTATTTCTTTTAGATCCTGCAATTGCATCTTTTTGTTTCTTGTTTACACTAGTTTGGCATAATGGACAACAATGAGCTTCTTATTCTATTTCCTGATTTAAGACATGGATGGTTTGATGCTAAAATTAAAAAACCTATGGAACATATTAGTATGAACGCTTTGAACACCATTGTTGATAATGATATAGAAAGTTCTAAGCTTGGGGAAGCTGGCTTTGATGAGCATGATATTTTTAGTCCCCCAAGCATTAAGGAGAAAATTTACTTTGATGATACTTTGCCTCCTATTTATGATGATTATAATGATATTGGTCTTTTAGTACCGCCTGTTATGGAGGATAAATTTGATTATGATTACAATATGCCTCCTATATTTGATGATGAGAATAATAATGATAGCTACTTTGTTGAATTTGCTCCCACTATTACTAATAAAATTGATTATGCTTATGTGGAGAGTAATAATTTTATGCATGAGACTCATGATAAGAATGCTTTATGTGATAGTTATATTGTTGAGTTTGCTCATGTTGCTACTGAAAGTTATTATGAGAGAGGAAAATATGGTTGTAGAAATTTTCATGTTTCTAAAATGCCTCTCTATGTGCTGAAATTTTTGAAGCTACACTTGTTCTATCTTCCTTTGCTTGTTACTTTGCTCTTCATGAACTTGTTTATTTACAAGATTCCTATGCATAGGAAGCATGTTAGACTTAAATGTGTTTTGAATTTGCCTTTTGATGCTCTCTTTTGCTTCAACTACTATTTCTTGCGAGTGCATCATTAAAACTGCTGAGCCCATCTTAATGGCTATAAAGAAAGAACTTCTTGGGAGATAACCCATGTCTTTATTTTGCTACAGTACCTCTATTTTATATTTGTGTCTTGGAAGTTGTTACTACTGTACAACCTCTCCTTATCTTATTTTATTGCATTTTTGTGCCAAGTGAAGTCTTTGATAGTAAGGTTCATACTAGATTTGGATTACTGCGCAGAAACAGATTTCTTGCTGTCACGAATCTGGGCCTAATTATCTGTAGGTAACTCAGAAAATTATGCCAATTTACGTGAGTGATCCTCGGATATGTACGCAACTTTCATTCAATTTGAGCATTTTCATCTGAGCAAGTCTGGTGCCATTTTAAAATTCGTCTTTACGGACTGTTCTGTTTTGACAGGTTCTGCCTTTTATTTCGCATTGCTTCTTTTGCTATGTTGGATGGATTTCTTTGTTTCATTAATGTCCATTAGCTTTGTGCAATATCCAGAAGTGTTAAGAATGATTGTGTCACCTCTGAACATGTGAGTTTTTGATTATGCACTAACCCTCTAATGAGTTTGTTTTAAGTTTGGTGTGGAGGAAGTTTTCAAGGGTCAAGAGAGGAGGATGATATACTATGATCAAGAAGAGTGAAGAGTCTAAGCTTGGGGATGCACCCGTGGTTCATCCCTGCATATTTCAAGAAGACTCAAGCATCTAAGCTTGGGGATGCCCAAGGCATCCCCTTCTTCATCGACAAATTATCAGGTTCCTTCTCTTGAAACTATATTTTTATTCGGTCACATCTTATGTACTTTACTTGGAGCGTCTGTTTGTTTTTGTTTTTGTTTTTGTTTAAATAAATTCTTGTGTGGGAGAGAGACACGCTCCGCTGGTTCATATGAACACATGTGTTCTTAGTGTTTAATGTTCATGGCGAAGGTTGAAACTGCTTCGTTCATTGTTATATGGTTGGAAACGGAAAATGCTACATGTAGTAATTGGTAAAATGTCTTGGATAATGTGATACTTGGCAATTGTTATGCTCATGTTTAAGCTCTTGCATCATATACTTTGCACCTATTAATGAAGAAATACATAGAGCTTGCTAAAATTTGGTTTGCATAATTGGTCTCTCTAAGGTCTAGATAATTTCTAGTAAAGAGTTTGAACAACAAGGAAGACGGTGTAGAGTCTTATAATATTTACAATGTGTCTTTTATGTGAGTTTTGCTGCACCGGTTCATCCTTGTGTTTGTTTCAAATAACCTTGCTAGCCTAAACCTTGTATCGAGAGGGAATACTTCTCATGCATCCAGAATCCTTGAGCCAACCACTATGCCATTTGTGTCCACCATACCTACCTACTACATGGTATTTCTCCGCCATTCCAAAGTAAATTGCTTGAGTGCTACCTTTAAATAATTCAAAATTTATCACCTCTTATTTGTGTCAATGTTTTATAGCTCATGAGGAAGTATGTGGTGTTTTATCTTTCGATCTTGTCATTTACTTTTGACGAGACTTTCACAATGGACTAGTGGCACATCCGCTTATCCAATAATTTTGCAAAAAGAGTCGGCAATGGGGTTCCCAGCCCCAATTAATTAACTTTCATTAATAATTCTCTTCACATGTTTTGCTCTGATTCATCAGTAAGCAACTTAATTTTGCAAATAGACACTCCTCCATGGTATGTGAATGTTGGAAGGCACCAGAGGATTCGGTTAGCCATGGCTTGTGTAAGCAAAAGGTTGGGAGGAGTGTCATCCATAAATAAAGAAAAACTAAACTAAAGTACATGTGTAAACAAAAGAGAAGAGGGATGATCTAGCTTGCAGGTAGAGATAACGTCCTTCATGGGAGCCGCTCTTGAAAGTCTGGTTGATGAGGTAGTTAGAGTGCCCACTACCATTCGTTGACAACAACAAACACCTCTCAAAATTTTACTTTTATTCTCTCTTTATGTTTTCAAAACCAAAGCTCTAGCACAAATATAGCAATCGATGCTTTCCTCTTTGAAGGACCTTTCTTTTACTTTTATGTTGAGTCAGTTCACCTATTTCTCTCCATCTCAAGAAGCAAACACTTGTGTGAACTGTGCATTGATTCCTACATACTTGCATATTGCACTTGTTATATTACTCTACATTGACAACTATCCATGAGATATACATGTTACAAGTTGAAAGCAACCGCTGAAACTTAATCTTCCTTTATGTTGCTTCATTACCTTTACTTTGATTTATTGCTTTATGAGTTAACTCTTATGCAAGACTTATTGATGCTTGTCTTGAAAGTACTATTCATGAAAAGTCTTTGCTTTATGATTCATTTGTTTACTCATGTCATTACCATTGTTTTTGTCGCTGCATTCATTACATATACTTTACAATTGTATTGATCAAGATTATGATAGCATGTCACTTCAGAAATTATCTTTGTTATCGTTTTACCTGCTCGGGACGAGCAGAACTAAGCTTGGGGATGCTGATACGTCTCCGATGTATCGATAATTTCTTATGTTCCATTCCACATTATTGATGATATCTACATGTTTTATACATACTTTATGTCATTATTATGCGTTTTCCGGAACTAACCTATTGACGAGATGCCGAAGGGCCAGTTCCTGTTTTCTGCTGTTTTTGGTTCAGGAAATCCTAGTAAGGAAATATTCTCGGAATCGGACGAAATCAACGCCCAACATCCTATTTTTCCACGAAGCTTCCAGAACACCCGAGAGCCGCCAGAGGAGGGCCCTGTGGGCCCCAGACGACAGGGTGGCGCGGCTAGGGCCTGGGCCGCGCCCCCCTAGTGTGTCACCGCCTCGTCGACCTTCCGACTCCGCCTCTTCGCCTATATAAAGGTCCCTGACCTAAAACCTCGAGACGGAAAAGCCACGGTACGAGAAACCTTCCAGAGCCGCCACCATCGCGAAGCCAAGATCTGGGGGACAGGAGTCTCTGTTCCGGCACGCCGCCGGGACGGGGAAGTGCCCCCGGAAGGCTCCTCCATCGACACCACCGCCATCTTCATCAACGCTGCTGTCTCCCATGAGGAGGGAGTAGTTCTCCATCGAGGCTCGGGGCTGTACCGGTAGCTATGTGGTTCATCTCTCTCCTATGTGCTTCAATACAATAATCTCATGAGCTGCCTTACATGATTGAGATTCATATGATGATGCTTGTAATCTAGATGTCATTATGCTAGTCAAGTGGGTTTTACTTATGTGATCTCCAGGAGACTCCTTGTCCCACGTGTGTAAAGGTGACAGTGTGTGCACCGTGTGGGTCTCTTAGGCTATATTTCACGGAATACTTATTCACCGTTATGAATGGCATAGTGAAGTGCTTATTTATATCTCTTTATGATTGCAATGTGTTTTGTATCACAATTTATCTGTGTGCTACTCTAGTGATGTTATTAAAGTAGTTTATTCCTCCCGCACGGTGTAATGGTGACGAGTGTGTGCATCCGTGTTAGTACTTGGCGTAGGCTATGATTATGATCTCTTGTAGATTATGAAGTTAACTATTGCTATGATGGTATTGATGTGATCTATTCCTCCTACATAGTGTGAAGGTGACAGGTGTGCATGCTGTGTTAGTACTTGGTTTAGTCGTGTTGATCTTTCATGCACTCTAAGGTTATTTAAATATGAACATTGAATTGTGGAGCTTGTTAACTCCGGCATTGAGGGTTCGTGTAATCCTACGCAATGGTGTTCATCATCCAACAAAAGAGTGTAGAGTATGCATCTATCTATTCTGTTATGTGATCAAAGTTGAGAGTGTCCACTAGTGAAAGTTTATTCCCTAGGCCTTGTTCCTAAATACTGTTATCGCTTGTTTACTTGTTTTCTTTAGCGTTACTACTGTCTGCGTTACTACTGCTCATATTCATTCATACCACTTGTATTTCACTATCTCTTCGCCGAACTAGTGCACCTATTAGGTGTGTTGGGGACACAAGAGACTTCTTGCTTTGTCGTTGCGGGGTTGCATGAGAGGGATATCTTTGACCTCTTCCTCCCTGAGTTCGATAAACCTTGGGTGATCCACTTAAGGGAAACTTGCTGCTGTTCTACAAACCTCTGCTCTTGGAGGCCCAACACTGTCTACAAGAATAGAAGCTCCCGTAGACATCAGGCACCCGAGGATTCGGTTAGCCATGGCTTGTGTAAGCAAAAGGTTGGGAGGAGTGTCAACCATAAAACTAAAACTAAAATACATGTGTAAACAAAAGAGAAGAGGGATGATCTACCTTGCTGGTAGAGATAACGTCCTTTATGGGAGCCGCTCTTTGAAAGTCTGTTTGGCAAGGGGGTTAGAGTGTCCACTACCATTCGTTGACAACAACAAACACCTCTCAAAACTTCACTTTTATACTCTCTATATGATTTCAAAACTTAAAAAGCTCTAGCACATGATTTAATCCCTGCTTCCCTCTGCGAAGGGCCTTTCTTTTACTTTATGTTGAGTCAGTTTACCTACTTCCTTCCATCTTAGAAGCAAACACTTGTGTCAACTGTGTATTGATTCTTACATACTAGCTTATTTGCATTCATCATATTACTTTGTGTTGACCATTATCCATGAGATATGTATGTTGAAAGTTGAAAGCAATTGCTGAAACTTAAATCTTCCTCTGTGTTGCTTCGATGCCTTTACTTTGAAATTACTGCTTTATGAGTTAACTCTTATGTCAGACTTTTTGATGCTTGTCTTAAAAGTACTATTCATGAAAAGTTTTGCTATATGTTATCTATTTGTTAGCAACTATAGATCATTGCCTTGGGTCACTTCATTCATCTCATATGTTTTATAATAGTATGATCAAGGTTATGTAAGTAGCATGTCACTACATAAATTACTCTTTTTATCGTTTACCTACTCGAGGGTGAGCAGGAACTAAGCTTGGGGATGTCGATACGTCTCCAACGTACCTATAATTTACGATGTTCCATGCTTGTTTTATGACAATACTTACATGTTTTGCTTGCACTTTATAATGTTTTTATGCATTTTCCGGAACTAACCTATTAACGAGATGCCAAAGGGCCAGTTCCTGTTTTCTGCTGTTTTTGGTTCCAGAAAGGCTGTTCGGGCAATATTCTCGAAATTGGACGAAATCAACGCCAAACATCTTATTTTTCCCGGAAGCATCCAGAACACCGAAGGAGAGTCGGAGAGGGGCCAGGGGCCACCACACAACATGGCGGCGCGGCCCTAGGCCTGGCCGCGCCGGCCTATTGTGAGGGGGGCCCAGGCACCCTCTGACTTCGTCTCTTCGTCTATATAAGCCCTTTCGACCTAAAAACGCGATACCAATTGACGAAACTCCAGAAAGACTCCAGGGGCGTCGCCACCATCGCGAAACTCCGTTTCGGGGACGAAAGTCTCTGTTCCGGCACCCTGCCGGGACGGGGAAGTGCCCCCGGAAGCCATCTCCATCAACGCCATCGCCTCCACCATGCTCCGTGAGTAGTTCCCCCATGGACTACGGGTTATAGCTGTAGCTAGTTGGTATTCTCTCCCCCATGTACTTCAATACAATGATCTCATGAGCTGCCTTACATGATTGAGATTCATCTGATGTAATCGGTGTTGTGTTTGTCGGGATCCGATGGATTGTTACATTATGATTAGTCTATCTATAAAGTTTGTGAAGTTATTGTTGCTGCAATCTTGTTGTGTTTAATGCTTGTCACTAGGGCCCGAGTGGCATGATCTTAGATTTAAGCTCTATACTTATTGCTTAGATTGTATCTACAAGTTGTTTGCACATATTGCTGTCCGGAACCCGAGGCCCCAAAGTGACAGAAATTGGGACAACCGGAGGGGAAGGCTGTGATATGAGGATCACATATTTTCACCAAGTGTTAATGCTCTGCTCCGGTGCTCTATTAAAAGGAGTACCTTAATTGCCAGTAGATTCCCTTGAGGCCCGACTGCCACCGGCTGGTTGGACAAAAGATGTTGTACAAGTTTGCGAGCACGTATGACTATATATGGAAAACATGCCTACATGATTAATAATCTTGATGTTCCGTCTTAATGCTATTTCAATCCTATCAATTGCCCAACTGTAATTTGTTCACCCAACACTTGTTATTGGAGAGTTACCACTAGTGTAGATAGCTGGGAACCCCGGTCCATCTTTCATCATCATATACTCGTTCTATATGACATTGGAAGTAGTATCAACTATTTTACGGTGCCATTGCTCTCATATTACCGCTACTCGCTGCTATGTTACTCGTTACTATCTGCTCTCATATCACTGCTACTTTCACATCACCCTCGTTACTAGTGCTTTTCCAGGTGCAGCTGAATTGACAACTCAGTTGTTAAGGCTTATAAGTATTCTTTACCTCCCCTTGTGTCGAATCAATAAATTTGGGTTTTACTTCCCTCGAAGACTGTTGCGATCCCCTATACTTGTGGGTTATCAGAGGGTATGAACCATATGGCGCCAGAGGTGGAGCGTATGGCCCATATGGCCCCGGAGGTGGTGTGCCGGAGGAGTATAAAACTCGGGGAAGCGGCGAAGAACCGACATTGGACCGACGATGGGTCGTCGAGACATCATCTAGGTGTAAGGCTGGTGACCCGTCGGGCTGCAAGAGATCCGTGAACGAGGTCATATCTGGAGTCCAACCAGACATGGTGGAGAAGATTTGAGAGAGTGAAGTAGATGAATGAGATGAAATGGGTGTGGAGTGAGTGAAACCATATGGGGGTATTTATAGGGGCCGGGGATGAAATTTTGGGGTTTTTTGCTTTTTTCGAATTTTTTGAGCCGACGAACGGCTACCCCAACGGCTAGCTGACGTGGACGAATCAGATCGCGCCACGTCAGCTAGCCATTACCCCCTCCCTCTCGCCCCCGCTCTCGCCCCGACCCGCCAGCGCACCGCCTCGCTCTCGCCCCCCTCTCGCCCCCCTCTCGCCCCCCTCTCGGCGCCAGCGCGGGCGGCAGCCGGGCGGTAGCGGGCGCTACCGCCGGGCGGTGGATCCACCGCCCCGCGCTGCCGTCTCGCCTCACTATCGCCTCCTATCGCCTCCCGGTGGGCGGTACCGCCCGCCCTATGGCCCGCGTTGGCACCAGCCTAAGACATCAGGAAAATGCTCCTCCCGACGCCCCTCTCGCTCATCCATCCACCACGTTGCTCAGCGCGCCTCCGCCGCGCGCATACCACCTTGCCCAACACTCAGTCCGCTGCCCGCGGACGGCCTCGCCCTGCGCCTCTGCCCTTAGACGGTCATACCACCCCGCCCAGCGCGGCAGCCATCGCGCCTAGGACCCAGCTGTACTGTCGCCGCCGCGCCGAGGTACCAGCTGGGTGCTGCCACTGCGATCATCATTCAGGTATTTCCTTGCGCCGCTGATGGACCTTTTGCTATAGCAGTTCTCCTTGGAGTTGTTCGGCCCGCCGCCGCTCCCGAGGCTGATCCCCGAAGCACGACTCCGCCGTCTGTCACATCCCGAAATTTTCTAAATTTTTGAATGTAAAATAAAAATAAATTTTATGCTTGATTGTTTGAACTTGATTGAAAATTCACAAAGAATTAAAACTTTTTAAACTTATTTACAAGTTAATTCCAAAATAGTGTTTTCAAAAACTTTTGGTTTTAAAATATTTTCAAAATCAAACATATAGGCAAAATGTATATAATGATTATTTTGTTTTCACAAAGGGATATTAAAAAGATTTTTGCAAAATATAGAGTTTTCATCAAACTTGGTTTTCAAAATATTTTCCAACAATACTCTATTTTGTTCGGAGGTTTTGAAACTTATAAAATCTTTTATTTAATAAAAGAGTTTAAACCATAAACGGCAATATAGCCATATAGACATATATGTCAAATTTTGATTTTATAAAGTTTATATTTTTGTTCCAAATTTAGTCTCATATTAAAGTAATTTTCGTGACGAATCCAACGGTATCTCATTTACATTTTCCGATTATTTTTGAGCCTCCGAAAATGTATTTGATTTCAGTAAAAAAAAGGAAAAAGAAAAAAATGGAGGGCGCGGCCAGGCCGACCGGCCCAGCTCGCGCGGTCCACCCGGCCGACCGGCCCAGCATCGCCCGCGCGTGCAGCGCCCCAACCCAGCTCGCCCCGAGCGCCCGCCGCCTCAAATTCTTTAGTCCCACGTCGCCTCTTTAGGCAATTTCTCTTCAGCCCATAGCCTATATAAAGGAGCCAAAGGGCAGCCCCAAACACACCCAGCGCCTCCCCTCTCTCTCCCGCGCCTGCCCCGCGACGCATCTGTTTCGTGGCGCACACATGCGATGCAACATCCGCAACGCTATTTGAAGAAACGCCGCGGTCTGACATATTTCTCGTCCAGTAATGATTCTATTTCGGCTCTTTTTGCGTAGACTATCGTACGCAACTTCGCAATTTTATTTTCTTAGATTTACACACCCGTTTAGAATAGTGGTTTGTTCCGTTAAGTTTGTACTTAGATTCTCTACAATTTTCATGGTGAAAGTTTTTCCATCTGAGCAACTTGTTCGGACAACTTAGAACTGGAACCACTTAGGACTAGTTTTGTAAAATCCATATCTTGAATTCTATACGTTGGATTTCAACAAACCCTATAACGTTGGAATCAGCAAATCACGTAGATCATTCTAGACTTTTTGCGTGGCAGTTTCGCACACTTTATTTTCGCAGTACCCCTTTGTTCCGCAACATCGTCTATGAAATAAATCCTACAAACTTTTTGCGAGAGATTCTTTTGGCGATACGCTTGTAATAGAATTCTCTACAACTTCCATGTAGAAAGTTCTTCCATCCAGAAAACTTCTTCTAATAACTTTTCGCGAAAGGTGTAGTCCTATTACTGGTTTCAACATAGTTCCTTTAGCTAAAATGATCCTCATGATCATACCCATCTTCCAGTACCAGTTATAATTCTTTGTTATGTTCACAGATAATGCATAGCTTACCCCTGGTTATCCAGTTCATATTCATATTATTCAAATAACAATTGAGTTATTTGAGTAATGTGTGACATGTCCTAGTTTAGATTTTTACCTTGCTTTAGTAGGGTGGAGATACTCTACCCCATATCACATGTGATGAACCTTTATTATACATTAGGCTCCGCGAACCAAATCCCGATATCCTTCCAGCCAAACCTCATGCCATTCAATCCTTCCACTTAGTTTGAACTATTCAATTTTTCAACAGAGTTACTTGAGTAATTCAATATACCATTAGTTCATACCCAATGCTATGTGTGACCTTGTGCTACTCTGATAAGTGTTGTCACACTATGTCAATTGCATAAGCCTTGCTTTACAGTACTTCATCCAATAGCACCACGTTCAAATTGTTTGAATCACTTTGCAAAATATTCAAATTCAAATATGAGAATTTGAGTATATATCCATTATTGTTTTCTACATTCCTTTCTCAACATGATTCTTTTGTGAAGGTGAAACTCATGATCACATCCACACACCAATACCACTAGACACTTTACCTTGAACCAATATCGTGTCTATCCAAATTCATTTTCATTCACTCCTTTGACTTAGTTTAAATCTATTCAATTTACAAATGAGTTAATTGAGTAATTCAATATGTCACAACTCCATACCCAAGCCTATGTGTAATTTATACCGTTTTGAGTAATTATTGTCACACTTATTCAATAGTATTTGTGTTGCACTATTTGTCACCTATGTGACTCAGTTCACACAAGCTATTCCGAATACTTTTCATGCTTTTGTAAAGCATAAATATTCTTCAATTATATCTTAGATTATCCAATTCCTTCTAATCATGTGACTTTCCGTCCAAACTCTCACCGCCATATCTTGCAAGCCAGACCTCATGTCACACGTACCATAGAGCAATTTTCGTTGTTTGATTTTGTAGTTGTTGTTGAATTGTGTGTTTATGTTATGCTTTATTTTATATTATAGTTCGTACGGAGAGGCACATATTTTGAATAAGAGAAGTGAACGCGCTTCGACTACCAAAAAGGCAAGTGACACTCAATTCCTACCTAGTTTGTTATGCATTAGTGTTTTTCAAACTAGTATGCATGGTGGGAATTTGTTTTCGAAAGTTATGTTATGCATATCAACCCCAGTAGTGTGTAGCCACCATGAACCCTTGCTAGAATTCTTAGTTTGCCTAGCAATAACAAAATGCCAGTGCTGTTTTGATTATTCTGGATTGTGAGTATTGTGAATTAAAATTAACAACCTTAATGAAACACCTGGGTGGATTGGTAATTGCTTGGTGGACGGCTACTCAGGGCCACATTGTGGTTGTCATCGTCTGAGGGTGCGCAAATGTTGAGTGGCTACTCAGGGCCACATTGTGGTTGTCATCGCCTGAGGGTGCTCAAATGTTGAGTGGCTACTCATGGCCACAATGTGGTTGTCATCGCTTGAGGGTGCACTTGTGGATGGCCACTCAGGATTAAAGAGATTAATATGTCGTCCATGTTTTAGATAGCTTCCAGTGTAGCCTTATGGTATTATGGGCTCTGTCAGGATTAAGTAAGTTGTGAGGTCCAACTTGTTGCTAGACATGATGATGTGGTGACGGCCAAACGGGAACGGGTCTAGCTGGTTATGGTTGAAACCTTCTTCTGAAAGATCTTGTCTCATTCTTCTCTTGGGAAGGGTGGGGCGTAAGGTGAAAGTGCACAACCTCTCGAGAGTAAACCTAAGATCTTAGCCATGTCCCCGGTTATGGACAATTTGAGCTTTCTAGGCAAGGAATGTACGGAAGAATCTCATCACCTTTTCTGAATGAATTAAAATTTGAGTAGCAACTGTCGGATAATACATGGGAGATGTAACCATGATACTGTTTATGACAACATTACAAGTTTTGTAAAAAAAATTGTTTTGAATAAAATTGTAGGATAAAATTGGCTTTATGCAAATTTGCCTAAAATCCACTAGCCAAATATCATGTAGATAGTCATGACTAAAAACTGCCACCATATAAGTGTCATTTGCTAGTACATCATTGTACTGACCTCCATTCGTGGGGCTGCATATTCAAACGTGCAGGGATTTTCTATGGAGAAGTACGTGGTAGGATCTCGAGTCTACATTCCAACATGACTGCCTGTGGCACATGAAGAAGATGAAGGCTCATTGATGATTTACTTTCCGCTGTGTATGTTCTGAATATTGTTGAGCTAGTCCATGTGACTATGCAAATCGTAAGGTTTTACTTTACCCTCTGGATCAACGATGTAGTAATTTGATACTATTGCAATGATTACTATATTTTGTAATGTGTGTGCTATCAGTGATCCCGGGAATAGCACTATACACAGGTATCTTACCTTTATTAAAAGGTAGGGTGTTACAGAATGGTATCAGAGCATAGTGTTGCCTGTAGGATCGAGACCCTAGGTTTGGATTAGAAATAGGAAGACCCTAGGATGAAAAATTTGTCTAATCCTATTTCAATTCAAAAGATGGTTTCTTTGTGAACTTCTAGTACTCTCATCTATTTCATCTTCAAAAATGTTTTCCTCTTGCCTTAGATGACCCACTTCATAAACCTTCAAGGAAGTAGAGATGATGACCTTGTACCTCAAGTGAGGGACTGCTGCTTCATGTGACATTCTTCGACTTTGCAAGAAGTGTTTCGTGGAAGACCAATGAAGAGGTACCACTAGATAAAGACCGACCTTCGTAAAGGGAAACTAGACCCACCACAAAACAACACGTGGCACCTCATGTTATATCCCCGCGCACGTACCTCGTCTCTCGCGCCGCGCGCGTACGTCCTCCCCGGCCGCGCGTGTACCTCATCCCGGGCCGTGCGTATGTCGCCTCGCGCGTACCGCGCCCCGCATGTACGTGGCCGCGTAAGTGCCAACTCCCACGCGAGTTCGATCGGCTGGTAGCTCGCTTGAGCGTGCAGGCCCCTGCACATGCATGCTAGCATATTTTTTCCCACGCTCGAGCACAGTTATAAGTTACATACAAGTACACTTACATTTAACACATAATTATAATTACATATAATACACGAGTACAGTTATGTACACACACGAGTACAGTTGTATATAACACACGAGTACAGTTACATACAACACACGAGTACAGTTGCACACACGGGCGAGTGTAAGTACAAAAGCGCACACGAGCAGGTACACCGCGAACGACCAAGTACATATACATAAGTACAGTAGCACACACGATCAGGTACAGTCGAACACACGAGCAGGTACAGTCGCGGCCACGAGTAAGTACAGGTACAGAAGTACAGTCGCGCACACAAGCGAGACCAAGTACATGAACATAAGTACAGTAGCACACACGACCAGGTACAGTCGCACACACGAGCAGGTACAGTCGCGCCCACGAGTAAGTACATGTACAGAAATACAGTCGCGCACACGAGCGAGTACAGTTACCGAGTAAAGGGAAAAACTGCACCAAATACACTAAAAACAGAAGTACATATCAGTTCAAACACGAGTACAGTTAGGTACACACCGCAAGTATAATCACACTAGTATTGGAAGTACGAAAAAAAAGTATCTCGAAACCTATCAACATGGGATCTAGTTTCGAAGATCTCGACGCGAGGATCTCAAAAGTGAAAACGGTTCGCAATTTGGACTTACGGTTCTCAAGATATTTCATTTTAAAAAAACGAATCTAGAAGAAAAAGGGAAAAGCTGACACAACCCAGTCTTCTCTCTCCTCCCCCATCCCCACCTTGCTTCCCCTTGCGACACGTGGCGAGCAGGGAGACCACTTCCCAGGGATTTTCTGGCACCACAGCGCGCCACTTGTCGCGTGCGGAGCGAGTTGGCTTCCCTTCGCGAAGGTCGGCCTTTTTCTAGAGTTTTCCCCAATGAAGACACTTGAAGAAAGTCTTCGATGCAAACTATACAATACATGAAGATACACCGATGGACTAGAATAGAAACTTGATGCATCCAATATAGAAATAGACTAGACCACCATTATTTCTCTTTTAGGGAACCAACGATAAAGTAACAAAGTTTTGATCTTACCAAATTGAGGTATGACCATACTAGTTATTTTGTGTTTGAAACATATTGTTTGATGCTTGTTAGATGCTTGTTATTTGACGAATTGATTTGATCTGTTGTGTGTGGGTAGGAATTTTCTTTAGAATCTTTCTATCTATTCTCATCTATACCAAACCCAGCAAATGTTTTCTCGGCAACTCGCCATGAAGACAACGGTAGTGAAACCAACTTAGATGTTGCCTATCAAGATGAAGAAGCATAGAGTGGGAGATACGCAAAATCCTAGCTAGGGACCGATAGAAATGTTTACAAAACAATTCAATAACGGGGATTGAAACGTTGATTCAATTCTCCATGGAATTGTTTTTATCAAACTTGTGAGGTTGACCAAGTGTTAGAATACGAGATTCAATAAATCAAATACGGAGTAATGATCTAGGTGCAGGATGGATTGATCACCATTCCTACTACTCTCACTACAAGAAAATAGTCATGTAGAAACGTTGTACCTAGGACGTTTTTATGTTCGTCTTAAAATTCTGAACCAATTAGCACGTAGAGACATTCTTTGAGACGATGCACAAATCGTCGCATGTTTTGTATAAACCACGTTTAACAACCCTAATAGTTTGCTTCCCATCGCCTTAGTAGAAAAAACCCACGCCTTCCTCCCACCGTGATGAGATCTGAGATGGGCAAAACCTACTGCTGCCGCAAGTTCCCATCCCCACGCGAAGTAGCAGCCTCCGTTATGCCATAGATCTCAGAGCGCCGCCCTCTCTTCCTCCCGCTCATCCTCTCACCGCCGTCCTCTCTCGCGGTATCGCTGGTTCACACCGCCGACGTTCTTGCCATCACCTCTGCGACCTCCGCCCTCTCTCTCGACGGACGTCCAGCAGGTCATGAGGCACCACTCTTTTTCTCCACCAACGCCAGCCGTCATGAATCTCCCGCTGCACTATCAACGAAATCGGCCGATCCTTCGTGAAGAACCTGCTCGCAGCCTGCGGAATCGCTAGTTCACACAGGGCTGCATCCTCAAGGTTGGATCACCGTTGCTTTCCATCCTATATGCATACAGACGAGGTGTTCGATCTTTTTTCTGAGATGAAATTCCTTTTTGTTTCCGATCAACTGCTAGCTACGTAATGGAATCAGGTTAGTGAAGTTGGTTAGACTGCTATTTTTATGAAGTTTTATTTCTGTCCAGAATTCCAAATGATGGCACAAGGTACCTGACCTCCACCAGATTTATCTCTTGTCCTGAACTCTGACTATGCTCAATACATTGCAGGCTTTTGTGTTGCATCAATTGTTAGCTGATGATGTTGTACACCAATGCTCGGCAAGGTTTGTTACTCTCCCCAAACGAGATCCTATTGGATATAGATGGACATGCTTCACATAGGTGTTCTACCGCACCCATCTGTACTTGTTAAGATCTATTACTATTACCACTGAATTTCAATGTATGTCTGCATGTTGTTGACTAGTTTTTTCCCTGCAGATATGCACTGTGCAATAAAGAAGCTAGAGTATCAAAGTGAACAGAGGGTGCTCCTTTGTTATGGATACTGTCTAATGCTAAAATACTTCCGTTGCACCACTACTCTGTTAATGCTTGGTTGTTGAGCGATGGGAATAACTGAATATATCTATCAAGTTCCATTTTGTTATGATCCAATTGTCTTTAGCTAGTGCAGGGTATGTTGATGGTACAATGGCAGCCTACTTAAAGTTGTCTCTGTTTGAGGAGAGAACAAAAATTGCCAAGGTAGCAAACTACAGTTCTCACGAGTCACTAGTTTCCAGTAAAATATTCTCATGCATGTTGAACACAATATTTATTCTTCACATGTATATAATGATATACATCGTAAATATCTCTTATTGATGTGCCTATCAAAAAGTGAGACTTACTAGTGAAATTTTCTACTTAATCTATTTGTATTTGATTTGACTTTCTGTACAGGGCAAACCGTTGTGATGATTTTTGAAGCCGGACAATAAAAACTATCATGGAGATCTAAGGAGAAGTTAAGATGGCGCCCTGCGAGCTCATGTACTGTTAGCCGTATGCAAAAGCTTATAGTTAGATAGATGACAACTAGGTAGACAATGTATTTATGATTTAAGGGATTTTGTCAGTCGAGTCTGATTTTGTTTTTGTAATAGATCTCCAGTTTGATTGTATATACAGTTTCTCTTAAGAAATAAAGATCTACATTTTTTTGTTTTTGCAATAGATCTACAGTTTGATGCTTTGTCATTTGTAATAGAAAACATGTAACTTCTAGATTTCAATAGGTAATTATCAGCAATACAGAATAAAAACAAACAATACAGAAAAGGAAATTTAATTCCAATTATTTAAGACGCAATAAAGCGACTCAACATGAGTAGAGACGATGATTAAGGGCATCGACTAAAACGTCTGTACAATGATAAAGATGCTCTATCAACGTCTCAATGTCTGCTAAACACGCTCTGGTAACGTCTCTACAGATTTTGAGACGGTGCATAACAAGACGCTTCTAAGACGCTTTAGCTAGCGACTCTACACTCGTGTAGACATGAAATTAAGCGTCTTTACCATACAAATTGGGCGTCTCTACATGTACTTTTTGTTGTAGTGTCTTATTATTCGCTTTCGTAATGTTGACTTTACGAATCTAGAGAGACATACATACAAAAGAGATGTCGGCGAATAAGCCTAAACCCTAGGGTGGATAAATATTATGACCTTATAGTAGGCAAGTGCTGCCAAACGTAGGACTACAACGAGATTAAGATCTAGCCACTAGATGAAAAATAGTGGAAGACTTCAAGTAAGAAGATGATGGATGCCTTGAAGTGCTCTCATCGTGGTTTTCCTATTGACCCAAGGAGTGACCCATCAGTATCAAAATTAGTCCAACCAACCGTTTGGATTAGAAGCCCTACCATGAAGGAAACCTATTCGACTCACCTTGGAGATATATGTTGTTCACTATATGTGAATAAACATTCGCCTGTTGGATTTAAACTCAGAAGCCCTAAGCCATAGATGTTTTCCAAATATGACCTGAGGTCAAGTCATTTCCTCGGATGTGCCAAGCCATAACTAAGATTAGCTTAGCCAAAACCCAAGACCTAAGACTACCTAACACAAGTTGATTTTAAGGGTGGTAGAAGCCATACCCTTGGATTATGGATTTACATCAGATGCTGCATGAGAAGGTATCGTAAGGAGTTCCCCATGACCAAGTGTACTCAAGTAAAGGATAATACCCACGGGATGAGTACCCTCGTAAGAATGGATACAGTTGATGGTATGACCGCATACGGTTTAGTGTCAAGTTTTCAAAGCCCAAGGTTAACATTAGAAATATCCTCGGAGATGTTCGAAAAAGGAAGCAATAGAGAGTATGAACCTATTGGAAGACCTGAACCCAAACCTTTTCTTTCTAGCCTTTCTCAAATCTCGAGGAAGAGATTTCTTTTAAGGGTGGTAGTCTGTCACATCCATAAATTTTCTAAATTTTTGAATGTAAAATAAAAATAAATTTTATGCTTGATTGTTTGAACTTGATTGAAAATTCACAAAGAATTAAAACTTTTTAAACTTATTTACAAGTTAATTCCAAAATAGTGTTTTCAAAAACTTTTGGTTTTAAAATATTTTCAAAATCAAACATATAGGCCAAATGTATATAATGATTATTTTGTTTTCACAAAGGGATATTAAAAAGATTTTTGCAAAATATAGAGTTTTCATCAAACTTGGTTTTCAAAATATTTTCCAACAATACTCTATTTTGTTCGGAGGTTTTGAAACTTATAAAATCTTTTATTTAATAAAAGAGTTTAAACCATAAACGGCAATATAGCCACATAGACATATATGTCAAATTTTGATTTTATAAAGTTTATATTTTTGTTCCAAATTTATTCTCATATTGAAGTAATTTTCGTGACGAATCCAACGATATCTTATTTGCATTTTTCCGATTATTTTTGAGTCTCCGAAAATGTATTTGATTTCAGTAAAAAAATGGAAAAAGAAAAAGAAAATGGAGGGCGCGGCCAGGCCGACCGGCCCAGCTCGCGCGGTCCACCCGGCCGACCGGCCCAGCATCGCCCGCGCGTGCAGCGCCCCAACCCAGCTCGCCCCGAGCGCCCGCCGCCTCAAATTCTATAGTCCCACATCGCCTCTTTAGGCAATTTCTCTTCAGCTCATAGCCTATATAAAGGAGCCAAAGGGCAGCCCCAAACACACCCAGCGCCTCCCCTCTCTCTCTCGCGCCTGCCCCGCGACGCATCTGTTTCGCGGCGCACACATGGGATGCAACATCCGCAACACTATTTGAAGAAACGCCGCGTTCCAACATATTTCTCATCCGGTAATGATTCTATTTCGGCTTTTTTTACGTAGACTATCGTACGCAACTTTGTAATTTTATTTTCTTAGATCTAGATCTTCGTTTAGAATAGTGGTTCTTCCGTTAAGTTTGTAATTAGATTCTGTACAACTTTTATGTAGAAAGTTTTTCCATCTGAGCAACTTGTTCGGACAACTTTTCGTACACCATTAGATCTGGAACCTCTTAGGACTAGTTTTGTAAAATCCATATCTTGAATTCTATACGTTGGATTTCAACAAACCCTATATCGTTGGAATCAGCAAATCACGTAGAACATTCTAGACTTTTTGCGTGGCAGTTTCGCACACTTTATTTTCGCAGTACCCCCTTTGTTCCGCAACATCGTCTATGAAATAAATCCTACAAACTTTTTGCGAGAGATTCTTTTGGCGATACGCTTGTAATGGAATTCTCTACAACTTCCGTGTAGAAAGTTTTTCCATCCGGAAAACTTCTTCTAATCGCGAAAGGTGTAGTCCTATTACTGGTTTCAACATAGTTCCTTTAGCCAAAATGATCCTCATGATCATACCCATCTTCCAGTACCAGTTATAATTCTTTGTCATGTTCACAGATAATGCATAGCTTACCCCTGGTTGTCCAGTTCATATTCATATTATTCAAATAACAATTGAGTTATTTGAGTAAAGTGTGACATGTCCTAGTTTAGATTTTTACCTTGCTTTAGTAGGGTGGAGATACTCTACCCCATATCACATGTGATGAATCCTTGTTATACAATAGGCTCCGCGAACCAAATCCCGATATCCTTCCAGCCAAACCTCATGCCATTCAATCCTTCCACTTAGTTTGAACTATTCAATTTTCAACAGAGTTATTTGAGTAGTTCAATATATCATTAGTTCATACCCAATGCTATGTGTGACCTTGTGCTACTCTGATAAGTGTTGTCACACTATGTCAATTGCATAAGCCTTGCTTTACAGTACTTCATCCAATAGCACCACGTTCAAATTTTTTGAATCACTTTGCAAAATGTTCAAATTCAAATATGAGAATTTGAGTATATATCCATTATTGTTTTCTATAATTCTTTATCAACATGATTCTTTTGTGAAGGTGAAACTCATGATCACATCCACACACCAATAGCACTAGAAACTTTACCTTGAACCAATATTGTGTCTATCCAAATTCATTTTCATTCACTCCTTTGAATTAGTTTAAATCTATTCAATTTACAAATGAGTTAATTGAGTAATTCAGTATGTCACAACTCCATACCCAAGCCTATGTGTAATTTATACCGTTTTGAGTAATTGTTGTCACACTTATTCAATAGTATTTGTGTTGCACTATTTGTCACCTATGTGACTCAATTCACACAAGCTATTCCGAATTCTTTTCATGATTTTGTAAAGCATACATATTCTTCAATTATATCTTAGATTATCCAATTCCTTCTAATCATGTGACTTTCCGTCCAAACTCTCACCGCCATATCTTGCAAGCCAGACCTCATGTCACACCTTAGTACCATAGAGCAATTTCCGTTGTTTGATTTTGTTGTTGTTGTTGAATGGTGTGTTTATGTTGTGCTATATTTTATATTATAGTTCGTACGGAGAGGCACATATTTTGAATAAGAGAAGTGAACGCGCTTCGACTACCAAAAAGGCAAGTGACACTCAATTCCTACCTATTTTGTTATGCATTAGTGTTTTTCAAACTAGTATGCATGGTAGGAATTTGTTTTCGAAAGTTATGCTATGCTTATCAACCCCAGTAGTGTGTAGCCACCATGAACCCTTGCTAGCATTCTTAGTTTGCCTAGCAATAACAAAATGCCATTGCTGTTTTGATTATTCTGGATTATGAGTATTGGGAATTAAAATTAACAAACTTAATGAAACACCTGGGTGGATTGGTAATTGCTTGGTGGGCGGCTACTCAGGGCCACATTGTGGTTGTCATCGCCTGAGGGTGCGCAAATGTTGAGTGGCTACTCAGGGCCACATTGTGGTTGTCATCGCCTGAGGGTGCTCAAATGTTGAGTGGCTACTCAGGGCCACAATGTGGTTGTCATCGCCTGAGGGTGCACTTGTGGATGACCACTCAGGATTAAAGAGATTAATATGTCGTCCATGTTTTAGGTAGCTTCCAGTGCAGCCTTATGGTATTATGGGCTCTGCCGGGATTAAGTAAGTTGTGAGGTCCAACTTGTTGCTAGACATGATGATGTGGTGACGGTCAAACGGGAACGGGTCTAGCTGATTATGGTTGAAACCTTCTTCTGAAAGATCTTGTCTCATTCTTCTCTTTGGAAGGGTGGGTCGTAAGGTGAAAGCGCACAACCTCTCGAGAGTAAACCTAAGATCTTAGCCGTGTCCCCGGTTATGGACAATTTGAGCTTTCTAGGCAAGGAATGTACGGAAGAATCTCATCACCTTTTCTGAATGAATTAAAATTGAGTAGCAATCGCTCGGATAGTACATGGGAGATGTAACCATGATACTGTTTATGACAACATTACAAGTTTTGTAAAATGTTTTGTTTTGAATAAAATTGTAGGATAAAATTGGCTTTATGCAAATTTGCCTAAAATCCACTAGCCAAATATCATGTAGATAGTCATGCCTAAAAACTGCCACCATATAAGTGTCATTTGCCAGTACATCATTGTACTGACCTCCATTCGTGGGGCTGCATATTCAAACGTGCAGGGATTTTCTAAGGAGAAGTACGTGGTAGGATCTCGAGTCTACATTCCAACATGACTGCCTGTGGCACATGAAGAAGATGAAGGCTCATTGATGATTTACTTTCCGCTGTGTATGTTCTGAATATTGTTGAGCTAGTCCATGTGACTATGCAAATCGTAAGGTTTTACTTACCCTCTGGATCAACGATGTAGTAATTTGATACTATTGCAATGATTACTATATTTTGTAATGTGTGTGCTATCAGTGATCCCGGGAATAGCACTATACACAGGTATCTTACATTTATTAAAAGGTAAGGTGTTACACCGTCCTCCTCGAAGCTGGAGACGAGGAGCCATCACCGAAGCTGAAGGATCTCTTCGCTGGTACTAGGTAGGAAGGATCCAGCAACGTCTACTAAATTAGAACAAATTTGATTCATCTACTCACAACTTGTGTCTGACGCCTACGAGTTCACGGATGGACATGGTGTTCCATTAGGAAAACAATTCTTGCCCCTCAAACTTTCAGGTCCGATATTCTTTATTCCGCAATCTCGAAAAAAATATATACATCTAATTTAATCTCGTGGGATCCTGTCTCGATGAAACTGTATTTTATATGATAGATTTGCATCATATGGAAACATATTTTGTATTGATGTTCAAATCTGAAAAGTATGTTTGTGTTTGCCTCTCTGTAGTTTTTCTTTCACTCCTTAATCCCCTAATTACCTGCTCAAACATGACATGTTTGATAAAATTTCCATGGGTGTGTCGTTCTATTCTCTGTTGCAGCTCCTCAATGTGTCACATTTCTATGGGTGCAACTTTTGGGCGTTCTGCATGATCACGCATGATAATTTTACAATTCTACTTGCTTACATGTCCTTTAGAAATGAGCACTTCCGAATTCTGATGCTGCACACAGCCATGATAGTCCTAACCTGTTGCTTCCATGGTGATAGATGTTGATAGTTTCCCTACCCTATGGAATGCATATTTCCATGTCTTTGGCTGCAATAGACTATGTCCTGGTAACAGATGATTTCATTAGCCGGAACAATTTCATAAATACAAGGAAAGTCTACAATGGAACTGGAAAAGGCATGCATCTTCCTTGTTGTATAATGCTACATTTTCAAGCAAGAATATATTTTTGATATTCATTTGAGTTTGCAGGTAACTTTTCTTCACTTATTTTGATGCCATGACATGTTCATAAGTTCGATGCTGATGATTACGGAAACAATAGAGTGATTAGAGAACATGTCTTTCCTTGATTTCATTTTATGTTTCTTAGAACATCACTGCAGTGTATGTCATCGGCACAGAAGAACATTGCTTTACTTTTTTTTTGCGGGTGATGTCTACGCACGCTTCTATTCCTGTAGACAGTGTTGGGCCTCCAAGAGCAGAGGTTTGTAGAACAGCAGCAAGTTTCCCTTAAGTGAATCACCCAAGGTTTATCGAACTCAGGGAGGAAGAGGTCAAAGATATCCCTCTCAAGCAACCCTCGCAATCACGATACAAGAAGTCTCTTGTGTCCCAAACACACCTAATACACTTGTCAGATGTATAGGTGCACTAGTTCGGCGAAGAGATAGTGAAATACAAGTAATATGGATGAATATGAGTGGTAATAGCAATCTGAAATAAAGATGGCAGCAAGTAAACATGCAACAGAACAGTAAATAAACGGTGTTTCGATATTCGGAAACAAGGCCTAGGGATCATACTTTCACTAATGGATACTCTCAACATTGATCACATAACTGAATAAACAAATACTACTTCCTCTACACTCTCTTGTTAGGTGACAAACACCATTCATTGTGTAGGGCTACAAGAGCTCCCTCACACCGGAGTTAACAAGCTCCACAACATTCGGTGTTCATATTTAAGTAACCTTAGAGTGCATGATAGACCATTGCAATTTAGACCGAGTACTAACATAGCATACACAGTGTCAACAATAGCTATGAAAGGGGGAATAGATCGCATCAATACTATCATAGTAATAGTTAACTTCATAATCTACAAGAGATCACAATCATAGCTTATACCAAGTACTACATGATGCACACACTGTCAACATTACATCATGAAGGAGGAATAGACTACTTTAATAACATCACTAGAGTAGCACATACACTACAAGAAAAGTTCTGATAGACAACGTCTCAAAATCGTCCGCTAAGGGGTATTTTTCGTCGCCTATGGGCCTAACCCGACGATATGGGTTCTGTTGTGGAAACTGCGTCAGGCAAAGTCCTACGACGATTTTTTCGGTCCGTCGCGCTTGGGCGCCCTTCCGCCACGGAAAATCGGACCGTTGCCCAAGTGTTTCCGGAGCCCGTTGACTGGCGACGTCATGCAAGCCGACACGTGGCGGACGCCGATTAGCGCGGTTAACGGCGTTAACCGGCTGAAACCCCGTGGTAGATGGTAGGCCCACACGAGGCTGCCACGTCTTAAGCGGGCCGGCCCATTAAGTTTGCGGGCTGGGCCAGCTGACTTAGTTTGACCGGTCAACTATATAGCTGGGCTGGTCCATTAGTTACGTGGGCCGGGCCTAACCTCTAAGGTTGACTGGTCAAAACTTTAATGGGCCGGCCCACTAAGCATGTGGGCCGGGCCGAATGCACTCGTTTGACCGGTCAACGGGCAAAGGGCCGGCCCACAAGACATGTGGGACCCACTTTCCTGTTATCGGGCCGGCCCATTTACAAAGTGGGGTCCACATTAAAGCAACTGGGCCGGCCCAAGAAGTTAGTGGGCCGGCCCAATTAGCATGTGGGTCCCACTTTCCTGCTATCGGGCCGGCCCATTTAGTACGTGGGGTCCACATTAGATCAAATGGGCCGGCCCAACAAGCCAGTGGGCCGGGCCAAAAGCACCGGTGGGTCCCACTTTCTCGTTAAAGGGCCGGCCCATTTAGTATGTGGGGTCCACCATATAACAAGTGGGCCGGCCCAACAAGATAGTGGGCCGGGCCAAAAACACAGGTGGGTCCCACTTTCCAGTTAAAGGGCTGGCCCATTTAGTATGTGGGGTCCACCATATAGCGAGTGGGCCGGCCCAACAAGATAGTGCGCCGGGCCAAAAAACTCTGGTGGGTCCCACTTTCCTGCTAAAGGGCCGGCCCATTTAGTATGTGGGGTCCACCATATAGCAAGTGGGCCGCCCAACAAGATAGTGGGCCGGGCCAAAACACTGGTGGGTCCCACTTTCCTGTTAAAGGCCGGCCCATTTAGTATGTGGGGTCCACCGTATAGCAAGTGGGCCGGCCCAACACGCTAGTGGGCCGGGCCAAAAACACAGGTGGGTCCCACTTTCCTGTAAAAGGGCTGGCCCATTTAGTATGTGGGGTCCACCATAGAGCAAGTGGGCCGGCCAACACGCTAGTGGGCCAGGCCAAAAACAGAGGTGGGTCCCACTTTCGTCTTAAAGGGCCGGCCCGTTTAGTATGTGGGGACCACCACAAAAGCAATTGGGCTGGCCCAACTAGTTAGTGGGCCGGCCCAGTAGTGGGTGGGGTCCACCTTAAAGCAAGTGGGCCGGCCCAATAAAAGTGTGGGGTCCACAGTAAATCAAGTGGGCCGGCCCAATAAGTAAGTGGGCCAGCCCGTTTAGTTGCTGTTTATATGCCGGCGTAAAAGGCGCTTTAGGATTTTGCGGGCCGGCACGTATGTGATTTCGCTTAATTGGGCCGTTTAAGGGATGGGAATTCGTGATTTAGATATTGAGAATATTTACGCAACATTGATTTCTGTCGGATAGCCTCACTTACCACAAGCACCAAAGAAAAAATGCGCGAAAGAACTATAAAAACTAACTAACATCAGCTGCAAGGCTTTGAAAAAATATTACAAAACCCAGAGAAATTGAATGGTAATTGAACCTAGCAATACAATGAAGCGATCCGGCAATCTTTTAAGTTGTCCATGCAGCACCTATATCCGAAACAAAGACATTACAAGTTAAGACAGACAACAATGGAAACGCAAAGACACTGCAATATTGTTTGCCAAAGAATTTGGAACTCATCATTTCGTCGTTATAACAAGATCATTGTAATGCGCACAATAAGCAAACAAAGAGTGCATGCCACATACCAACAGCCAATATAACAGAGCATGTTAGAATGAAACAGCAGACTTACTACTGTCGAGTCCCATGCAAACCAACATGTTCAGGGAGTACAAAATTGGCATGAACAACTGTTATCACCAGAATTTGACCGAGTCAGAGGTGGGCCGCGATCAAGATGGGCTTGAAGAATATATATATATAAGAAATACGTGAATCGGCCTTACATGCAAAGTTTGGGCTAGTTTGCCCTTGTATCTGTAACATATTAGATTACGTGTCGATTAGGAGTTAGAGTTTTACCCGTGCACGGTTAGGTGCACGCTTGAATTAGAAAGTCCCTTGGACTATAAATATGTATCTAGGGTTTATGAAATAAACAACAACCAACGTTCAACACAAACAAATCTCGGCGCATCGCCAACTCCTTCGTCTCGAGGGTTTCTCCGGTAAGCACCATGCTGCCTAGATCGCATCTTGCGATCTAGGCAGCACAAGCCTATCTCGTTGTTCATGCGTTGCTCGTGCTGAAGCCTTTTTGATGGCGGGCAACATAGTTATCTTAGATGTGTTAGGGTTAGCATTGTTCTCCGTATCATATGCTGTCGTAGTGCAACCCTTATGCATCTAGCCGCCCTTACACCTATCTTAGGTGTAGGGGCGGCACCCCGCTTGATCATAGTTTAGTAGATCCGATCCGTTACGGTTGCTCCTTGTTCGTCAATGATTAGTTTAACATCCGCAATAGTTAGGCCTTACAAAGGGTTGGAGGATCCAGCGGCGTGTAGGGTGGAGTTTGCTAGCCCTAGACAGGACGTTCCGGGGATCAACCTCGTGTTGGTTTTTAGGCCATGTCTAGGATCGGCTTACGGTCACCGTACGCGAGCGCGAGGCCCAATCGTGAGTAGGATGATCCGATTATGCGGTGAAAACCCTAAATCGTCGTAGATCGTTTTAACTTTATCTTGATCAAGCGGGACCACCATATATACGGACACCTTGTACGAATCATGGGTGGATCGGCTCTTTGAGCCGATTCACGAGATAACCCGAGAGCCGATCGAGGCTCGTATTTAACGTTTACGTGTATGCCATGCGGAAACTAAGCGAGGCATCATCCAACACCTTCCCGACCGGGTATAGGTCAGGTGGCACGCCCTTGCGATAGCATCGGACGTGTGACCGGGAGGCTTTGCGGGCCGTCGCTCGCGAGGGACCGGGGCCAGCCGCAGCCCTAGTTGTTCCCGGCTCTCTCGTGTTGCCGATCCATCGCCCGCCGGTGGGTTTCGACGCCAACACATTTCGGCACGCCCGGTGGGACAATCTTCGACATCCACCGCATCGCCATCTACATCCGAGATGGTGGAAAGCACTCCTGTCAAGTATGAGGATCTGACCGACGAGCTCAAGAAGAAGCATGACGAGATCAAGGCGGTCCTCGAAGCCGAACTCATCGGCTCTTTCCACGAACCCGCTCCCATGGCGTCGGGTGGAAGGGGTTCTCACCGAAGGCGCACTCGATGGAGTGGACCCGTCCACCCCGTCGGAAGAACGCACCAGGTCGCTGCGTCGGGAGATCAACTACATGGTGGCTCATTCGCTGCACCGCCACTACGAGAGCACTGGTAAACACTCGGAGCGTGTCGCTCGCGCGTGGTCCAGGAAATCATGAGCCATCGGTATGCTCCGTCGGGACCAGCTGCAGGGACTTACAAAGGAGAGATGCCACTCCAGTCCCATCCTCCGCTGCCGTTCGCATGGGCAGCACCGAAGTGCCGAACTCATCGGCATACGTCGTCTACAAGATTGGTGGTGATCCTAGTGACTACCAATTCCTACCCGAGGCGCCCAAGGAGATCCCGCACGGATACGCGTGCGCATACGTACTGGATCGCAATACTCGGGCACTCTCGAACCAGGTTGCAACGACAGGGGCCTCCGGAACGGCGGGAGGAACGTCGGGAGCCGAGCTTGAGAAGCAAACGTGGTTAGCTAAGTACGCCACTCCGAAAAACCTCCAGAGCCCAGCTCCTGCGGTTGGCTTAGAACCAGGAAAAGCAAGCATGGCTGGTCAAGTATGCCACCCCAGCGAATCTTCGACATTCGACACCTTCAGCCATCACCGCGGATCAGATTTGTACAATTCTGAAAGATCAGTTCGGCATGATGCCGAAAAGGAAGACGTTCGGCTATACCAAGCCGTACCCCAACGACTACGAATTGATCCCGCTACCACCCAAATATCGGCTCCCGGACTTCACAAAGTTTAGTGGATCAGATGGTTCCAGCTCCATCGAGCATGTGAGCCGATATTTGGCACGGCTGGGCACGATCTCGGCATCGGACGAGTTGCGTGTGAGGTTCTTCGCACGATCCCTCACGGGATCGGCTTTCGGGTGGTACACATTGCTGCCACCGAACTCCATCCGGACTTGGAAGCGAGTTGGAAGAGCAGTTCCATGAACGGTATCACTCGAGAGGCTTCCGAGGCTGGCATTGCCGATCTAGCACAAGTACGACGAAGCGCGGGGAGACGGTGTCGGAATACATCCAGCGCTTCAGGACCATTAGGAACCGATGCTATTCGGTTCACGTAAGTGAAAAAGAAGCGATCGAGTTGGCGGTGGTGGGTCTCTCATCATCGATCAAGGACGTGGCCTCCCAAGCGGACTACCCTTCATTGGCGCACATGGTGCGAAGCTGTCGGCATATGAACGAGCGCCACCCGGATGTTTACCGGGACAAATTCAAGCGTGCGGTAGCCCTGGTTGAGGCGGACGAGGATGAAGGTGCTGCGGGAGATCGAGAGGTAGCGATGGCTGAATGGACTCGAGCGGCGAGGCCCGTGTCCTGCAAATGGGTTAAGCCACAAGGCCCTCCAAAAGGGTTCGACTTCGACGTGACCAAAAGCGAGCAGATTTTCGATCTCTTACTCACGGAGAAGCATATAAAGGTACCCGAAGGCCCCAAGATCCCCACGGTGCAAGAGCTGAATGGAAAGCCATACTGCAAATGGCATAACACGTTCACCCACACCACTAACGACTGCAGGGTGTGGCAGCAGCAGATCCAAATGGCGATAGAAAATGGACGGTTAATTTTCAACCAGTACGCCATGAAGGTCGACACACACCCCTTCCCCGCCGTGAACATGGTGGAGTATACTTACCATGGAGGGTGCCGGCCGGATCTCTCGTGCAATATCAACATGGTAGGGCTTGGGAACCACTGCGGTAAGGACGGAGATGAGGGCGGCTGCTCTCATAGCAAAGATACGAGAGGAAGCCGCTCCACGCGATCGGCTCCGCCAAGACGGCAAGCGCTACGTCACAGAGGGAGAAGTGAAGAACATAAGATATCAGCGACCTCTCTCTGATCACCTCCTCAACAAGTATGTGAGTCGGTATGACCAATGCCGGCGATACGGCGATGATGATGAAAGAGATCGTCTGGCCAGAGAAGCCAGAAGACATCGTCGGCACGATCGCGATGAGGAGGAGCACGAGCGCCGGGCCAAGGAAAAGTCAGGGGAGCGAGACGACGTGGATAGGCACTTGGGACTGCCCCTTCTTCGGACAACTGCTGGGATTCGAGGAATGAGCCGATTGCCCACAATCGGCAATTGCCCGAGAATGCAACCGGAAGAAGAAGGAGACAGCCAACGTGTCCGTGTTCAAGCGCCTAGGGCCTCTCCCGCCACAAAGCAAGCGTGTCTGAGTCCCCTCGGTTAGAAGATCTCGAGGATTCGGAAGACGAGGGGGAAGAAGAAGACAGGTACCACCGGCCAAGGTGGTGCCCCGATGGGCTCGGCCGTTCCCAAAGCGCGGGGTTCAGCGATTGCGCGGCCCGGAGGAAGCCGAAAGGCTATACTTGCATACAGCGAGGAAGGCACGGCCTGATGCGGCTGCGAAAGTTCAGCGAACCCTGGATGAAGAGGGTCGTCCACGGAAAATGGAGTGGCGCCCCAAGCAAAGGAAAGCCGATGATGAAACATCGGCTGGCACAAACATGGTGCTCGTCCTTCCGACGAAGCTTAGTGCTCCACGATTACACGATGCACTCGAGGTGGACGACAGCAAGCGCACCAACATGATAAAGTCAGAGATTGGGCTGGTTTTATCCACCGGCCTGACCGAGTAGCAAAAGCAAATTAATGAGCAGACGTGGCGAGGCTGATCCTTGTGATCGGCCCCAAAAATTTGTGGAGGAACATTACAAAACCTTCATCGAACAAGCAACGTGGAGGCCGATTCCAGCAATCGGCCAAAATTATCCTCACCATCCATTACTGCTCGGGTTCAACGTTTGATCCAGCGGGGAATACCTAAAGAGCCGACACCATCAATTCTCTTGACAGAATCGGCTCGGGGGGGCACCTAGGTGGATAAAACAGGAGGATACGAAGTAGGAGTATCAAGTATGGGGGCCGACACATAAAATCGGCCGTAAAAATTCAAAAAATTTTAAGCACAGCCGATGCATGGCCATCGACTTAAGGATATAACTGTTATGATCAGAGGATCAATGGAGCAGGAACTGGGCCACGAAGAGAGACTTTAATGGAAGAACTCCTCAATGGAGTGGTTTAATGGCTCAGATCCTCTCTTCAAAAACAATGTCGAGAGCGAGCATGGATGTGCGGATCGGGCCAAGGGTGGGTTGCCTCGGATCCACCGAAGGAAAGGAGCCGATCCGGCCTGCAAAGACAAAGAAGCGGACCGAAGAAGCTCGGGGGGGCAGCTCACCCTGAAGGTTCTCTGCTCTGGAGAGCCGATTTTGTTGGGAATCGGCTGGCTCTGCATGATAGTTCTCTCAGACATGATCTAGCCCGGGTCCATTTGTCCGAATGGCATGCCCTTGTCTCCGTTTCGCCTTGAGCGAGACTCGGGGGCAGCTGGCTTGGTGGATGCTCTGTTTTTGAAAGCCGATTGGGTGGCCATCGGCTAGTCCTGCGCCGCGATTTTCGTCAAGGGTGGTGATCTGGCGGAACTCAAATTCATTGTTCGAAAGGATGAAGGATAGTTCATGAAGACTTGATGCGCCGACATCGGCTTTTTGAGTTTTGACCAAGATTGCAGTCACCCTGTGGTCGAAGAAAGGGAGGGCGGATTATGAGAGACCGATGCGTTGCCATCGGCTCATTGAGAATCGGTTTAGAAGAAATCGGCAAAGTCAAATTGGGGAAACTTCTTCATTCATAAACATGAGTTCTTACAAAGAAAGAGCCGATTGCTCAAAGAAGGAAGAACAAAAGAAGGGTCTATTGACCAATCTACTACTTGCTAGGCCTACACTAGTAGATCCTAATCTATGGGCCATCGCTGCCCTCGTCGGCATCCTCGGAACTCTCATCGGCACTGCTGCCGATGGGCTCCTCGTCGCTACTCCCGTAGCCCTCTACGGGAGCTTCATCCCCGTCTTCATCGTCGGCTGCTGTCGTCGTCCCACCACATGCGGAGGCGTTTCGCCGGCGGGTAGCCCTCGAGGGAGTCGTCGTCGTCGTCGTCGTCGTCTTCCTCTTCCTCTTCTTCGGAGGTGAGGCAGCCGTCCCGGGGGAACCGGTCGTCCTCGCTTTCGACTCCGATTCCCGTCGGCGAGGAACTGAAGATCTTCATCCCCGCTGGTCAAGGACTTGTCGTCCTCGGACCAGATGGAGGAGGCGTGGCTTTCCTCGTCCCATTCCTCTAGGGCGCGGATTTCCGGCGGCGTCTCGCGGGAGGAGGAGGACCCGTAGGAAAGCTCGGAGGAGGAGGAGGAGGAAGAAGACATGGTGGCACAGAGGGTTTTTTGGTGCTAATGCGAGGAGGACGAAGGAGGAGCAAGCTGTTTAGAACGGTTAAATAAAAGGGATATGAGGGAGATTCAATGCCACGGCGGTTTCGAGGAGATGTTGCGCAACGGGAAAATTTTGCGGCCACGTGGAGAAGTGGAGGGGGCAAGGCATCATGATGAGGATTCTGCGGCGGTTTACGCTCCGCCACGACATGACCCGACGAAAGAAAAGCGTAATGATTTTGGAAATGTCATTTCCAAAACCGGGGGGCATGTGTTATCACCAGAATTTGACCGAGTCAGAGGTGGGCCGCGATCAAGATGGGCTTGAAGAATATATATATAAGAAATACGTGAATCGGCCTTACATGCAAAGTTTGGGCTAGTTTGCCCTTGTATCTGTAACATATTAGATTACGTGTCGATTAGGAGTTAGAGTTTTACCCGTGCACGGTTAGGTGCACGCTTGAATTAGAAAGTCCCTTGGACTATAAATATGTATCTAGGGTTTATGAAATAAACAACAACCAACGTTCAACACAAACAAATCTCGGCGCATCGCCAACTCCTTCGTCTCGAGGGTTTCTCCGGTAAGCACCATGCTGCCTAGATCGCATCTTGCGATCTAGGCAGCACTAGCCTATCTCGTTGTTCATGCGTTGCTCGTGCTTGAAGCCTTTTTGATGGCGGGCAACGTAGTTATCTTAGATGTGTTAGGGTTAGCATTGTTCTTCGTATCATATGCTTGTCGTAGTGCAACCCTTATGCATCTAGCCGCCCTTACACCTATCTTAGGTGTAGGGGCGGCACCCCGCTTGATCATAGTTTAGTAGATCCGATCCGTTACGGTTGCTCCTTGTTCGTCAAGGATTAGTTTAACATCCGCAATAGTTAGGCCTTACAAAGGGTTGGAGGATCCAGCGGCGTGTAGGGTGGAGTTTGCTAGCCCTAGACGGGACGTTCCGGGGATCAACCTCGTGTTGGTTTTTAGGCCCTGTCTAGGATCGGCTTACGGTCACCGTACGCGAGCGCGAGGCCCAATCGTGAGTAGGATGATCCGATTATGCGGTGAAAACCCTAAATCGTCGTAGATCGTTTTAACTTTATCTTGATCAAGCGGGACCACCATATATTCGGACAGCTTGTACGAATCATGGGTGGATCGGCTCTTTGAGCCGATTCACGGGATAACTCGAGAGCCGATCGAGGCTCGTATTTAACGTTTACGTGTATGCCATGCAGGAAACTAAGCGAGGCATCATCCAACACCTTCACGACCGGGTATAGGTCAGGTGGCACGCCCTTGCGATAGCATCGGACGTGTGACCAGGAGGCTTTGCGGGCCGTCGCTCTGAGGGACTGGGGCTAGCCGCAGCCCTAGTTGTTCCCGGCTCTACTGTGTTGCCAGTCACTGTCCGTCGGTGGGTTTCTGACGCCAACAACAACATAGTAGCAGGCTATAAATTTTGTAACAACGACTGAGCAAGATGAAGTTATGATGGCTACATCTACAGAGCACGGAATGTAAACCAAAAATAGAAGTTACGATGGCAAAAGCTAAAGAGGAGGGAATGTGAACCAACATGTGCCAAGTGCAATTACTTAATTTTGGCCGTGAACTAAATAATACTCCTGAACTTATAGTGAAGGGGATGCAAATCAAGATGTTTCGGGATATAAACTTGTAATGAGCAACACATAGAGGATAGTTAATCTTTGGAGCTTAGGATGGACC
>NC_061514.1:133675203-133702059 GCF_022539505.1 Lolium rigidum
TTAAATGCCCGCAAGAACTTTTTGTTTGAATTTTTGTTTTCGTTTTGGTGGATCTCATTTATATATTTAATGTGTTGGATTGGTGGTGGTTTTGGTCAATTTGGAGTTGTTTTGCAAAATGGCAAAAGTGACATGATCTTCTCTTTATTTCAGCATCACTACTTGTCACCTTGTTACTGGTCAACCTAGTCAACTCTAGCCATGGTGGTCAACATCAAAGTTACTCACCTTGACATGGTCTTGGATGACCTGGCTTTGGTTGACCTAGTTTAGTTCAAGAATTGAGAAAACCAGAGGGGTAAAGTAGTGAAGAAATTATTTTTGGGTCATATGACCATTATCATATGTATGAAGAAAACTTGATTTCCTTGTGTTTTATTCTTGATCCAAGGATGCAATTGTGTTAGTTTATCATATCTAAGTATTTTCCAAGCAAGAGGGCAAGCAATTATGGCCTAGGGTGAAGAGTTGCAATTTGGCATATTGTGTATGTAAGTGAAATATGGGTTTTTCTCTATTTCTTCTCAAATTAGGGTTTGATCATCTTTGTTAGGGTTCACATAGCAATTGATAATCATGCTAACACTCATCATGGCAATTGCCCATAAGAAAACCACTCAAATGCATGAAACTATATGTGGCACTATATGCATATAAGAAGTTTTTGTTTGTTGCAAATTTTGAATAGTTGAAACTCTCTCTTGATTTTATTATTGTTGAAACTTGGGATGTTACAGTATTCGTCGGAGGAGTCGTCGTCCTCCTCTTCCTCCTCCTCGTCGGAGGAGGTGAAGTCATCCCACGAGAAGCGATCGTCCTCGCTCCCCGCCTCCAGCTCCCCGTCGACGAGGAACTGGAGATCCTCTTCCCTGTCGGTCAAGGACTTGTCGTCCTCGGACCAGACGGAGGAATCATGGTCCTCTAGGTCCCACTTCTCCGGGGCGTGAAGGTCGTGCGCCGCCAGCGAGTCCCACTCCGGTGTGGGCTCACGGGAGGAAGAAGATGAGGAGGAGAGGCCTGATGAGGCAGAGGAGGAGGAGGAGGAGGAAGACATGGCTACGGAGGAAGGGGGTTTTTTGCCGACGGCTAGTACGGAGCAAGAGGATGAAGAGGCGAACTGCTCGGCGCGGTTAAATAAAGGGATATAGTGGAGAGTTAATGTTACAGCGGTTTCCGAGGAAGTGGTGCCAAAGAACTGTCAAATCGTGCAGAGAAGTTGAGAAGGCAAGGCATCATGATGAAGGATACTGCGACGGTTCTGCTCTGCCACGACGTGACCCTACGAAGAAAAAGCGAGTGGTTTTGAAATTATCATTGCCAAAACCGAGGGGGCATGTGTTATCACCAGATTTTAACCAAGTCTGGGGATGGGCCGTGATTAAATGGGCTTAGAGAATATGCACGGAAAATATTCCTGAACCGGCCTTGTATAAGAAGTTTGGGCTAGATTGCCCGTGTATCTGTAAATTATAGTAGGTTACGTGTCGGTTAGAATTAGGAGATAGAGTTTAGCTCATACACAGTTGGGTTTATTCCCAAGTTAGAAAGTCTACGGACTATAAATATGTATCTAGGGTTATTGAGAAAGGAGGACGATCGCGTTCACAACAAATCAATCTAGGCGCATCGCCACCCCTTATTTCGAGGGTTTCTCCCGGGTAAGCAACATGCTGCCTAAATCGCATCTTGCGATCTAGGCAGTATCCGTTTATTCGGTGTTGGTATTGCTCGTACTGAAGCCTTTTTGATGGCGAGCAACACCCTTATCGTAGATGTTTTGGGGCTGACGTCGATGCTTTCATGATATACTTGTTTAGCTACGCTGCCCCTCAATATCTAGCTGCCCTTACGCCTATCTTAGGCGTAAGGGCAGCATCTTGCTTGTTCTTTATTTAGTAGATCTAATCCGTTATAGGTTCCTTGTTCTTCAAGGATTGGTTTGATATCCGCATGGTTAGGCCTTATAAACGGGTTGGACGATCCGGTAGTGCGTAAGGTGTGGTTTATTAAGCCCTAGAGGGATTGTTCCGGGGATCAACTTCGTGTTGGTTTTTAGGCCTCTTTAGGGCTGGTTTTCCATCATCTTACGTATCTGCTAGGCTCAACTACGCGTAGGATGTTCCGGTTATGCGGTGAAAACCCTAGACTATCGTAGATTAGTTTAGCTTGATATCGATAAAGCATGATCCCCATGTCATTATAAATCTGACGTGAACCATGGGGCAATGGGCTCTTTGAGCCGATCCACAGGGCAACCTAAGAGCCTATCGGGGCTCGTATTTAATGTTTACGTGTTTGCCATGCAGAAAACTAGTCGAAGCAATCCATCACCTTCCTGACCAGGTATAGGTCAGGTGGCACGCCCTCGCAACCGCCAGGACGTGCGCCAGAGGCATTGCGGGCCGTTGCCCGAGGGACCAGGATCCACCGCAGTCCTGGGAGCCTTCCGGCTCTACGGTGTTGCCCGTCGCTGCTCGCCAGTGGGTTTTTGGTAGGCAACACAAGTACTAGGACCCGTTGACAATTGGGTTTGAGAACATCAACTAGAGATGAGGGGCTTGGACGCTATATATGTCGCTCGAGAACGTCAACGTCGAGGAAATGGTGGAGGTGTTGATGAGCTTGCTCTACACGAGGGAGTGGTCGGGCGTCGACGGAGTTTGGGTCAATTTGTGGCGATTGTGATTAGGGTTTGAGTTGTCGCCTCCGCCTATAAAACCCGTCGTCCTTCTCTATCGCCACCACAGTTGTTGTCGTAACATAAGACCTTCCATCCACCTCCACGAAAATGTCACGCCGCAATGCGACGACCTACTCCATGCTGGGATGCAACAATCGTGTGTCGAGATGTATCTCTGCCTCCACCACCACCCGGCAGAAGAACCTGTGTCGCCTCCGCTCAAACCAAAGCTTGATGAGGCCGATATGGAGGAGTTCGCCGCCCTCGACGCGCAGTTCATGGTTGAAGCGGAGCAATAAGCGGTGGTAGAGGTGATGCCAGAGGATGATGAGGAGCAGGGGTACAAGGACAACGACGACCTGCATGACTGCATCGACGGGCTAGGATGGGAGGAGTAGGTGGCGGGGCAAAGGGCTATCGTCGAGTCATATGGGTCATTGCAGAAGCTCAAGGACGACTACCGTGCCCGAGAGGAGGAGTTCGATGATGGCGGCGCATCGTCGGAATTTCCATCGAACATACGCCTATTGAGGAGGAGGCTAACTTCTTCATGGTGGCAGCACCATTATAGGAGAAAGGGTAACAACAACAATGTTGGCCCGTCGAGCATCTAGAAAGACGACAAATTGGCTAGGCTTTAGCCATTTTCATTCAATTTTGTAACATATAACAAAAGTTGAATAAAAACTTTAATTTTTCTCGTATTTTATTGTTTGTGTAGGCCTTGTTTGAGGGACACGGTTGGGAGCGAGCCAGCCTATTCATAATCTTAAAAAGCGGTATAAGGAAACCCATAAGTAATAAATATTACAAAAACTCTTTAGATCACCTAGACGACTACAAACACTCAAATGAGCCAAAGACGCGTCGTCGTTCTCGCCCCTTCCTCATTGGAGTCGGGCAAAACTTGTTATTGTAGAGCTTGTTGTACTAGACAAACAAAAATTCGCCATGCTAAGCCACAAAAGGACCAAAGCATGAGAGAAAAAACCGTCATCGATGAAGATGAAGATAAGCGTACCCTAATCATTTTTTTTTTTTTTGCATCCATCGTGACCCAAAGCTTCATCTCATTCTTGGAAGTCCCTGGGAGAATTGTAGTAGGGGTGGATTTATTTTGGAAGACCATCACGTTTCACTTATTCCAATCGTCCAACTAGTTAACATAGTGTGGGAGTCCATTGCCTTTCGGTTCGAAGAGGCCTTGCAAGACATTAAGAACTACCATTCATCTATGGATAGCTAATTTCCCAAACGAAAGCGCAAACTCACGCAAACTCCCACATGAATCCGAGATCTTGTTGCTTTATCAATTCCATTGAGCCAACTTCCAAAAAAAAAGTTGGAGGAGGGATGTTATATGTGAAGTGGACTACTCTCCAAACTAGACGTGCAAAAGGACATGAGATAAAAAAGGTGGTCAATATTTTTCCGAGAGTCACAAAACACACTTAGTACACCCATTACATCGCATTTTCGACATGTTATATTTAGTTGGAAACTTTTTTATAAAGAAACCACATGAAATCTTTATCCTCACTGAAACCTTAATTCTCCACAAGTATTTTTAAGGAAATCATATGCATATTCATACAATCAGCACACATAGACTTAACCGAAAAGATATCATTTGTGGTCAAGTGCCATCTAAAACTATTTGGTTCATCATTCAGCACTACTCCCATTATTCTCCGCATAAGACATATACAAATGTCCCATTTATCCCCGTTAAGCCGACAATTATCCAATATTCAAAAGTTTATTGGCCAAGACGTCTCCTACTAACATGTCTTTATGCGTAACAATATTCAGATACTGGGATGCTAACGGCGAGTCGCCAAGCCATGTCTTCCGAAAACAGGTATTCATGCCATCTCCGGATCCCCGCTGAAAAAGTTCATCTTTACATAAACCCTTCCAAGACGGATAATCTGCTGCTATTCATGCAGCACACGATTGATTTTCAGATATTGTTCCGTGGACGGACCAGGCTCGCTAACTCCCACACGGGACCCTGTTCCTGACGTACGCATCGTCATCATCAGGCACGGCAAGTAACGTGGTGAGTGGTGACGCCGTGACGGTATAGTAGACGCACGCGGTTGATGGCTGTTTTTTGTGTGAACGCTAGCTTGATATGGTGGCTTTGGACTCAAGTTTCCAGGCGTTGCTGAGCATCATGTATACATGTGGGCAACTAGCTAGCTAGCTAGACATATAGGTCGCTCGTGCGAACGTTACATGCGATTGACGATGTATCGTGTATCAGCTGCGATCGATCGGGGTTGTGCACAGCGACGAGACAACGAATCATATTTGGGTTGGTGTCGCGCGATATAGGGATGCTGCTGGAGCGGTGGTGGCCGGCCTTGTGGGGCTGGAGAGAGTAGGATCGCCCCAATTAATCATACCGGTGATACTCCATGTTTCATGGATCATGTTGTGTCAGATGTTATCAACCGTGCGTGCGTCTGAAGACTGAAGATGCGGCGATCAAGGGGCGTAAAGCCTACGAAAGTTTTTTTTGTTTGACCAAACCAGCCTCGCTCGTCGAAACCACCCAGTTTTACAAGAACGATTTAGAAAAAGAAAAAACGGAACTAATAGAAAAAAGAACATCTACCAGAGGCATAATATTTGACAAGAACCTAAGTTTTGATACTTCCCTCTCGTGAACAAACTGTCACAGAACACTCCAGCCAAAACGAACAGACAAGGGGTGTCGAGAGGGCAACAAAATGTAGAGAGAACCATCAGAGATCACTCTTGCACCGTCGGAGTCCAACTGTGTGATCTTGAGAAAGCTTCTCGTCTCACCAGCTTGATCTTCTCCATGCCTTCTTCAAGATTTTTTCGTCTTTTAGGCTTTTCTGTCAAATTGCCCATCATGCTACAACATCTATACACCACCGTTGATGGATCATGCATCTAGGAATTTTGCTCTAAAACATGCATCATTTCTTGCCTTCCACAGAGCTTTCGTTGGGACGGACTATAAGAATCTATCCAAACCCCAGCTATGGCATGAACCCCTATTGGTGGTCTAACTAATCCCATAACGTAAATGAGTACTTGCCAGATCAACCTAGCCAAGGTGCACTGGAATAACAAATGATACATATTGTCTCGTCATGTCCACAAAAGTAACATTGATCATTCCCGATTCCCAGTCCAGACTCTTTTACCAAGATTATCTTTTGTTACAATACTATAATTCAACAAAGCCTATGCAAGGTGGTGGCTTCGCTCATCGCAACCATGCATATATGCCCAACGGTGGAGCACTGATTGTTGCAAAGTGATATGATGGAACAATGAGGTCAATTTGACAGGTTGGCAGCCAGGGTTCAAAACATATGGGCGGAGCTCATAGTAGGGCAGGGTAGGGTAGCCGCTATACCTTGATTTTTGGCGAAAACTTTCAAATGCAACTGTTTTCCTGAAGTGACGAGGGGAGTGCATGGTTGCATCCCTGGAGAGCTTGCACCCATAGGGGGTGGGCCGACTCGGAGGCCCAGTCAAGCATCAAGAAAATCAACTTGAAGCGCGAGATGGCGACTTAGCGATGAAGTAATCAATTAGTATCTCAACCGGGGAGGGGCAAACCCTAGCCGCCGCCGCCCCGTCCGCCCTCCCCCCTCTCTCCCTCCTCGTCGCCCCTCGAGGTGCTGCCGGCCAAAGGCCGCGGCGCCGGTGAAGGGGGCGGCGGGGATTTGGCCCTCGGCTGCGGTCCCCGGCGCCAAGCACAGCCGCATGGAGGAAGGTGGCCAGGCTGGGCTTGCCAGGGCTGAGGCCGCTGCCCGGTGACGCTCTCCACCCCCGACGCGTCTCCCCCTTGGTCGGCGACTCCGGCAGCCGCTCCTCCGTTCGTGGCGGCGGGTGGCTCTCGGGATCTGGCGGCTCGGTGGCGGCGGGCTTCGGTGCTGGAGGGGCTGCTGGTGGTGGTCTCAGCGGGGGCCCTGGACACCGGAGCGGCGGCTCCGGATGGTGGCAGCGGTGCCGTCTTCTTCGCGGCGAGCGGTGGCCCGTGGCCCTGGCCGTGTGGGCGGCAGGGTTGCGGTGAGATCTAGTCCGGGGTGTCATGGCGGCCGGTGAAAACCGAGCCTCAACCTCGGTCTTGGCGGATGATGGCGGCGTCGGGCGACGTCGTTACCTTGTCGAAGGCGTCATCTTTGCCCGTCTTGGCACTACACTCGGCGGGTTCGGGATGCGCGGCTGCCGGTGAAAACCGTGCTCCGACCTCGGTTGGCGGACGATGGCGACGTGTCACGCCGCTACCTTCTTGAAGGCATCGTCGTCGCAGCCTGCGGTCTCTCACTCGTGCTGCTCCGGGGAAACCCTAGGTCCGGGTCTCCCGGATCGGACGATGGCGGCGCGCTCTGCGTCGTTCTACCTCTTGGGGCATCGTTTTGGAGCAGCTGCTGGATGTTGGCGGATGTTGGTGGAGTGGATGGTGGAGCCGTCTCGGCGTCATGGTGGCATCGACGGCAGGTCTTGCAAGGTTAATGCGATTATCTCTCTTGAAGATGGAGTCGAGGAAGACGGCGGAAGCAACTCCTGTGGCGTGGGCGTTGGCGTGCGCTGAGAGTCTGCTTGACTGGATGTGCTTCTCACCTGCTATTGGGCGGTTTGGGAAGGCATTTAGTTTGGATGATGTGAGTTGGTGTATTGTCACCCTATACATCCCACTGTAGGTATAGTTAGGTTGCTTCGAGAGTGATCTTTTGTATTGTTTCTTGTAAGGCTTCATGAATAATCTAATAAAAAGCCGTGTGCATCCTTTGGATGCAGAAGCTGGGGCGATTTTTCCCCCTTTTCGAAAAAAAAAATTAGTATCTCAACCGATTCGGTCTTATCCTGTAAAACCGTAAACCCCGAGTCGTCCATATAAGGCTTTCCACCTCTCTCAAGCTACCCCATGTAGCATCTGTCGTAACAAAACGTCGACATGAAGAATTTGAGTGGTCATACGTTAAAACGGACTTCGTATGAGAAACTATGCTTGTTTCAGTGAACACTTCACAAAACCGATTTTGATTCGAAACCATGGACTAGATGTAGTTTAGCTAGAAACCGACTATCTCTCTCTGCAATACATAATTCTCAATTAAAAAACCCGACTCTAAACAATGTCCTAGGTGGGATATTTAAGCAGGACTTGAGGGAATTTTTGCCATCTCATGAGGTGTGGCTGAAACCAACTCTAGGTATGTCGTGGATTACGTTTTATGGTTTTGCTTTGGCTTTGTATATATTTTATTGATCTAAAATTATAAATGTATTAGTTCGGTCAATGTATTTTATTAATAAAGATGTGAGACATGTTTCTCAGTTGGAGAAATTATGCTTGAGAGTCCCCTTAGAAGATGTGACAATTTACGCATATAATTATAGAAAAGGGTCAAGACACCATGTTATTGTTGAATAATTTTACAATGTGAAAACCTTTCTTTGTTTCTATACACTCTATAACCACCCATTTTGAACGTGATGGCTAGAGATATTTAAAAATCTTGATGGCTAGTATTAAAGAAGATTTTCAAAAGGAGGTATAGGTTTGTCACTGCCTGGGACTTCCGAAGTTGGTGACAGCTCACACAAGGCATGTCAAGAGGTGCCTATATAATGCTACAAATCATCGCCAGGGAACACAGATCCGTGCTCATATGAAGATACACACCATCAATCAACCCACGTTCTACTCTTTAAAGTTGTTCCTGCCGCTTTATATAAAGACCTTGCCGACCTACGCCACAAAGTATAGAGATTTAGGGTTTTACCATCTTCTTTTGCTTGCATCATCATCGTAGTGTACTCCATCCGTCTTACTAGTGTGCACCAGTGAATGGGAGAGTAGGTCTTTGAAACCGCTCGTGTTTGTGATCATGTAATAGAGAAGGTGAATTAGGTTTTTGAAAAGTGTTGCGCGCGATTGCTCATGATCTTCATCATAGCTCGTCTTCAACTCATCCTTGTGGCTAGGTTGCATATTCGTCGCCACTCGTGACCGCGACTGCACCTACAATCGATCGATACTTTTGTGGTGCTCCTGATTCCCTGTTTAACATGATCTACGAGTACATATTTAGCTGCTATATTAGCTGCTACATGTTTATGTTCATCATGTTGTCGAATACAACTAGTTTTCTTTTAGGTAAACCACGTGCCATTCATATAGCACCAAAGGGTACATCACACGCGTTACAGAAGATCCCAGAAACACCCAGGTGTTCCATAAAAAATGCAAAGAGAACCCTAGAAAACAAAAAATAACAAATAAGCTCTTATAGGTCCCTCCACAAAATGCTAACGTTGCTCGCCGCCGACCGCGTCGTTGCCGAAGCCCCGCCGTAGAGAAGGAAGACGATCTTCCGCCGCACCCAAAAGATCCGTCAAACACCATCGCGGACCACGCCGCTTTGCGAGCCGATTGTGCGACTCGCCGCAGAACAGCGAAGCCGAGTCGTTGGGGCTCGTCGGTCGAGCTGAGCTCGTGCTCGCCGGATCTCAAATCAGTCGCCTTCAGCCGATGAAGAGGAGCTGATCCGCCAGCCGCTTGCCACCGCTGAAGAACTGAAACGCCTGGCCTTCTGAGGAACCACCGCCGCCATCCTAGATGCAGGCGACACACGCCGGCCACAGAGCTCCTGTACATGTCCACCCGGCCATCCAACAGTGCTGGAGGAGGCGCCGCCGCGATGCAGAAGAAGCCGGAGGAACAAAAGATCCAAGGGGGTTGTCGCCGCCGCCGCCACACCGGCAATCCCAGGTAGACCTGCTGCTTTTAGATCCGCCGCCGACCATGTCGGGAGAGAATCAAAAGCACACTTATTCGTCATCACCGGCGCTAGCAGAGCAGAGTCGTCGGACGGCAGAAAACCTAGACTACAGAGACCTAAGTCTACTGCAGTACATGGCCCGCACGCGTGGCTCCGGCGACCCCTCCCCCACCGATGGCGAAAGGCCGTCAGGGGAGAGAAGCTAACAGAGACCAGCGTCGGAAAGTTGGATGCCTTGAGGACAGACGAGTTCGCCCGTGGAGTCACCCCTGGACGCGCTTTGATAGAGATGGTCTACCGGGCGAGCCCCCGTAGTTCCGAATGCAACTAGTATGTTGAAGTCACACGTGGTAGTAGCTGTTTATATCATTTTTAATAATCTAAAATTAATTATGAGATTATTGGCTAATTATCCAACCGTGTGTTGCTATGGCTATTCAAATTCCTTTACTCGTTAAGAAAATTGAAGCTCCACCTCTAATACACATCCCCCAATTGAACAAGAAAAATATTACACATAACAAAAACTGATTAGTTTCATCACTTTGTTGTCTAAAGGAATGGCAAGGAAGAAAATAAATTACAATCCTTCTCTAAGTCACATCACATTACATTAATTTACAATGTGCCCTGATGGTGCTCCGGTGATGGCGCCAGACAATCTTGTTGGCAATTGTTGTGGAAGCGTTTGAGAAACACCAAGAGGAAGGTGTGATGAGCATAGCAGCAAGTTTTCCCTCAGTACAAAACCAAGGTTTAATCGACCAGTAGGAGGACTTCTGAAGGTGTTGTTGGCTGACTAGTGGCAGGGCGCACTACCGGCGTCAGCAATAACGTGAAACCTGCACACAACACAACCAATGTACTTTGCCCCAACTTGCAGTGAGATTGTCAATCTCACCGGTTTGCTGAACACAAAGGATTGAACGTATCGAGTGAAAAGATATGTTTGCAGAAAATAAACTGAACATGATTGCAATAGAATTTATCAGTAAAGGAAATATGACCGGGGTACACAGTTCACTAGAGATGTCTCTCCATAAAGATAAACTAGACCATGGAAGCGCGCATTGCCGCGCCCGTCCATCCGAAAGTAAGTGTTATTGAATATATGAGAGGAAAAATGGCAAAAGATGAAACTGGAGAAATCTAGACAATATAAGTGGCGCGGATCCTGTAGGAAAATTCTAAATGACTATACTGATTTGAGTGCACCTGCTGAACCAACGACATACATATGATGAATAGAAAATTCTTTGCAGAAGAGAATCTCAGGTGTAGCAAAAACAATGTACACATGTATTTCTGTTGTATGGTTTGTGGGCAGTAAACACGCCTTTGTTTGTTCCATAGGGACTTTTTTTGCGAAGCAACCTGGCATTTTATTTATTCATCACTGCGTAAGTCTTTATAAAGCACTGATCAAGATAGTCAGGTACGACATTACAGCAGGTTTGCTCATACTTACTACTACAACCTCGTTTGGCTAAAATGTCAGCAACCCCATTACAGCTGCAATGGGCATGGTGCACCATCTCTTGGAAGTCGGCAAGTCTATTCTTTGATTCCTCAACCAGTGATCATTTTGGTATACTCAGCTCCTCCGCCAGAACAAGAGCCTGACAAACAGGCCAGCAACTCCACGATCTCCACATCTGTGATTTTCTCCAGCTTGTATGAACGTGCTCCGATCAGAATTTGCTATGATCCATCCCCTTGTAGGTTCTTACTGCTGGGTGCAGGTTCATATGAGCATCATGTTGGTACAGGTTCACCCATTCCTGCAGCAGAAAGTGAATTTTCAAAGCTACTGAAACTGGGTTGTTCAGTGTATCTTCATGTACATCAATATTTGTAGCTTCCAAAATCTCGTATAAAGTTGTAAGAAAATCTTGAGCATTATTTTCTGCCATCACCTGCATAGCATCAAGCATCCACCATTTGAGTGTCCAGGCCGTTTGTCGATCATCGGACGGTCGCGACATTTTAATCCCGCGGGCCGTCTCAACTTCACGCCAAACATCATGAGAGTACGGACATGACCAGAACCGATGAATTGTAGACTCCTCTCGTGAACAAAAAAAAAATGCATTTAACACCAACTTTAATGTGTCTTTATCAATGAAAAAAATAGCGCGCTATTTCACGCTAATAAAGGCGCTATGGCGTATTTGCGAGTTGGACGCTACGCTATGCATTCTAGGCACGCTATGATGCTACACGCGCTATTTCACGCTATTTGGCGCTATTCGCTATTCCGCATAGCACGCTATTTTGCAGAGTAGTTTTTTTAGTAGCTCATTCCATATTTTGACCCACTTGCGTATCCTAAATTCCTAATCCATGCAACCCTAGACAAAGAAACTCAGATCGCACACTCCCCAACTCCTTGTCACCTGCTCTGCCCGGCAGGCGACGACGTGATAGCGCAGCTGCGCCCCCTTCTCCTCTGTCAATCGGTAGTAAGCGGCCACGCCTAGCTTCACCTTCACGCCTTCACCCCGTGCCTCCTTTCCCCTCCTTCAGTCCTTCTAGTTCGGGACAATGTGAATATGAACTATGGTTTGTGATTTTGAGACTATGTCATATCAAGTTATGGACTATGTGAACTATCTCTGGTTGATGTTTGGCTGCAAAATATCATATCCGAGATTTTATAGCTGCAGAGTGCTATATCTATTATTATATATATGCTGAAATCCTGAATTTTCATATTTTTTTGTTAAGCGCTATTTTGAAAAATAGCACGCTATTAGCACGCTATAGAGTCTATAGCATTTTTCTGAAGCCCACGCTATTTATGTTAGCGCGCTATTTTTTTCATTGGTCTTTATATGAGAGCCTACTGCCACCTCTTTTTGCATCACTCTTCAAGCATGAACTTTATATTTGTGTTGGGTGGATACATCCCATTGTCGTAACCAGCCTTTGTGCCGATTAACCAACTCCTCTGAGGTATTACTTTCTTCATTAGCTGACTTGTTGGCATCTCTGGCATGACGGTATGTTGATCGAACCATAAAAACACCCGATTTGGTAAGGTTCAATACCCAAAGTCTTCCCCTACACCTTCAACGATCTTTATTTGCAATATATCTGTGGCATAGAGTGGGAAGCAAACCCTCCTTATCACTTCTTCGTTCTACTCAAGGGTCCCTTTTTAAACAGGTCAGACACCCGTTTTAGATTATTTTTGCTTAAAACTAACCGAATAGGTGCCGCAATGTGCATCTTAGAATGCAAGGGTCAGTCCAGCAATTTACTAACACCACTGTTTCCAACACCACACTTTCGTACTTGTACGGTATCAGAACCAACAGTACCCATCATTGCATGGATAAAAGAGAAATTCGTTGTCTGCCAGTTATAAGGCAATTATGAAGTACTAAACGACAATAGTCTGAAAATGGGAAACGAACACTTGATTTTCCAGTGGAATATTGAAGGACAACTTGAAGGCTGAAGAGAAGGATTTACATAGAGTGAAAGACAAAACCTAGTTTTCTTACCCGGGCGTGAGATTGTCGTGTAAAAAAGAATAACACAAAAAAAATTATATGAACTGAGTTGATGGGTTTTCAACTAATCAATCTACTCAAATTGTTGTCCCCCATGCAGCTGAATCTCTTGAAATTAGATGATGACTTCAAACCACTGTATTTTTTTCCATTTTTTAGAGGGATACTAACCCAAATGGTTATTTGTTTTTTAGCGGGGAGGGAGAATCTATGTGGTTCCATGACGACAAGACAACTTCTGTTTTTATCTTACAGTAAATACTGAAAACAATTAACTCGCAGAAAAAAGCTAAACATAACTGAAAGATAAGCCATGGGAAAAGATACCTGGTTGTGTCACAAACTTTTCCTTTTTTTCTTCTGAATGATACGTACTCCAATTGGTAAGTAGTAACCTAGAGAGAGAAATCGAAAGATCAAACGACTAAAGATTTTGTAAAAAAAATTGTACGTGATATTGTTTTCATCAATTTAGTATCGAACAATAATGCTACAGTGCAAATATAGCATGTTCTACACAATTCTGAAAACGTGAAGGGACATATATCTAGGAGGTTCAAGATCTTATCAAGTCATCATATGCATTTTCCTGATCAAAGTTATATTAATATCTATTATCTGTATGATCATAAATGACAAGATTCAAAAAGGTCCGTAACCAGCCTTAATGTAATATACTGGGTATGTATGACAGTCAAATTTTCTTTGACATACAAACTGTACATTATATAAATATTATGGTCACCTAATGCTAGAGTGCGCCACTTATTAAACTTACAGAACTTAAGAGTGAAAATATCCAACAATAAATTACATTCAATTGGGTACTAAACGAATGCAAGCACTGCGATGTTCGTTTTCTGCGAAATTCTGTTGATTGTTTCAAATTGGCAGGAGCCTTGACAGGGAAACCAAGCATGGTTGAATAAACAGGAGGATAATAGTAATATAACCAACACAAGATAATTGCACAATGATTGTTACAAAAGAGGCTGAATGGAGTTTGAGTGAGTGGTCACGTTTTTTATCTCGAGAAAATAGATTGCATATTTCCCTTCACCAACTATAGTCTTTGATAGATGAAAATAGAAATTCATGAATATTTTTTTCGCCCAGTCCAGCCGGGGCCGTCCTGTCGACCAAAATGCAGGGATTTCGCCCCGGCCTGTCGACCACCCCCCAAAACCATCGGACAAGCGCACAAGGAGCTTCCTTTCAGCACACCGCCGGCGAGAGGCACGCAGGCACGACAGCTGGCGGAGAAGGAAGAGCTGATCGCCGGTCCACCACCACAACTGGACGGGACTGGAAGGTGGAGTTCCAGCCCGCTGCCGCCATGAACGGCCGCCAGCACCACCACGATGCCGAGCAGCCAGCAGCAAACCACGCCTGCCGCGGCTAGACCAGCTCCACAGGTCCGCCCCCAGACCGAAGACCGTGGGGAACCTGGAGCTCGACCTCGCCGGAGCAGGCACACCACCGCCGGGAGAGGCCCCGCCCACCTGCGCCGCCGGAGCGCCTCCCTTGCCGCGAGATCCCGCAGCGCCGCGCCGCCGGATTCGCGAGGCACCACACCGCCACCAGAGGGCAGGGACACCGCCCGTGGGGAGGGACCCCGCCGCCGCCGTCATCGCCCGGGCTTTGCCCGGCGTGACCTCTGGCGGCGGCGGAGTGGGGGGGGGGGGACGGGAGGAGGAGGCGCTGTTTGCGTCAGGAGTCGGTGACGGGTTCAACGGCGGCGGCTGCGGCGGGCGCGGGCAGAGAAGCGCGAGCCGCTGATGGGCTCAGCGGCGGCAGCTGCGACGGGCGCGGGCGGGGAAGCGCGAGCCGGCGGCGGCTGCGGTGGGTGGCGGCGGCAGAGGAGGAAACCTAGCTAGGGGAGTTCCTACTACATCTCTTAATCCGTCTCTGGTTTTCATTACAATGCTTTTTGGTTGCATAAAGCCTGCCAGGCAGATGTGTCAACATTGATCATATGTGTGGTCGAGGGTTCAACTTTGAAGCACTTTCAGTCTATATACATGGACACACTTCCGGAGGTAGTTGCCGCATGTCCCGACGGTTACCCAGCAGTTTGTTGTGGTGGATGATACAGTGATATACACATACCAAATCGACAGGCTGATAAGGCTGTGTGCATCTATTGATGCAGATGACCGGGCCGATGCTCCCATTTCGAAACAAAAAAAATCATGTGGACTGATTCAAAGCAGACGTTAAACAGAAGCAGCAACATAGCCATCATCCTCCGGTCAATATTGATAGTCAAGCTAAGTTGATCTTTTATGTTTCATCATTCAAATCAAATTCTTAGCACTGTTATTTAATGTTCAAAAATCGATGTTAGCTGGTACTGACAACGAATGTGCTAGAACTTATCATTCTTCCATCATAATTTCTAGAATTTCGTGTTAACAACACCTTGATCCATGAAGTATGGATGTTTTGTCAGTAGAACTGGGAGTGGTAAGCTTACAATTGGATCAACATTGAGATGTATCTTTATATTTTCCAGGGTCTAAACTTAATTTTTATCATGTGTTTCAAAGGACTCTTAAATCGCTGACGATGGACAGGTGGACTGGAGGTCAGATTGGAGGTCGATTATGGTATGATCCTCCAAAGTGTGTGCCTAACCTAAGCCAAACTATACCGGAGCAATTACATCTTCTTTGTGCTATCTATTTTGTCCTCCCTCGGATCTTTCAATCCATTAAGTGCTACATAACCTTTATTAGTGTAAGGATTGATTTTGATTATTCATGCTACCAACATCAGTAATTTTGTAGCTTTACAATAAAAATAAATTGCAGTAATGGTATGAACATTTTGAAGTGGATATTTTTTCTGCGAACTAAATCGTATTTTTGCAAGAAAAAGGAAATGAGGCACAAATTGTACATAGCTTGGCAAAAGATAATTTGCTTTTCAAAGAAAATAAGGGACTATGATGCCGGTATAGGACGATTAATAACTTCTATTCTATTTATGGATGTTTTGTCAGTAGAACTGGGAGTGGTAAGCTTACAATTAGATCAACATTGAGATGTATCTTTATATTTTCCAGGGTCTAAACTTAATTTTTATCCTGTGTTTCAAAGGACTCTTAAATCGCTGACAATGGATAGGTGGACTGGAGGTCAGATTGGAGGTCGATTATGGTATGATCCTCCAAAGTGTGTGCCTAACCTAAGCCAAAAGATACCGGAGCAATTACATCTTCTTTGTGCTATGTATTTTGTCCTCCCTCGGATCTTTCAATCCATTAAGTGCTACATAACCTTTATTAGTGTAAGGATTGATTTTGATTATTCATGTTACCAACATCAGTAATTTTGTAACTTTGCAGTAAAAATAAATTGCAGTAATGGTATGAGCATTTTGAAGTGGATATTTTTTCTGCGAACTAAATCGTATTTTTGCAAGAAACAGGAAATGAGGCACAAATTGTACATAATTTGGCAAAAGATAATTTGCTTTTCAAAGAAAATAAGGGACTATGATGCCGGTATAGGACGATTAATAACTTCTATTCTATTTTTTCGATCATAATGGTCTGCCATGTTCACCGTAAGTATTGGAATGTATTAGTATGCTAAAATTCAAGATAAAAAATTGATACCATTAATTTATACAAAAGTAATAAGAGTATATGATTGTCATAGTAATTATTTACTACTATTAAACTACTCCCACAATTCTACATTTTCTTAAAAAGAATAAAGAACTTAGTCAGTTTTTATTCAACCAGGGAACGGCCTCAATGAGGTCAATGCTGAGCTCATTATCATGTGGAAAAATATTTCATTTACATATGAATAGCTGAGATAATAAGTCTAGCCGCGCAACAACAAAGCAAAAGTGGAGATTAGTCCATCTAAACTCGGAAAATCTCAACGGCTTGGATCTATGGACTTGCACGTGAGTTGTTGAGATAAAAGTTGAGTATACACTATGTGCAATACGAATAGTAAGTCCTGCATTAGAAAATATGAACTAATCCATCTTTCTCTCTATATATAGATTTTGCACGAGCTAGAAATCGATCATGGCAGTTAATAAAGGCAGCAATCAGTGTCAGAAAAAAATCGAGGAAGCGTCCTCTTCAAAAGCCAATCATAATCCTTTTTGAACCTATAGGTTTTGCATGACGGAGAAATCATACATGTCGGGAGTTGAACGATCAGTGTGGCTGCCAGCACTCATGCAACATCCCAGCATAAGACCTCAGATGAGCTCAATTCGAGGACGACAATCTCACGATGATGATTTTGATGATGGTGGTTGAGATTGGCAAACTCACGACAACAAATTTGACGTCGGCAATCTCACGCCAACATGCTTGATGAAAATATAAGATACTCTACATCTATGACGAGTCTGTATGGCAATATTGATACGGTGAGAAGGAGCGTTGTCAAAAAGCCATGAATAATTTGAATTGATGGCTATCAACTGTGCAACCGCAGTTTGCATCAGTAGGGCTCACATTATTTTCTGACCACATCCGATTACACACGTCGACTTAAGTTTAAATTTCAGTTGCAAAAATAAAATTGTTCAAACTGATAACCTTTTGCAGGCGCTCTGAGCCATCACGTTTGCAGGTTGTGATTGTGCTTTGTGAATGATGTTGGAATTATAGATGCTGATGATTGATTAGAGTACATGAGATTTGATGGAAGCAACTATGGGGCGAAGGCATAGTGGATGGTCTGATGACCCATCAGGTCACCGCGATATGCATCAGTTGGGCTAGCTCTATCAGATAACTCGGCTGGACATCAGTTTAGCACCCAATTCCAAAACAAAAATCATTCGAACTGGCACGCGCATGCATGAAATCCGATTCAAATGTGTTCTGTCATGTCCTTCAACTATCTTGCTGGTGCATGCATTGTGTTTTCCAAAGGATTTGATGATGGTACAACATACAAAAGGGAGTATATTGAACATGCAACATATGGAAGAGAGAAAATTAATTCACAACTAAATCAGCACATCTTATGTTAATGAGAATGCGGCCAGACATAACTCAGTCAAATTAGTGAACATGTAGTTTAGTAACGAGTATTTATGTTTTTGACAGAAACGAGTAATACATGTTTGGGTATATATTATTACCAAGAAATATCACAAAATCATATGGGTGAAAAGGTTAGTATGAAAGTCCATATAAAAGACATCAGATAAATCTACACGTGGTTTTGGATCGGTCTTTTGTTTTTCTCATACAACATGTACCTCCTAACAACCTAATGAACTTTGTAGAAATACTTATAGCTTCTAATTGGCAACAAATTAAATCAATGAATTGATGAGGTCAAAGTAAATTATTTGATCAAGGAGACATTACCAAGTATAACAATACATGCATATTACATCTATCTAGCCGCGCAAATGCGCGGGCACTTTAGCTAGTTTATTCTGTTATGTGATCAATGTTGAGAGTGTCCACTAGTGAAAGTATGATCCCTAGGCCTTGTTCCTAAATACTGCTATCGCTGCTTGTTTACTGTTTTACTGCATCTTTACTGTCCGCAATATTATTACCAACAACTGCACGCCAGCAAGCACTTTTCTGGCGCCGTTACTACTGCTCATATTCATTCATACCACTTGTATTTCACTATCTTTTCGCCGAACTAGTGCACCTATTAGGTGTGTTGGGGACACAAGAGACTTCTTGCTTTGTGGTTGCAGGGTTGCATGAGAGGGATATCTTTGACCTCTTCCTCCCTGAGTTCGATAAACCTTGGGTGATCCACTTAAGGGACACTTGCTGCTGTTCTACAAACCTCTGCTCTTGGAGGCCCAACACTGTCTACAAGAATAGAAGCACCCGTAGACATCAGGATGCCTTGGGCATCCCCAAGCTTAGACGCTTGAGTTTTCTTAAAATATGCAGGGATGAACCACGGGGGCATCCGCAAGCTTTGACTTTTCACTCTTCTTGATCATATTGTATCATCCCCCTCTCTTGACCCTTGAAAACTTCCTCCACACCAAACTCGAAACAAACTCATTAGAGGGTCGAGTGCATAATTCATATATTCAGAGGTGACATAATCATTCATAACACTTCCGGACATTGCTCAAAGCTACCGAAAGTTAATGGAACAAAGAAATCCATCAAACATAGCAAAACAGGCAATGCAAAATAAAAGGCAGAATCTGTCAAAACAGAACAGTTCGTAAAGACGAATTTTAAAGAGGCACCAGACTTGCTCAGATGAAAATTCCCAAATTGAATGAAAGTTGCGTACATATCTGAGGATCACGCATGTAAATTGGCAGATTTTTTTTGATTTTTCTACAGGGACTACTGCCCAAATTCGTGACAGCAAGAAATCTGTTCCTGCGCAGTAATCCAAATCGAGTATTTGCTTTACTATCAAAGACTTTACTTGGCACAACAATGCAATAAAATAAAGATAAGGAGAGGTTGCTACAGTAGTAAACAACTTCCAAGACTCAAATATAAAATAAAGTGCAGAAGTAAAATAATGGGTTGTCTCCCATAAGCGCTTTTCTTTAACGCCTTTCAGCTAGGCGCAGAAAGTGGTATCAAGTATTGTCAAGAGATGAAGCATCAACATCATAATTTGTTCTAATAATAGAATCATAAGGTAACTTCATTCTCTTTCTAGGGAAGTGTTCCATACCTTTCTTGAGAGGAAATTGATATTTAATATTACCTTCCTTCATATCAATGGTAGCACCAACAGTTCGAAGAAAAGGTCTTCCCAATATAATGGGACAACATGCATTGCATTCAATATCCAAGACAACAAAATCAACGGGGACAAGGTTATTGTTAACCATAATACGAACATTATAAATCCTCCCCAAAGGTTTCTTTATAGCATTATCAACAAGATTAACATCCAAATAACAATTCTTCAATGGTGGCAAGTCAAGCATATCATAAATTTTCTTAGGCATAACAGAAATACTTGTACCAAGATCACATAAAGCATTACAATCAAAATCATTGACTCTCATCTTAATGATGGGCTCCCAACCATCTTCTAACTTCCTAGGAATAGAAGTTTCAAGTTTTAGTTTCTCTTCTCTAGCTTTTATGAGAGCATTTGTAATATGTTTTGTAAAGGCCAAATTTATAGCACTAGCATTGGGACTTTTAGCAAGCTTTTGTAAGAACTTTATAACTTCAGAGATGTGACAATCATCAAAGTCTAAACCATTATGATCTACAGCAATGGGATCATTATCCCCAATATTTTGAAAAATTTCAGCAGTTTTATCAATTTCAGTAGTTTTAGCAGTTTCGAGCAATTTTGCACGCTTTGCACTAGGAGTAGTAACATTGCCAACACCAATTATTTTACCATTGATAGTAGGAGGTGTAGCAACATGTGAATCATTAACATTACTAGTGGTGGTAATAGTCCAAACTTTAGCTACATTATTCTCTTTAGCTAGTTTTTCGTTTTCTTCTCTTTCCCACCTAGCATGCAATTCAGCCATCAATCTAATATTCTCATTAATTCGAACTTGGATGCATTTGCTGTAGTAACAATCTTATTATCAATATCCCTATTAGGCATAACTTTCAATTTTAAAAGATCAACATCAGAGACAAGACTATCAACCTTAGAAGCGGGAATATCAATTTTATCGAGCTTTTCCACTCAACAGATTTGTTAAAAGCAGTTTGTGTACTAATAAATTCTTTAAGCATGGCTTCAAGACCAGGGGGTACACTCCTATTATTGTTGTAAGAATTCCCATAAGAATTACCATAACTATTACCATTAGCGAGAAGGATATGGCCTATAGTTGTTACTAGAATTGTTCCTATAAGCATTGTTGTTGAAATTATTATTTTTAATGAAGTTCACATCAACATGTTCTTCTTGGGCAACCAATGAAGCTAAAGTAACATTATTAGGATCAACATTAGATCTACCATTCACAAGCATAGACATAATAGCCTCAATCTTATCACTCAAGGAGGAGGTTTCTTCAACAGAATTTACCTTCTTACCTTGTGGAGCTCTTTCCGTGTGCCATTCAGAGTAATTTGTCATCATATCATCAAGAAGCTTTGTTGCCGCCCCCAAAGTAATGGACATAAAGGTACCTCCAGCAGCTGAATCCAATAGGTTCCGCGAAGAAAAATTCAATCCTGCATAAAAGGTTTGGATGATCATCCAAGTTGTCGATCCATGGGTTGGGCAATTCTTTACCAAAGATTTCATTCTCTCCCATGCTTGAGCAACATGTTCATTATCTAATTGCTTGAAATTCATTATGCTACTTCTCAAAGATATAATTTTAGCGGGAGGATAATATCTACCAATAAAAGCATCCTTACATTTAGTCCAAGAATCAATACTATTTCTAGGCGAGAGATAGCAACTAATCTTTAGCTCTTCCTCTTAAGGAGAAAGGAAACAATTTTAATTTTATAATGTCACCATCTACATCCTTATACTTTTGCATTTCACATAGTTCAATAAAATTATTTAGATGGGCAGCAGCATCATCGTAACTAACACCGGAAAATTGCTCTCTCATAACAAGATTCAGAAAGCGAGTTTAATTTCAAAGAATTCTGCTGTAGTAGCGGGTGGAGCAATAGGTGTGCATAGGAAATCATTATTATTTGTGCTAGTGAAGTCACACAACTTAGTATTCTCAACGAGTACCCATTTTAGCAGTAGTAAATAAAGCAAACTAAATAAAGTAAATGCAAGTAACTAATTTTTTTGTGTTTTCAATATAGAGAACAAGACAGTAAATAAAGTAAAACTAGCAACTAATTTTTTTTGTGTTTTGATATAATGAGCAAACAAAGCAGTAAATAAAGTAAAGCAAGACAAAAATAAAGTAAAGAGATTGGAAGTGGAGACTCCCCTTGCAGCGTGTCTTGATCTCCCCGGCAACGGCGCCAGAAAAAGTGCTTGATGCGTGTAGTTGAAACGTCTGTTGGGAACCCCAAGAGGAAGGTGTGATGCGCACAGTAGCAAGTTTTCCCTCGAAAGAAACCAAGGTTTATCGAACCAGGAGGAGCCAAGAAGCACGTTGAAGGTTGATGGCGGAGGAGTGTAGTGCAGACGCAACACCGGGGATTCCGGCGCCAATGTGGAACTCGCACAACACAATCACGTAACTTTGCCCCAACGTAACGGCGAGGTTGTCAATCTCACCGGCTTGTCAGTAAACAAAGGATTAGATGTATAGTGTGGATGATGATGGTTGTTTGCGAAGAACAAGTAAAGAACAATTGCGGCAGTTTGTATTTCGGATGTAAAGAATAGGACCGGGGTCCACGAGATCACTAGTGGTGTCTCTCCCATAAGATAGCAGATGTTGGGTGAACAAATTACGAGTTGGGCAATTGACAAATAAAGAAGGCATAACAATGCACATACATATATCATGATGAGTACTATGAGATTTAATCGGGGCATTACGACAAAGTACATAGACCGCTATCCAAGCATGCATCTATGCCTAAAAAGTCCACCTTCGAGTTATCATCCGAACCCCTTCCGGTATTAAGTTGTAAACAACGAGACAATTGCATTAAGTATGGTGCGTAATGTAATCAACACAAATATCCTTAGACAAAGCATCGATGTTTTATCCCTAGTGGCAACAGCACATCCACAACCTTAGAACTTTACGTCACTTGTCCCAGATTTAATGGAGGCATGAACCCACTATCGAGCATAAATACTCCCTCTTGGAGTCACAAGTATCAACTTGGCCGAGCCTCTACTACCAACGGAGAGCATGCAAGAACATAAATAACATATATGATAGATTGATAATCAACTTGACATAGTATTCAATATTCATCGGATCCCAACAAACACAACATGAAGGATTACAAATAGATGATCTTGATCATGATAGGCAGCTCACAAGATCTAACATGATAGCACAATGAGGAGAAGACGACCATCTAGCTACTGCTATGGACCCATAGTCCAGGGGTGGACTACTCACACATCGATCCGGAGGCGATCATGGCGATGAAGAGACCTCCGAGAGATGATTCCCCTCTCCGGCAGGGTGCCGGAGGCGATCTCCCGAATCCCCCGAGATGGGATTGGCGGCGGCGTCGTCTCTCGGAAGGTTTTCCGTATCGTGGCTCTCGCATGCGGGGGTTTCGCGACGAAGACTATATGTAGGCGGAAGGGCAGGTCAGGGGGCCACACGAGGGCCCCACACGCCAGGGCCGCGCGGCCAGCACCTGGGCCGCGCCGCCCTATTGTGGCGGCGCCTCGTGGCCCCACTTCGTAAGTCCTCCGGTCTTCTGGAAGCTTCGTGTAAAAATAGGCCCCTGGGCGTTGATTTCGTCCAATTGCGAGAATATTTCCTTACTAGGATTTCTGAAACCAAAAACAGCAGAAAACAGCAACTGGCTCTTCGGCAACTCGTCAATAGGTTAGTGTCGTAAAATGCATAAATATGACATATAATGTGTATAAAACATGTGAGTATCATCATAAAAGTAGCATGGAACATAAGAAATTATAGATACGTTTGGGACGTATCAACAGGCGGCATAGAGGTACCCCTTTGTGACACTTGGTTGAAACATATGTTATGCAATGATAATCCATGTAAATCCAAGCTAATTAGGACAAGGTGTGATCACTATTGGTATTCTATGCATGAGGCTTGCAACTTATAGGATGTCTTATGCATAACACATATGAATTATTACTACCGTTGACAAAATTGTTTCTATGTTTTCAAAATGAAAAGCTCTAGCACAAAAATAGTAATCCATGCTTCCCTCTGCGAAGGGCCCTTCTTTTACTTTATGTTGAGTCAGTTTACCTATTTCCTTCTATCTTAGAAGCAAACACTTGTGTCAACAGAGTGCATTGATTCCTACATACTTGCTTATTTGCATTCATCATATTACTTTGTGTTGACAATTATCCATGAGATATACATGTTGAAGTTGAAAGCAACTGCTGAAACTTATATCTTCCTTTGTGTTGCTTCAATGCCTTTACCTTGAATTTATTGCTTTATGAGTTAACTCTTATGCAAGACTTATTGATGCTTGTCTTGAAAGTACTATTCATGAAAAGTCTTTGTTATATGGTTCAGTTGTTTACTCATTGCCTTTACCATTGCTTTGAATCGCTGCATTCATCTCATATGCTTTACAATAGTATTGATCAAGATTATGATAGCATGTCACTTCAGAAATTATCTTTGTTATCGTTTACCTACTCGAGGGCGAGTAGGAACTAAGCTTGGGGATGGTGGATACGTCTCAAACGTATCTATAATTTCTTATGTTCCATGCTACTTTTATGATGATACTCACATGTTTTATACACACTTTATGTCATTATTATGCATTTTCCGGCACTAACCTATTGACAAGATGCCAAAGAGCCAGTTGTTGTTTTCTGCTGTTTTTGGTTCCAGGAAGGCTGTTCGGCCAATATTCTCGGAATTCGACGAAATGAAAGCCAAATATCTTAATTCACCGAGACGGACTGAACACCGAAGGGGAGCCGGAGAGGAGGCCCGAGGGCCCCGGACCATAGGGCCGCGCGGGCTCCACCCTGGCCGCGCCGGCCTATGGGGAGGGAGCCCTGGCGCCCTTCCGACTCCGTCTCTTCGCCCATATAAGCCCTCGTGACCTAAAACTTCGATACCAATTGACGAAACTCCAGAAAGACTCCAGGGACGCCGCCGCCATCGCGAAACTCCGTTTCGGGGGACATAATTCTCTGTTCCGGCACCCTGCCGGGACGAGGAATTGCCCCCGGAGTCATCTCCATCGACACCACCGCCATCTTCATCGCCATCGTTGTCTCCCATGATGAGGAGGGAGTAGTTCTCCCCCGAGGCTAAGGGTTGTACCGTAGCTATGTGGTTCATCTCTCTCTCCCATGTGATCTTTATGTGATCATGAGCTTTGTGATCTAGTTGAATATCATCTATCACTACAAGAAAAGTTTCCATGGCCGACGAAGTTGAAGTCGCGCCGTGGTTGCTGGTGTACCATGGCCGACGATTTTTGGTCCCTCCGTGGTGCATGTCAAAACTTTTTTTTCTCGTTTTTGAGGCCACCTAGCCCGACGAAAGCGGCCAAAACGTCGCGTATGGTGGCCCGGGACGTGGTGCATCTCGAAATCTCGGGTTCGCCGGCCGAGTCAACGCAAATCCGCACCGCCGAGGGATGTAGGGCCCAGATGGCAGCCTCTCTGGCATTGTTTTTTTTCTCGATCGCGCCATCTCGTTCAACGTTCTCCGATCGAGCCGTTTACGATGCAAGATCATGGGTCCCGCATGTCATCCTCTATGAACCAAAATTCTTTCTATTCTTGGATTTTTTTTGACCCCCTGATTTCTGGCTACTTCCTTTTTCGTTTGATCCCTTGCCGCCTTGGAAACATTGAGACCGCTGCTGCTAAATGGGACCCGCATGTCATCCTCTATGTGCAATCAACTTTCTTTTCTTGGAGTTTTTTTTGGCACCTCAAATTTGGTCACTTGCCTTTTTCTTTCGATCCCCTGCCGCCTCTCAAACGGTGATACCGCTGCCGCTAACTCGGGACCCACATGTCATCCTCTATGTACAATAAAACTTTCTTTTCTTGAATTATTTTTGGCACCTCATATTTGGTCACTTACCTTTTTCTTTCGATCCCCGCCGCCTCTCAAACGGTGATACCGCTGCTGCTAAATGGGACCCGCATGTCATCCTCTATGTACTATAAAACTTTCTTTTCTTGGAGTTTTTTTGGCACCTCAAATTTGGTCACTTGCCTTTTTCTTTCGATCCCCGCCGCCTCTCAAACGGTGATACCGCTGCTGCTAAATGGGACCCGCATGTCATCCTCTATGTACTATAAAACTTTCTTTTCTTGAATTATTTTTGGCACCTCATATTTGGTCACTTACCTTTTTCTTTCGATCCCCTGCCGCCTCTCAAACGGTGATACCGCCGTCTGCTAAATGGGACCCGCATGTCATCCTCTATGTACTATAAAACTTTCTTTTCTCGAATTATTTTTGGCTCCTCATATTTTTTCACTTGCCTTTTTCTTTCGATCCCCTGCCGCCTCTCAAACGGTGATACCGCTGCTGCTAAATGGGACCCGCATGTCATCCTCTATGTACTATAAAACTTTCTTTTCTTGAATTATTTTTGGCTCCGGATATTTTTTCACTTGCCTTTTTCTTTCGATCTCATGCCACGTTTGAAACGTTGAGGAACCTCGCAGGCTCATGGGACCCGCATGTCATCCTCTATGTACTATAAAAGTTCATTTTCTTGGTTTTTTTTCACCCTCTCGATTTTTGGCAATTTCTTTTTCTTTTGATCCCCGCCGCCTCTCAAACGGTGATACCGCTGCTGCTAAATGGGACCCGCATGTCATCCTCTATGTACTATAAAACTTTCTTTTCTTGAATTATTTTTGGCTCCTCATATTTGGTCACTTGCCTTTTTCTTTCGATCTCATGCCACGTTTGAAACGTTGAGGAACCTCGCTGGCTCATGGGACCCGCATGTCATCCTCTATGTGCTATAAAAGTTTCCTTTGTTGGATTTTTTTTCACCCGCTGATTTTTGGCTTGCCTTTTTCTTTTGATCCCCTGCCCTCTTTGAAACGTCGAGTAAGCTGCTGGCTCAAGGGACCCGCATGTCATCCTCTATGTACTATAAAACTTTCTTTTCTTGAATTATTTTTGGCTCCTCATATTTGGTCACTTGCCTTTTTCTTTCGATCTCATGCCACGTTTGAAACGTTGAGGAACCTGCTGGCTCATGGGACCCGCATGTCATCCTCTATGTGCTATAAAAGTTTATTTTCTTTAAATTTTTTTTCACCCTCTGATTTTTGAGCACACAAAAATTGAACGAAGT